>NW_026068123.1:1480379-1546554 GCF_014885135.2 Alexandromys fortis
CATCCATCCATCCATCCATCCATCCATCATCCTGGCATGGATTCACCCTTCCTTCCATGCATACATATATACAAGCACACACCAATCCCTCTTTCTGTCCATTATCCACCACCCCACCATCTGTCAGTCCACTATCCACAAATCTGTACTTTAAACATCCCTATCTCTATTCATCCATTAGTTTGTCTCCTAGACATTTAATTTACTTAGCAAAACTACCCACTACCCCTTCTATGCCAAATATGTATACACTGAAACAAACCTTCCTGCCCTGGATCTTTCAGAACAGATGCTCTGTCGGTGCTAGGATCTTGAGTTGGATGTGTGTAAGTTTTAATTCTGGCCCTGCAACTTACCAAACCATGTGACTTTGGGGGAACTCACTGAATCTTTCTGAACACCAGTTTCCTTATTAGGTAAGGAGAATTCAGAGTCTCTACTAGATGATAATGCCCATGAAGGACTGGTGTTGAGGTTCAGTGCTACAGTGCTTGCCTAGTGCTCAGCCTTGTGTTTAGTCCTGACACCACAAAGGCTGCTACTAGTACCTACAAGGAAGCACTGGTTTTGCTCATTGCTGCCGCTTGTGGCCTGATGCAGCAGGTTCACAATATTTGCCATGCAGCTGAATCTGTAAACACATCCGAAATATTCTTGGGCCTCTATTACATCCAAGCACATAGTGAATCTAGAATGAGTGTTTTTCATGTTTGGGGGGCTGAGGAGGTGGATGAGTGGGTACAACATTTGCTTTACAAATGTGAGGACCTGAGTTTGAATCTCCTGTAGTACAAGCACTCCTAAGGAGAGATGGAGACTGGAAAATTCCTGGAGTCTCAGGGGCCAGCTAGTCTGGCATGTACAGTGGTGAATGAGAAACTGTTTCAAACAAGTTGAAGTGTAAGAACAGACATTTGAGGTGTGACCTCCACACGTACAACATGGCATGCAGGCTTCTACTCACACACGATTATACACACACACACATTCTTACACACACACACACACACACAAAACCACAGCAAGAGTAAATATATTTTCAAAATTTTAAGTTAACTTTATCTATAAAATGTGAATAACATTTTACAATTACATTTATTTAGTTCCTGTATGCGTGTGGAATGGGCATCTGTGTGCTATAGGGCACATGTGGAGGTCAGAAAACAAAACCAGTTCTCTTCTTCCACCATGTGGATTCTGGAGAAAGAGCTCAGGTTGTCAGGCTTGACAGCAAGTGCCTTTACCCACTGAGCCCTCTCGCCAGCTCAGGTCATTCTTACCCCCACAGAACTGTGTGGACAATGGAGGTCTGACCCCCATTCCTCCATCCATCCATCCATCCATCCATCCATACATACATACATACATCCATCCATACATACATAAATACAATTGTATATCACCCATCCATACATCCATACATCCATCCATACATACATACATAAATACAATCGTATATCACCCATACATCCATACAAACGTACATCACCCATCCATACATCCATACATCCATACATCCATACAGTCGTACATCACCCATCCATCCATCCATCCATCCATCCATACATCCATCCATACATACATCATCCATACATACATCATCACCCATCCATCCATCCATCCTCCACCCACACATACATACATCCATGCATCTTTATAACCATTACCTTTTCCTCCACTACACCTCTGTCTTTCCTCCTTCCATCTATTCTTTGTCTCTTCTGTTTATCCATCCTGTCATCTTTCCATCCATTGACCCCAAGGGTTGTGGGAAAACCCAGTAGGTGCTCAATAATGAGTTGTGGGAAAGGGATAGAACCCCAAAGAGGGGGAGATTAAGAGGGTAAAATTATACACTGTGGGAATTCCTAAGCAGTGACTCAGAAGTTTGGGTGCTGTGCCTGGCTTAGTAAAGAGCCTCCGTGGTGTTGACAGTGAACCCTGATGCAGGATGGGCTTGTCCCTGAGTCTACCCCCCCCCCCCGCTCCGCCTCTCCATGATGCACAGAAGCAGCATAGCCTTGTGTTCACAAATCACCTCTGTGAGGGAAGCTGCCTCTCCTCCTTCCTTTGGCTGGCTTCCAGCCATGAACCATCCCCAGGAGATGGGAGCCTTGAGTCGAATGGCTCCTCACCTAGGGACCATAAATCCAGACTAAGACTAAAAGCTGACATCTCTGCTGTCAATGGCTGGCATCACGAAGGACCTGGAGTGAACTACCTGCATCTTGTATGTTCTGCTCTAGCCTGCCTCCCCTGTGTGTGCATGTGTGTGTGCTTGCATGCATGCATGTGTGTGTATATGTGCATTCATGAGTGTATGAGTATGCATGTGTGCATGCATGTGAGTGTGTGCATGTATATGTGTTTGTGTATGAATGTATGCATGTATGTCTGAGTTGCGTGAGTTTGTGCATGTGTGAATGCATGTGTGTGTACTTGCATGCATGCATGTGTGTGCATGTATGTGTGTGTGTGTAAGCCGGTAGTCATCCTTAGATGTTATTCCTCAGGTGCAATGAACCTTGTTGTGTTGATTTATTACATTTTAATTTGTTTTGTCTATGTTAATGATGTATGTGTTGAGGTCACAGAACAACTTGAAGCAGTCAGCTTCCTCCTTTCACCATGTGGGTCCTAAGGATTGGACTCAGTTTGTCAGACTTGCCTGGCATTTCACTGTCCCGTTCCCCCTTTGGAAGAGCTGAAGGACAGAGGAGTATCAGTGAAAGAGTTCTATTTAGTTAGGACCCTTTACCCCCACGAAGAAAAGGGAGGGTCTAGGCAGGGGCCAGCAGAAGGTTCTTTGAGTACTAATGATGCACACGCCCAGTGCCTATGGTTTTTTGTTTTTTTTTTTTTTTGACAGTTTCACAGGAGGAAGAAGTCCCAAAAACCAGTCTAGGGAAGTCCTGTAATGCCATGGTAACTAGCATTCCCAGCGCTTAGCTATTGAACACAGACCAGGTTTATTTCTTGCTTCTGAGATGTCTCCATCTTATGCTGGTTGTGATGGGAGGTCTCTGTCCCAGGTGTTCTCCTGGAACCCAAAATGATGGAGGCTCTCCAGTCACACCACCATGGAAGCAGGACTCAGAGGGGACACAGCAAGACTCCCAACAGCCCCTAAAGCATTTTCCTCATATGGTATAGAATGCTATTGTTCCTGGTCCAAGAGACTCGTGACTGGGAGAAGCAAAGGGGTATGCAGGCTCGGCTACGGACTCACTTGCTCAACCCAATGAGAGTACTTAGGAGTACTTAGGCTGCAGTTGGACCTGGGACTTAGGGTAGCATGCTTGCCTCATCCACACAAAACTCCAGGTTTCATCTCCCACACTGATTAAACTGGGCATAATAGCACATGACTGGAATCTCAGCACCCAGAGGTGGAGGCAAGAGGATCAGAAGTTCAAGATCACCCTCAGCTATACAGCAATTTTTTTTGTTTTGATTTTTTTTTTCTTTTTTGAGACAAGGTTTCTCTATGAAACAGTCCCGGCTATTCTGGAACTCACTTTGTAGACAAGGCTGGCCTTGAACTTACAGAGATTCACCTGCCTCTACCTCCTGAGTGCTGGGATTAAAGATGTGCACCACCACCACCCAGCGCTATATATCAAGTTTAAGACTAGCCTGACCTACCTGAGACCCTGTTCAAAAGGAAGGAGGGAAGAAAAGAATAAAGGAGATGAAGATAAAGTCAAGTAGAGGAGCATAGCTGCAAGAGAGCCCAGCACTATCATTCTGAGCATCTCAGGCTCAGGAAGGAGGATGGATGAGGGAGGGAGGAAGGGAGGGAGAAATTCTCCACTTAGTCACTCAGTTTTTGGGCTGAGGATGTGGTCCAATGGTAGAGCACTTTCTTAGCATGCAGAAAACATCCGATTCCATCCCCAGTACTATAGCACAGACACACACTCACACACAACAATGTACTCTTCCTATGCCAGACTGACATCCTGAACAGAGCAGTAAAAGATATTTTGATAGCTCTGTGGTAGGTGGCTGGAAGTGTTATATAAAGACACATAGAGCATAGCCAATGAGATAGCTCAATGGATAAAGGTGTTTACCACCAAGACTGATGACCCCCAAGACCTCATGGTAGAAGTGGGGAACCTATTCCTGTAAGTTGTCCTTTGACCTCCACATGAGCACGATGATGTGCACGCAATATTTATGGTTTGAGGAGCCCCTCTGATTAGACGACATTGTGCAGAAATCTGGAGGGACTGGGGGCAGAATATTGAGAGGAAAAGCATTAAGAGTAGGAGCAGCGAGAAGGTTCCGAGGCAGGAATATGCTTGCAATGTTGGAAAGACACTGAGCAGGCTAGTGTGACTTGAGCAAAATGGATGGTGGAGGGTGGGGTGAGAGGAAGTGAGCATGGGGGGGGGCAGGAGCTACATCCCATCTCTTAAACAGTTTATTTATTGTGTTTGAGTGTATGTGTGTGCCGCACTTTGTCTATAGAATTGGATGATAACTTGAGAGTTGGTTCTCTCCTTCTACCATGTTGAAATAAGGAGCGGCGGGGCTGTGTCCCCAACACCCCAGCCGCTTGGCTAGCTCATGCCCGAAATAACAACACACAAACTGTATTCATTTAAGAACTGCTTGGCCCATGAACTCTAGCCCTTACAGGCTAATTCTCGCACCTGGACTAGCCCATTTCTAATGATGTGTGTAAGCACCCCAAGGTGCGCTTACCGGGAAGATTCTAGCCTACGTCCATCCAGGGTTGGAGTTGCCTGGGAGAGCAGAGCATGGCGTCTCTGCTCCAGAGAGCAGAGCTGTCCGGTCCCTCTGGAAGCAGAGCAGAGTCTGACCTCACTTCCTCTTCCGCCCAGAATTCTATTCTGTTTCCTCCTCCCATCTATGTTCTAAGCTATGAGGCCAAGCAGTTGGTTTATTATAATTAACCAATGACCTTCCTCCATCACTACCATGTGGGTCCTGAGGATTAAACTCAAGTTGTCAGGCTTGGTGGCAAGTGTTTTTCAATGCTGGACCCTTTTGGCATTTAAACAACTTTTTGTTGACCATGTAGCCCCAGGACTAAGCTAGCAGCGCATAGTAAAGTGCTCAATGAACACTCGATAGGTGACTACATGGGTGACGGAATTTGGGGGGAGGGCTGTGGAGGTTCTGAGCAGGGGAGGAATGAGACTTTACCCAGGGTGAGTGGTGTACTCTTGAGGCTTTTGCGGACACAAGGCTGGGAATCATGAGACTGGGACAAAGGGGATTACACTGTCCTAGTGGGGGATGATGGGAGCTGAGCCAATGTAAATACCAAAGAGGTGGAGAGGCAGGGAAATGGTGGAGTTGATCTACTTTAAGCATAGGTTGGTTCTGGGCTGCTTGAGTCTGCTCAGATGCCTGAGATGTGAGAGGGTATGGGGACCAGAGGCTTTGCAGAAAGGGCTGGGATGCCAGAGAGAAGATGAGGAAGAGCAAGGAGCACGGCTCAGTGGCAGAGCCCTGCCTGATTCCCTCAGTGAGGAGCTGGGGTGTGGTTCAGTGATGGAGCCCCTGCCTAGAATCTCTCTGTGTCTTTGTCAACTATACTGGTGCTGTGAAGAGACACCAGAACCAAAGCAACTTTTAAGAGAAAACCTCTAACTAGGGGCTTACTTACAGCTTCAGAGAGTTAGTCCGTGAGCATCATGATGAGAGGCTTGGGGGCGGCAGGCCTGACGCTAGAGCAATAGCTCAGAGCTCACATCTGATCCCCAAGTTGCGGGCAGAGAACAAGCACTCCTAATCCTTCCCCAGTAGTTCTAGCAACTGGGGACCAATTATTCAAACATATGAGCCTATTGGGGGCCTTGTTATTCAAACCAGCACACCCAGTGAGGAGCTGGGCCATGACTCAGTGGTAGAGCTCCTGGCTAGAATCCCCCAGGGAAGGGCTATGGGGGTGGCTCAGCAACAGAGCAAAGGAACAGGTTGCTGGAGGGCCTGGGTTCCATTCCCAGTACCCAAGTTGAGTGACTCACAACCTGTAACTGCAGTTCCAGGGGATCTGGCTTCTCCTTCTGGCCTCTGTAGGCATTCACATGCAGAGAGGAGGAAGGGGAGGAGGAAGAAAAGGAGAGAGGGGAGGGTTGTTAGTTTCTGTCCTTCTTATCCTCAGGGACAGTGTTACTATAGCCAAACAAACACACTTACAGAGCTCGGAGAGTGGAGGAGGAAACACACGCTGAGAACTAATTACCACCACACTTATTCCCAAGCAGAAGTTATAGGCCTGGTGTTGGAGCCTGGACTTTCTCCCTGAGTATGCTGGTTAGCTTTCTGCCGTGTGACGGAATACCCCAGACGGTCAAGTTAAAGGAGGAAAGTCCATTTTGGTCCAGGGTCACCTGGTTCGGTTGTCTCTGGATGTGTGATGACAGTGAAGGGCACATGGTAGAGTAAACCAGCTTACCTCGTGACAGACGGGCAGAGGGAGGAGAGAAAAGAGCCAGGGCACAGATATATCCTTCCAACATATACCCCATGGATTACGTCATCCAACGAAGCTCCACTCGTAATAACACCACCACATGGGGATGAAGGGTTCCCCATGAACCTTTGGGGGAACATTCTAGATTTGAGATATAGCACAGGGGAAGGCATCTCCCAAACAGATGAGACATTCCCCTGCNGAGAGAGAGAGAGAGAGAGAGAGAGAGAGAGAGAGAGAGAGAGAGAGAGAGAGAGCTGCCCCACAGGTTTCTGGGGATTCTTCCATCTTTACCCCCACCACAGGAGCACTCAGATTACTACCGCTTGTTGGTAGTAGTGAGCACCTTGCACCTTTAATCCCAGAGGCAGGCAGATCTCTGTGAATTTGAGGACAGCTTGGTCTACAGAGAGAGAAAGACAGAGACAGAGAGAGAGACAGAGAGAGACAGAGAGACAGAGTTCTAGGACAGCCAGGGTTACACAGAGCAACCCTGTTTTGAAAAGCAAACAAGTAAAAGCGCGTGTGTGCACACACACACACTGAAACAAAACAAAAAAAAATAAACAGACATTACCATGTCAAAGTTTACATGTGTTCTGGGGATTTGAACTCATGTCTTCATGCTTGTACACCAAACATCTTGACCCATATCCCTAACCCATGAATTGAAACTTGAAATCTGGAAGAAATTATCTGAGTGAAGGGGTACCAAGAAGGAAGGCTTAGAAGTGAGGGCCACCGCTTCCTGATGTGCACCGAGAGAATTGCAAACAGAGATTCTGGGACCTGTGAGAATCCTTAACATAAAATAAAGAACGAAAAAAAAATGGTGGGGAACGAGGGAGTGCACACATGTTCCATGATGGTTCACATGTGGTCCCAGGACATTTCAGGAGGCATCTCTCTGCCCATACCTCCTTCTTAAAGAATAAGTTTTTTGTTTGTTTGTTTTAAATTTTTCGATTGTTTATTCATTTATTGTTTTTATGAGTATGGGTGTTTTGCCTGAATGTGTTTGTTCAGCACCCATGTGCAGTGCCCATGGAGGCCACAAGAGGGTGTCGGGTACCCTGGATCTGAATCACAGATGATTGTGGGCTGCCAGGTAGGGTAATTGGAACCAAACCCTGGTCCTCTGCCAGAGCTGTGCAGGCAGGTGTGGCAGTGCACCACTTAATGCCAGCCCTGGGAGACAGAGGCAGGCCCTCTGTGAGTTCTGGGCCAGTCGGGGCTACACAGTGAGACCCTGTCTCAGGAAGCCAAACAGACAAACACCCAGAAAGAGTGACAGAGCTCTTCACATTGCTCCAATTGTGCACCGCTCCCCCTCGCCTTAAGGCAAAGTCTGAGTTTTGCTTCCTGCACTTCGTATTCCAGGCCAATTGGCCTAAGACCTCCAGGATTCTAGTCCTCACCCCTCACCTTGCTGTAGGAGAGATGGGGCTGCTCTCCTCTATTTCTGGTTCTTTTTTTTAAAATAATTTATTTATCCTATGTGCCCTAGTGTGAAGGTATCAGATCCTCTGGAACTTGAGTTACAGACAGTTGTGAGCTGCCAAGCAGGTGCTGGGAATTGAACCTGGGTTCTCCAGAAGAGAAGCCAGTGTTCTTCACCTCTGAGCCTTCTTTCCAGTGTCTTGTTTGCTTACTGTGGATCCTGCATACTGAAGCCATCAGGTTTAAGCAGCAAGCACTCTCCCACAGTGAATCATCTTGCTTGTGCATTTAAAACTGCACAAAATGCTCTTTTCTTAGGTCTTTCTTTTCCTCTTTCCCTCCCTTCATTCCCAGGGGTCTGTGTGTTGCTTATCCTGGCCCTGGACTCTTGAACTTAAGCAATTCTCTTGCCTTGGCTTCCCAAATAGGGACCATCTACACATGCCACTAAGCCTGGCTCCTTGGTTGTCTTTCTCCTTGTCTTCCATGTGTACCCATTACCCCACTGTAAATACTCTGTGTGCCCACTACCCACTGTAAGTATGTTGTGTTTGTTGACTAAGAGTAATCATCTCTTTGCATGTGTTTGTATTTGTCTCTTTGTGTCTGTCATCTTTTCCCGTGTCTCCAATTCTGTTGTGTCCTGTTTGTGTCCCTGTCTTGTCTTCATGTCTGCCTTTGGTTTCCGTCTCTCATTCCTGTCTCTGGATATTACCTCTCTTTCGTGTGTGTGTCTGTGTGTGTGTGTGTGTGTGTTAGGCCTGAGTTCAATCTCCACTATCATTCCACAGAACAACATTCAGGTTTGCTTTTTGAAAAATGACATTTATTTATTTATTGGGGAGTAGGGTGGGCTCATGCTACAGTGCACGCATGAAAGTCAGAGGACAACTTGTAGGAGATGGTTCTCTCTTTCTACTGTGAGGGACCAGAGATCAAACTCAGGTTTTTAGGCTTGATGACTAGGGCCTCTACCCACTGAGTCATCTTTTTTTTTTAATATTTATTTATTTATTATGTATACAATATTCTTTCTGCGTTGTTCCTGAAGGCCAGAAGAGGGCACCAGACGTCATTACAGATGGTTGTGAGCCACCATGTGGTTGCTGGGAATTGAACTCAGGACCTTTGGAAGAGCAGGCAATGCTCTTAACCACTGAGCCATCTCTCCAGCCCACTGAGTCATCTTGATGGCTCTTTTTTTTTTTTTTTTTGAGACAGGGTCTCCCACTTTTTACCTTGAACTTACTGATTTGACTAGCCTGGCTGGCTAGTGAGCCCCAGGTATCCACCTGTCTCTACCTCCTTAGTCCCTCTATATCTCTTTAGCAGCCATCTGTCTGTCTGTCTGTGACTGTGTCTCCCTAGGACCATAGGACCTTATTAGCAATGGAGGATGTGGGATTAGATTAGAACTCACAGCCTCCAGGCCTCCTAAGAAGCAGATGGAATGTGGCCCTGGGAAAGACTGCAGCAGAAGTCAGACCTGAGCCAAGAAAGACTAGCAAGGGTTCAGGGTGTCTAGACCCCTGAGGACCGTGGCAGTGGTAGCTCGGCCTGGTGGAAGCTGAGCCTCCAATTTCCTCTCCACCCTGTGCCCCTCACCCTTGACTGCATTGTTGCCAGTGCCGCCCAGCACAAGTTCCAGGATGGAGCAGCTGTCGGGCTCCAGCCGCTTAGGCTCATTTCGAACAAGAACAAGTGAGATGATTGCAGGGAATGATGGGAGGAGGGAGAGGAGAGGGGAGGGTGACTGGGCCAAAGAGGAATCAGGCTTGATTGTCACTGCCGCCGCCGCTGCAGGAGGGAGGGTAGCAGGTGGGGTGGCGTGTGCCCAGGAGATGAGGAGGCCAGGCGAGCAAGGCAGGAAAAGGCAGAGGGACATTTGTCTGCCCAGCCCGCTGGTCCATCTGTCCCCACTTCTGGCCCTCCCTCTTGTGCAGTTTCTCTGCCTGTGTCTCTCCCTGTGATTCAAAGAGGGATCTGCCTCCTACTGGTCCTCACCTTCCTGCTGCGACCCTCTGTCTGTCTCTCTCTCCCTGAATTTCTGCATATCTCTGAGCCTGACCCCCACCTTGTTCTAGACACCACGGTCCTAACCAGAAGCATGGCCAACGTGCAAGGCAGCCTCTTTCTTATTTCTGCCATACACCAGCACTCCAGACACATAGACAGCACGATTTCCCAGGAAACCGGTGAACCATGACCTTCAATAGAGGGATATTTGCAGAGATATCTCAATTAGGACTAATTAATTAAGCGAACCACTTGGCCTGCCCTCTCCCCAACCCCGCAGTCCTTGCAGCCTCCTGGGAGGAACCAGCCAGTGAGTGCTTGGCAGAGAGTCCAGCTCTGACTGCCTAGATGTCTGATCTATCACAGCCTGCTCCTAGCTACCTCATCGATCCATCCAGAAAGACACCGAGGCACAGGCCTTTAGTCCCCCAGCCAGAAGGCAGAGGCAGGAGGGATCTCAGTGAGTTTCAGGCTAGCGTGGTCTACACAGTGAGTTCTAAGTCAGTCAGGGCTACACAGTGAGTTCTAAGTCAGCCAGGGCTACACAGTGAGACCCTGTCTAAAAATTAAAAACAGAAACACAAAACAGAAAGGCCAAGTGGTCAGGGGAGGATGCCTGACCCACCACCCCGTAGAGTATACAGAGTGAAATATGATATCATGTGCTATGTGGGAGGCTCTGAGACAAGCCAGAGTGCTCAGAATCTGTCACTCATTTGGGGAATGTCTACGTAACCAGGAATGTCAGTGTGCTGGGATGCAGCCGGTGTAGGGAGCCCCCCGAGGATGTGGGCCATGCTCTGTGGATTCCCTGTGTTGTTCTGAGACAAGCGGCCCATGTAACCCTGGGGGCTCTGCGACTGCAACCAAAGAGGCGCTTGAGTTCAGCGTCTGCCTCTGGAGTGGCTGGGTAGTAGGCCATGTGTCCACCTTCCCATGGTGGAAGAGCCCAGAGCTCTGGTGTGCGAGGTCACTTCCCTCTCCACTGAGGTGTATCGCCAGTTTGCTGCAAATTTCTGTGCATGCAGGTAAAGTATCTCCCATCAGGCGGAGATATGGCACCATCGACAGCTTCCAGAAGATCCAGCAAGTGGTGCCAACTAAACACATTAGATAAATCCCACAGCATGTGCCCTGCCCTCCCCTCACTGGGAGCCAGGAGAGTCGAGCGACAGTTGTTTTTCCTGTTTCTTGTGTGTGTGTGTGTGTGTGTGTGTGTGTGTGTGTGTGTGTGTGATATATGCATGCGCTCGCATATGTAGCGGACAGAGGACAACTCGCAGGAGTCAGGCTCTCTTCTTCTACTATGTAGAGTGGACGCAGGGCATCAGGCTTGGCAGACGGTGCCTTTACTCACTGACTTATCCTGCTGGCCTGTTTTAGGCAACTTCTTAACACAGTATCTCCCCGTGGCTTTGCACTGCACACACAAGACTTACCAGATCAGAGAGTAAATACCCTTCTTGGTTTTAATTTCTAGCTATAAAGCCTTTCGAATACCCAATTCAGGAACAGGGCTCTTGGGATTAGACTAAAGAAATGATTGTGTTTTTGGGTAAGTCAGACCTGATGACACATCCTTCATGTGAGGACCAAAGATGTCGCTCAGCCGTCACTGTAACAAACAGGGCCCAGGACCTCAGTGGCGCCACCAGGGATCCCAAGATGTGTCAATTAGCACAGTAACCGGGTAGTTTGGGAACCATAAACATTCCTTTTTAAACCCCTATTTTCTTTTTCTCGTGTGTGCGTGTGTGTTTGTATGTGTGAGAGTGCACCTGGGTACAAATGCATGAAGAGGCCTAGAGTTGATGTCAGAATCATCCTCCATCCCTATTCCACTATATCTATTGAGCCAGGGTCTCTTAATCAAACCCAGAGTTCACTAGCCAGCCTGCTTTGGGGATCCCTTGCCTCTGGCTTCCAAGTTTGGAATTACAGGTGGGCGGCCACCCACGCAGTGTTTAGGTGCGTTCTGGGGCTCCGGCTCCAGCCCTAACACTTGCTGCTGAGGCTTTAGCAGCTGAGCCTCCTCATGAACAGCTCTTGTAGTGTATCATGTCAACCGGTCAGCTCCTGCTGAGGCATATGGTCGCGGAGCTGACGTCTGAGAGAGTGCTCTGCCTGTTCCAGGAGTGACTGCACTGCTAATGAGCTAGTTAGCAGCCCAAGAGATCAGGTGACACCGTATCTACAGATGTCATTTCCCAGTGTGAGATGTGGAAACCATCTTTCAGTGATGGCCGTGACTTGGAAGTATAGACCAAATAAATCCTTTCTCTCCAAGTTCACTTGGTCAGGTTGTTAACACTGGTCATGGGCAGGGAGAGCGGGGTGTGGCACACCATGGCCTTGTAATCTCAGCATCAGGAGGTGGCGGAAGGAAGGTAAAGAATTCAAGGCCAGCCTCAGCTACACAGCACGTTCCAAAGATTGGGGCTGGTGATGTGGCTCTGAGTTCCATCCTCAGCGTGGGATAAACTGACCGGCAGCACATGCCTGTGACGGAAACATGTTGGAGGATCAGGGGGTCGAGATCAGCCTCTCCTACATAATGAGTTTGAGGCCAGCCAGAGCTACTCAAGGCCAATCTCAACCCTTTCCCAATGATTTTCTATTAACACTGTATCTGCCTGCAGCTCCTCCACATGTCAAAGAGTGTCTGTTGAGAACAGAAGGCTCACGAACAGAGAACTACACACAGTTTCAAGTATCCTCACACACATCCACTGTGGAGTCACACTGCTCTGTACACAGGCCCATGACTGCTCACACATGTGTCCAGCTGTTGTAGATATGTCTGGAATGAGTCATGCTGTATCCAAGCTGTGGCCGGAGGGGTATGGAGCCATGCAGCTCCTCCCGTCCCGTTCCCTGACCATCCTCTGCAGGTCCCTCATCTTCATGCCTCTTTTGTTGCCTGCCCACAGCTCTGGATTTCTGCAGATCCAATTCATATGGCTCTTCAGCTTCATAGTTCTGTAGCTTACATGTGTGTGCTAGGATATGTGGCGCACACATGTAAAATCCAGAGGTCAACTGCAGGTGTCTTCCTCTATCAGTCTCCACATCGTCCTAATCATCATCGTATCATATTACCATCATTACATATCATCATTATAATCACCATCATGTCATCATCATATCACATCATCCTAATCATCATATCATATTACCATCATCACACCACTGTCATCATCATGCATATCATCATTATATATCATCGTCATGTGACCATCATATCACATACAGCATCATCACCACCACCACCACCACTGCCAGCATCATGTCATATCATCATCATTACATCATCAACATCGCCATGCCGTCATCGTCACCTCCACCCCCATCATCATCATCATGGACACAAGGTTTTTGCTATGTGGCCCTGGATGGCCTGGAACTCACTGTGTAGACCAGGCTGGTCTTAAATGCATCTGTTTCTGCCTCCTGAGTGCTGGGATAAAGGTAGTGTGCCACCATGGACAGACCCACCTTATTCTTTGAGGCCGTCTCTCACTGAACTGGGAGCTCATCTTTTGAGTAGACCGAGCAGCTAGCGAGCCCCAGGATCCTCCTGTTTCTGCCTCGCCATCACGGAGGTTATAAAGGCACACTTCCACATCCGGCTTTCCCATGGGGGCTGGGGATTTGATCTCAGCACCTCACGCTTGCACAGCAAGCACTTGCCCTGGGGCCTGCAGCTTTAACCTTCGCGACTCTGTGCCCCAAGTCCCTCTCCTCACCCAGACACATCAGCACACACATTAGTTACTTTTCTTCTCGCAGGAACTACATTCCTGACAAAAAAGCAATTTTGGGGAAATGGGTGCTTATTTTGTTTTTCTGTTCAGTGATAAAATGTGCTAACAAAAGCAACTTCATGGAGAAAGGGTTTCTTTTGATGACGGTTCCTGTACACAATCCATCATAACAGGGGAGTCATGGCAACAGTGGCTGGAAGCAGCTGGTCACGTGTCCACGGTCAAGAGGCAGAGAGTCGTGAGGGAGTGCGTTGTTGCATTTCCTAGTCTCCCCATGCTCACTACCCAAACCCCAGCCTGGAAGTGGAAGGAGGGGGGCTTCCCACCACGGTTAAAGCAACCAGGATGATCCCGCATAGATATGCCCAGAGGCTTTTCTCCAGAAGATTCTAGACTGTGTCACTGGCAGTGACCACGAGCTATCCCAAAGCCTTATTTTGGCTCCACGTTTGAGGGGCTAAAGCTCGCATGGTGGGGTCAACATGGCTGTAGCAGAGTGAATCCCTTAAGAAAGGAAGGGGACATTCATTATAAATTCTTCAAGTCTGGGCTGGGGAGAAAGCTCTCTTAGTCTAGAAGCTTCACAGATACGCACAAGCACTTGAGTTCTGTCCCCACAACCCATGGAAAATGTCAGCTGTGGTAGCTTGTGCTTGTAGTCCCCACTCTGGGGAAGCAAGGCAGATCCCTGGGGCTTGCTAGCCAACCAGACTAGCCTGTTTTGTGAGAGACACTGTCCCTGAAAACAACACCTGAAGCTGACCTCTGGCCTCTACAACCCTCAGGTCTTAAGATGCTCCGGAGTTGATTCTGCCTGATTCCGATCAAGTACAAGCCCTGGATAGGTAGATAAGGGCTGAGCATGCATCTAAAGCTAGACCCCAGATCCTTGGAACTTAGACCAGAAACACACCCAAGTTTCCACACATCACAGCAGTGCTATAACCAGGCAACCCAGATCCTGGGATACACCAGGGTGTAACTGAGTGCTGGCATAGACCAGGGTGGACCTGGGGCTTGAGATAAACCGCATTTGAAGTAAGTTTTGGAACAGACCGGGTGGGAGCTGAGTGCCAGCTTTCTGGTTAGCTGCCTATCCGCCGCTGTGATAACTCTGGACAAATTAACCGGGTGCAGTGGGTGTCTCTTTGACTTAACACTTCCAGGTCACAGTTCATCATTGAAAGACCTTAGGGCAGGGATTCAAGCAGGAATTTGAGGTAGAAACCAATGGGGAAAGCTGTTGCCCAGGCCCACCTGCCCAGGGCAGCACCAGCCACAATGGGCTGGGTGCCCAGGCCCACCTGCCCAGGGATGGCACCGCCCACAGTGGGCTGGGCCTCTTACATCAGTCATCAGTCAGAGAGTCACCCACAGGCCAGGTGAGACCCCTCTGATGACTGGAGGCTGTGTCAGACTGACAGTGGAGGAGAGCTAAAACACGGGGCTAGCCCACAACCTAAACTAGACCAGAGCAGAACTCATATAGATAGACCAGAAAATGTGTTTATGTGGGGAAGTTGATGGGGTCCATGTTTCCCATACCTACTTGTTGACCCATTTCTTACAAACTGTTGAGAGTTTGAATTTTTTTACTGTTGTTTGTTTGTTTGAGGCAGGGTTATCACATCACTTCAAACTCTCTGTGTAGCCCAGGCTGGCCTCCATTGTCTTTTTTTTTTTTTAATTGGTTTTCCCGAGACAAGGTTTTTCTATATAACAGTCCTAGCTGTCCTGAAACTAACTCTGTAGGCCAGGCTGGCCTCGAACTCACAGAGGTCTTCCTGCCTCTGCCTCCCAAGAGCTGGGATCAAAGGTGTGCGCCACCACTGGCCGGCCTGCCTCCATCTTCTAACGCTGAGATGACAAGTGTTTGCACTAGGTCTGGCTTGGAACCACATTTACAGCGCTGCACACACCCTGGCTCTTGTAGTTTGGATATAAAATGCTCCCCACCCCCAGCCATGCTCACAGCTGACCAGTAGGTGGGGCCTGCTTGGAGGAAGCAGTTGCTGGGGATGTGCCTAGAAGTGACTCTCCTGTCTCTGGTGCCTTCCTCTCTTTCTCTGATTCCTGGCTGCCCTGAAGTGAGCAGCTCTCCCATGGCCCACAGTCCCACTGCCATGATGTTTGATCTTATCTCAGACCCAAAGTAATGAGCTGAAATCTCTGAGGCCATGAAGCGAAAGAATCTTTTCTCCTCTAGTTGGTTTTCTTTCAGTGTGTGTGTATGTGTGTGTCACACATGCGCTCTGTCATTCTTATGCAGGCCATGGCACACGCACACCAGAGGGCACAGGACGACATTGGCTGGAGGTTCTTGCCCTCCATCTTGTTTGAGAAGGTCTCTCTTTGGTTGTTCACAATATATATCAGGCTGGCTGGGATCTCCTGTCTCCACCTCCTACATCATCATAGAAGCTCTGGGGTTATAGATGTATACCACCATATCCAGTTGTATGTGGGTTCTGGGGATTTGAACTCAGCACTTACCCACTGAGTCAACTCAGCCCCAGCTCACCAACATTTGAAGTTTTCTCCTACAACTCACTTTTGCACGTTCAGCATTGGCTGAAGGAAGGCACATGGCCACTGTGGGCAAGTGTATCCTATCAGGCATCTATGAGAAAAGGGGTTCAACTTGTTTTGAAAATTTTATACTCCTGTGGGAAGCAAACATACCGTGGGAGGTGCACGTGGAAGGCAGAGGACAGCGTGGGGGAGTCAATTCTCTCCCTTCTCCATGTGGGTCCTGGAAATGGTGGGTCTTTAGGCTTGGGGACAAGTACCTTTCCCCCTGAGCCATCTCCCTGGCTGGAAGATTTGTCCACAGTCTGGTGTCTGCCCAGTCTCTTGCACATGTGTAGTCATGTCACACACTTATACACACCACCCACATGCATGCATTTTTTTCATAGTCTTTATTTATTCATTCTGTGTTTCTGCACACACATGGTGTGTATGCGCACACATGCGTGCACGCTTGCACACACCAGGGCCTAGGACGTTAGAGAATGACTTGGGAGAGTTGATTTTCTCCTTCCACCAAGTGCCTTTTCCCATCTTGGGCCATGTTGCTAGACCCCCTTCCCAGTATATGACCCGTTCTTTCCCACCCTTGGGATAAAGCTGGAAGTCATATATACCTCCCTGTGTGGATCCTTGCTTGTCTGTAACTAGGGACCCCAGGGTAGCAAGATTCCCACCTGGAGCTTCAGCTCGAGTTGAGAAAACAGTGTGGATGCCTTCTCTGCCCCCGAGTGGGCGGTAGTTTTCCACAGTCACCACAGAAGAATAAAGCCAGATGCTGGAAGAACTCCATCCTGGCACCAGCTTTCTCGGTCTTGCCAGCTGTGGCTTGGAAGGACAGCCTCAAGGCGAGAAAAAAACCCAAAGGGGCCCCCGTTCTCCCCACTGACCCACCCGCCTGGTGCCACCAGGGACCCTCTCCTTGCCCTCTCTCTGCCAGCTCCCTCCTCCTCCCAACTACTCAGATATTCCAAGGCAGGAAACTCATGAATATTTATAAGGTCCTGGCAGTGAGGGAGATAAAAAAAAAACATTTGAAATTTATGAAGCTGGATCCATCTATAAATAACAGGCCCGTGGCTGGTGGGGTACCTCCCTCACCCACTGAGGGCGTCAAGTTCAGTACCAGATCTAGTGGCGCCTCCCAGAGCTGCCCCTCCATGAACACATGTGTGCATAAACATACAGAACTCCACTGTGAATACATGGTTCTGTATGCATGTAGGTGTATGTGGTGTATACACGAGTGTATAGGAGTTTACACATCCACACAGAGCCAGAGAAGAACACTGGCGGTCCCTCTCGGTCACTCTCTTTTTCCTACTGGAAAGAGACAGGTGATAAGCTGGCTGTCAGTACACCCCAAGGTCCTCCGGTCTCTGCTTCCCACAGCACTGCAGCTACAGCAACCCATGCCCAATTTCTACAGGGGTGCTTAGGATTAGAACTCAGGTCCTTATGCTTGTACAGCAAAAGCCCTTATCCTCTCTGATCCTTCTCCCTGACCCTTGGACACACAGTTTAGCATTCTTCTATTCATGACATACACGTTTTCATATTCAGATGAATAAAGAGACATGCATTCACACCCACCAGAGTCTGCCTCCCTTGCACACACTCATGTAAACACCCAGCTGTTCAGAGTGAACCAGAATCTGTCTCCTCTGTTCATACATGGGCAAAGGCAGCCACTCACAGTCACCCTCTGGCACCCCTAGCTCATGAGCCCCTTCCTGACTCATGACCCAAATCCAGAGTCCCTCCTCTGGGCCTCATTTTTTTCATATGCATATAAGACATGCTGAGAGTCTTATCTCTTACAGGTGGTTCTTGGAGGGAGGATGTGTGTGTGTATGTGTGTGTGTGTGTGTGTGTAAGTGTTTAATGAGGGGCGGAAACCAGAGCCTCTTGCCCGCTAAGTAAACAGTCTTTAGCTCAGCTACCCCACAACCTCTTTGTTATTTTTTAAATATGTACAGTAGAAGCTGGGAACATGGCTCAGTGGTAGAGCCCCTGCCTAGAATCCCCCAATGAGGGGCTGGGGTGTGGCTCAGTGGTAGAGCCCCTGCCTAGAATTCCCCAGTGAGGAGCTGGGACGTGGCTCAGGGGTAGAGCTCTGGCCTATTTTGCTCAAGGTCCTGAGTTTCATCCTTAGCACTACCAACGAAACAAAAAACAAGGCATGGTGTTACACACCTGTAATCTCAGGAGAGGTGGAGGCAAGAGGTTCAGACACTCGAGGTCAGTCTTAGCTTCACAGAGTTGGAGGTCCTCTTGAGACCCTGTTCCAAAATAAACGAATACGATAAAGTCCATGGGTGGGGAGTGCTATCCATGACAGCCTGTGAGCTGCATCTCCTGGAGTCCACTTAGAGCCTAGGACCAGGGCTGGGAGGCAGAGACAAGAGGGGCAATCAGTGAGCTCCAAGTTCTGTGAGAGACACTGCCTCAAAATAAAAAAATCCTAAGGCAGAGAAGCAATTGAGGAAGATATCTGATGTCGTCTCTGGCCTCCATGCACTCTCACTCTCTCTCTCTCTCTCTCTCTCTCTCTCTCTCTCTCTCTCTCTCCCACACACACACACACACACACACACACACACAACTGCGTGGGTGGGGGCACTTCGGAACACAAGCTGCATTACAAGGTCCTCTGTCTGGACCAGTGGTTCTTAACCTGTGGGTTGTGACTCCTTTGCTCCGTCAACCTTTTCATAGCTTTTCACAGGGGTGGCCTAAGAAAACACAGATATTTGCATAACAATTCATAACAGCAGCAAAGATAACTTTATGCTTGGGGTCACCGCAACATGAAGCTCTGTATTAAAGGCTGCAGCGATAGGAAGGGTGAGAACCACTGGTCTGGACGAACTGGGCACTCACTGACCTGCTGCCAGGAGCTGGGGGTGTCTTCCAGTCGTCTCCAGAGTGATGCTCCCCAAGCCGAGGCCATGGATATGGAGGTCACAGCTGTGTGGGGTTCAGGCAGAAACCCAAGAACAGCTCCTAACTTCCTGGGCCCTACCAAGGAGAGTCATAGGGCCACTAAGCATTTGTGCAGCCCCAGCCTGGTTGCCTGACACTAGTCCCCGTTCTCAGTTCCCTGGGGCTGAAAATCAGGCCAACTTGCTTTGGGCAGCTCATGACACAGCTGGGGGCCCTTTTGGATTCATTAACTCACTGCAGGAGATGACTTCTGCCTCCCTGATCTGCCTGGGGATTTCAAAGGGGAGCCTTGAGGAAGAGACACCTTGAACAAAGCCAAGGAGAGCTCTTTCAGTTAGCTCGCCCCTAGTGGGAGGCAGCGCCACTGCTCTTGCTTTGGAGGTGGGAAAAGTGTGGGCCAGAGAGGTTAAATCACTTGCCCAGGGTCACACAGCAGAAGGTTTATGTTTCTAAGTTGCACTAACTTAAAGCTAGCCACCCTTTCAAGACTGGGCATGGCGACTCATGCCTTTAATACTCCAGAGGCGGAAGCAGACATTTCTGAGAGTTTGAGGGCAGCCCAAGCTATATAAATAGTGAGATCCTATCTCAAAAAGCACAGGGATGGGGTTGTTTGTGCGTCCACTCTGAGAGGAGAGAGGAAGTTGTCAGAGCAGGACAGACTGGTGGAAGGAGAGCAGAAAAGGTCCCTGAAAACCTTAGAAAGCAGGCATGCCTCAGTTCCTTTGTGCTCCTGGGGCCTGCCGGCTCTGTCCAGCATGTGAGGAAGGACGGAGGGATGTAGAAAGGAGAGAAGGAATAAAAGAAGGCAGGGAGAGATCATGAAGGCTGAGAGGAAGCAGGAAGGCAAGGCAGAGAGGTAGCTCAGTAGGGAAGGGAAGACTGGCCAGACAACCGGGAGGTCCTGAGTTCAGATCCCCAGACTCACATAAAGATCAATGTTAGCAACACCTGCAATCCGAGGGCTCTTGTGTGGAGGTGGGGTAGAGGCAGGAGAATTCCTGGACAGGTATGGCCAGCTAGTCGGGTGTATGTCCTCATCTGTCCTCGGAAATGAGAGGGGGCTCCTGGAGGTGCTGACGTTTTTACTTCAACTTGGAAGGGTTCCGTGAACTAGGAGGGTTTCAGGCTGGATGGGAGGAGGGCAGCAAGCGGAGCCCAGCCTCTCTATAGTTCCCCAGCCCCGTGCGCTGCCACTTGGCATAGGAGGAATCAGCACTGCCTCAGGGTTCTCCCTTTCTGGAAATACTGTGCAGATAATTACGTATCACTACCAGGTGCTAAGAGGTGTTTTAGACATGGGGGAAGTGACGGGGACAGGATGTTCCTGTCCTTGGCTACTTCCGTCCTGATTAACTGTGTTACTTTTTCATGATTGTAATGAAATGTCTGAGGTTGAATGACTTCATAAAACAGAAAGGTCACAATGCAAGAAGTTCAAGGGTATGGGCTGAGCTCGGATGAGGACTCTGAGGTGAACACTCATCTACACAGATGTCCACCATGGAGCCACCTCTTCTAAGAACACCTCTTACCAGAACCTTCTGGGGATACTAAACAAGAGGGGGTGCCCCTCCCCAGAATTACCATAATATCCTGGGTCGTGACCTCTTACTATCCCCCATCTCTTAAGGGACACCCACCTCTTATGTCGCTATACTGGGAACCCAGAAACTTTTGGGGAAGAAGCCACATCTAAACTAGAGCATGGTTCATCTCCCACACTCACCAAGTGTGACGATAAAGATTCCACCATGACAAGGACCGGCAAGAAGGACACTAAGAAGGTCTGGGGCTGCTAAGATGGTGGAAGGAGAGAACCAAGTCCGTAAATCGTCTTCTGATCTCCACAGACAATCTGTGGGGCACGTGTGATGACACCAGAGGCAGTGTGTGTGTTCACGCACAGAACAGTCAAATAACTGTAATTAAATCACAATAAAATACTTTGTTTCAAAGGTCTGCTTTCAGGAAGGCTTCTCAGAGGTGGTGGCTTTTCAGCTTCCGTTCTTCACTATGGACCAGAAGGATGGTGTCTGCAGAGGTGGGTTCGCAGCTAAGACTGCTTGCTGATCTTGCTTAGGACCCAAGTTTGGTTTCAAGCACCTACAACTGTCTATAACTCTAGTTCTGATGTATCCAATGCCCTCTTCTGGCCTCCACAGGCACCTGCGTTCATAGGGCATACACTTACACAGACACATATACATATAAGTAAAAAGAAAATAAATATTTTTTAAAAATTGAACTGCAGGGTGTGGTGGCACACACCTTTAATCCCAGCACTCAGGAGGCATAGGCAGGCAGATCTCTGAGTTTGAGGCCAGCCTGATTGACGTAGTGAGTTCCAGGACAGCCAGGGCTACATAGAAAGGCCCTGTCTCAGTCAGGTGGTGATGGCGCATGCTTTTAATCCCAGCACTCAGGAGGCAGAGGCAGGTGGTTCTCTGTGAGTTTGAGGACAGCCTGGTCTACAAGAGTGAGTTCCAGGACAGCTAGGGCTGTTACACAGAGAATCCTTGTCTTGAAAAACAAAACACACACACACACACACACACACACACACACACACAAAACCCAAAGCAAAACCAAAAGACAAAAACAAAAGACTTTGTCTCAAAAGAACAAAATAAACAAAAGAACAAAAACATAGAACATTATCCTCCCTCCTTCCAAGTCTTAAGTCTTGTTTGGGGTGTCTAAACAAGGGTGAATGTCCCACAGGGGGTGACTTGCTTGGGACAACTGTGGAGGGCAGGAATCTGGGTTGTGAGTCTCGAGTGTGGGCTGCGTATCTGGTGCCCACACCAGACCCTTTCGTGTGCAGCTCTGTAGAGTAGACCATTTCCCAAGTGCCCCTGCTCCCTGGCTTTCCACTTGCTTCTGGAAAGGGAAGGCTGTGGAGGGAGTTTGCAGGCTGGGGACAGGGGAACTGGGAGGGGTTGTATGCCCTCTCCTCCCTAACGCAGTCTCCCACTTCCCAGTCTCCTGAACTCCAACTTTTGGACTCTGGCTACATCATCTTAGGTTTACTATTTCTATGACAATGCACCATGACCAAAGCTGGGGAGGAAAGGGTTTATTAGGCTTCCACATCGCCCATCACTGGAAGTCAGGACAGGAACTCAAGCAAGGCAAGAACTGGAGGCAGGAGCTAATGCAGAGGCCATGGAGGGGAGCTGCTCACTAACTTGCTTCTCATGGCTTGTTCAGTCTGCTTTCTTGAACCTAGCACCACCAGCCCAGGGATGGCACCAGCCACAGTGGGCTGGGCCCGCCCCCATCAATCACTAATTAAGTGATTGCCTATAGACAGATATCCCCCGCCCCTTTGAGACAGGGTTTCTCTCTTAGCTTTTGGAGCCTGTCCTGGAACTTGCTCTGCACACCAGGCTGGCCTTGAACTCACAGACATCCTCTTGCCTCTGCCTCCCAAGTGCTGGGATTAAAAGTGTGAGCCACCACCACCACCCAGCTCACCTACAGACAGATCTTATGAAAACACTTTCTTAAGTGAGGCTCCCTCCTCTCAGATGACTTTGACTTGCATCAAGTTGATATAAAACTAGTCAGCATATCATCTTTTCCCTGCCCAACTTTGGCGTGGCAGCACTTTTTTGTTTGTTTTAAAGATTGTTTTATTTTATGTGTATGGGTGTGTGTCTGTGTGGGAATGTCATGTGAGTGCAGTGCCCACGGAGGCCCGAAGAGGGCGTTGTGTTCCCTGGAGCTGCAGTTACAGGCGGTTGTGAGGCTTTGGATGTGGGGGTTGGGAACTCAGCTCAGGTCCTCTTCAAGTAAATGCTCGTAACTGCCAAGCCACGACTCTAGCCCCTGGTGCCACTGACAGTGGCCAGTCTTCACGGCTTCTGTAGCTCTTCAGTCACCCTTCACCGCATCTTCAAGTCCCTCCTTGGTGCCATCCAGCATTGGTGCTTCCTTTTCCCGTCTGGGAAGACACAGAAGCCCCCTGCCACTAGCACCCCTGACAATGGCGACTGGTCACCTAAGACATACAAAAAGCTCTGTTTTTACAGACAGAGACACTGAGGCACACAGTAAGGTTCAAGTCAGAGGGCTAGGAGAAGGCGCTATGCAAAGTTCTTTGCCCAGGCACTGGGCAAGGCTGTGTGCCTGGCAGGCACATGGGTGATAATGCAATGACCACTTGCGGAGCTGCTCTCCAGAACGCCGAGGCTGGAGGTGCCTGCCAGGGCTCCTTCAGCGGGCAGGACACAGGTGCAGCTGGCCACAATGCCTGCTGATTGAGGGCCCTTCTGGGCTCAGCCACCTGGCAGAACAATGGCAAGCTCCCGCTGGCTGTCATCCGCAAAGGAGCAGAGAGGCATAGGGCCTCTCCGCCTGGGAGCTACTGCTCCCCAGCTCTGCCAGGATCGATTTTCCCTTCAAGTGGCCTATTCTTACTAACAAAAGGCTCGGGTGACCCAGATGGCCATCGCCGCCCATTCTCCTGCAAGTGCATTCTGTCTTTGTGTCCTGGGGACAGAACCAAAGTCTTCGTGCATGCCAGGCAAATGCTGGGCCACAGCTTTCTGCCTTGGACACAGATTTCTTTGAAAGAGCTGGGAAAGTGCAGGGAATGTGTGAACTGGGTTGCGGTGGCTGCTTTGGCTCAGTTGTGGGATAAACTGTGTCTCCTCCCAGAAGCAGACATCTTAACACTCAGTGTGCCTGTGGGCGGAGATAGGGCCTGTGAAAGGGAACGGATGCGGGCTCCAAAGCCAGTCAACACACAGCGGCCCAAAAATAACATAAAGTGCTGGGTGGTATTGTGTGTAACTGTAACCCCAGTGCTTGGGAGGCTGAGACAGGAGGATTGCCATGAGTCAAGACCAGTCTGAGCTACACAATGAGTTCAGGGCTAGTGTGGTGGTGATGGGGACCTTGTGGCTAACCCAACTTACCCAACAGGTCTTTGTCTTTCATCTTCCCCAACTGTAAAATGAAATGAACATCTTTTCTTTATAAATTAGTCAACCTCAGGCAATCTGTTACAGTAATAAAAGTGATGGCTATACAAGCCTCCTGAGCAGAGACTGGAGCAGAGGAGAAATTAGATTTGGGGGAAAAAGGAGAACATCCTAGCTCATCTTCCAGACCTCACCACCACCCTCACCCCTAGTTTAATCTTCAGCTCTAATTAGGTAACGTTTGGATTGCTCTACTAGAGCAGAACCCCAAGGAAGGTATGATCATAGCTGCATTCCGGAGCCTGGGACAGTACTGGGTGTATTGTAGGTACTCGGTGATGTCCCAGGGATGAGCGGGTGCCTCGTGCCCACCAGACCCACAGCTCGTTCTCCCGTTCTATTTAGTCACTGCCACTTCCAGGATGCTGGCCCTCTGACAGCCCTGCTCATTCATCTGGCAGTTGTCACACCCTTTTTATGATTGCCTCCTCACTGTCTCTTCTTGGCTTGGGTGTGAATTTGGGGAGCTCGGGAACTGCTGTCCTAACACCCTTTGTGAGGAAAACAGCCGCAGGCATCTCGTAAGCTTTCTCTGAACTGCGGGCTTTAAGCCCTCAGAATACATTAGCTCCCTGCATCCCTAAGCCCTCAACTGAACTGTCACCAGCTTCCTTGTTTGGGAAATGAGGAACCTGAGGCCCAGAGATGGTAAACAAGTGGTCCACTTTGGGTACTGCACAGCCAAGTCAGGGGTCTGTGAGATGGCTCAGTGGGTAAAGGCCCTTGCCACCAAGCTGGTCTACCTACGTCTGATCCCTGTAACCCACGTGGTGGAAAGACAGAACTGACTCTGACTCCAGCAAGCTGCCCTTGACCTCTACAAGCTCACAGGCCATGGCGTGTGCACAAACAAGCACACATAAATAAACACACGCACACGCGTGCATAGAGTGTAACTGGGAAAAACATTTAAGTTCAGACTACCTCACTTCTTTTTTTGTACTCTAGGTCACACCCACCCAGTAATATTTATTTGTTTGTTTGTTTATGTTGAGACAGAGTTTCTCTGTGTAACCCTGGCTGCCTGCAACTCACTATATAGACCAGGTTGGCCTCCAGTTCATAGGGACCCTGCCTGCCTTTGCCTCCTGAGTGCCAGGCTCATCCATTTATTATTTTTATTTTGAAAGCAGTTATGACATTCCCTGTGTGCCACACTGCATAGGGAAGCTTTTGTTTGCCTCTTTGGAGACCGGGTCTTTCTAAAGAGCCCAGGCTGCCCTTGGACTCTGGGTCCGCCACACCTCTGCCTCCCATGTGCCCTGCTATGCCAGCAGGTAAACCATTTAAATACCCTGCAAGCGGCTTCTTCAGAGCCCCTGACATTCTTGCTACTCTTAGCCTCTAGCTGCGGGACGGCAACTGAGGTGCAGAATGGTTAAGTCACTAGCACAGCAGAACTAAGATTTGAACACAGAAAACTCGGATCCAGAGTTGGCTGAGAGGACCGAATGCATTTAGACATTTGTTTGAAACCTTGGAACATTAAGTTCAGGGGTACAATCGAGTGCTGAATGCTCAGGACACCCAAAGGAAGTAGCCACCTTGGAGATGTGGTTCAATGGTAGATTCCTGCCTAGAATCTTCCAGTGAAGGACTGGGACTCAGTGGCAGAGCTCTGGCTTAGCATGCTCAAGCTTTGTGTTCGATGAACAGCACAGAATGAAAGAAAGAAGAGGGGGGTGGAAGGGTGGCAAACCAGCTGCTCTCCGGGACCCCCAGGCACTCAGCAGGAGCCCATGGAGGCGGTCCCAAGCGGCAGGCAGCTGCTGGCCTGGGGCTCCTTGGGCTCTCCCTCACGTCCCCGCCCTTGCACAGCTTCCACCGCCTGTATCCAACCTGCCCGGGAGCCTCCTTGCAGCAAACGTTTCATTTTGTGCCCGGGTGTCCCTGGCTATCCTTACAAACGCCTCCGCCAGCCACGGAAGATAAATTTCTCCCGCGCCGACCTCTCCGCGCAGCGGGATTGATTTCCGAACTCCAGCTCCTGCCGAAGCTCAGACCCAGCCCCCACCGCGGGCACCGAGGGCTGCAGATTTATACCCTGGCCAGAAATTGAATTCCTGTAAGTCGAGGGAAGTGTCTAAAAAGCTCATCCGGGCTCATTTTTACTTCTGACAAACTTCAGGTGAGAGATTAAACCGGAGCCGGGGCTTCCAACAGCATGGACCCTGCAGACTGAGAAACCACCATTTATCTTCCGTTCCCACCCTCTTAGGACTGAGAAAGCAACCGGATCTGCAGGCTGCGCGGTTAAAGGGTGGGTTCCGGTTGCCAGCTAGGAAAGGGCACCTACTCGGCACCCCCAGAGACTGGCTTTTTGATCCCCATTGCAAATATGGAGACATTCACAATGATGCGACTTGAAACCACTCCTTTGGATCTGCAAGATGGCTCGCTGGTAGTCACTTGCCAGGAAAAATGAGGACTGGATGGAGTTCATCCTTGGGACCCACATGTTAGAGGCCAAAACCACCTCCCCAAAATTGTCTGCTGACCTCTGAACATTTATCATGACAGCCCTCCCCCAAATGAATGGATGAATAAATAAATAAACAAATACCCATTTTAAAAACAAGGGGCTGGAGAGATGGCTCTTGCAGAAGGCCTGAGTTCCTATCCCAGCAGCTAAGCAGGTGGCACACAACAGTTCCTTGCCCTCTTCTGGCCTTCAAAGGTACCTGCCCCTGCCTTATCTCTCTCGCACACACAAATTAAAAATAACCAATCGTTTTTAAAAATTGGAAACACTTATTTTAAGTAGGCTGTGGCAGACAACCTGGGTCCTTGCTAGTTCTTACTAAGCTTCCCTGGGCTGTGTGGCAAGGACCTCAGAGTCTGTGGATAATTCCAGAACCCTCAGTCTGACTGCCCTGCACTGCCAGAAGCCCAGAGAAAAGCAGGGAGGAAGAAGCAGAGTGACGGGCTGGGGGAAAGTGGAAGGAGGAGCCACTGGAGGGGCCTTGTAGCTCACCTAGAAAACCAGCTGTCTGATGCAAATGCAGTTAGCTGCTCCCATCCTCGGTTCAAAAGCCTTTAAGTATTAAAGAAATGAGTCCTTGATGTCAACACTGAAAGGATCAAAACGGAATCTCTCTGAGAAGACAGGCGTTTTTATGTCTCTGTGAACTTCGCTAGATCTGGCCTCTGGCAGGGAGCTGCGGACTGAGAGCTAAATGACTGTGGATCTGGGATTTGTTCCTTCAGTAATTCAGCCGCAGCAACTGCCAACAGGCAGCAGGCATCTGAGGGAACCTGCAGACAGATGGGACAGGTGTAGAAATATGGGTCCTGGTCCCCATTTATTTTACTTTTTTGGGGAGTTTGGTGGTGGTACTGGGACCCAGGGCCTTGTGCATGCTCACAAGTGCTCTACCCCTGAGCCCCCCAGTCCCTCACTGGGGGATTCTAGGCAGGGGCTCTACCCCTGAGCCACGCCCCCCTAGTCCCTTAATGGGGGATTCTAGGCAGGGGTTCTACTCCTGAGCCACACCCCAACCCCTCACTGGTGGATTTTAAGCAGGGGCTCTACCCTTGAGCCACGCCCCCCAGTCCCTCACTGGGGGATTCTAGGCAGGGGCTCTACCCCTGAGCCACACCCCCCTAGTACCTCACTGGGGAATTTTAGGCAGGGCTCTATCCCTGAGCCACACCCCAACCCTTCACTGGGGGGATTCTAAGCAGGGGCTCTAGCCCTGAGCCACACCCCAACCCCTCACTGGTGGATTTTAAGCAGGGGCTCTACCCCTGAGCCACGCCCCTCCTAGTCCCTCACAGGATTCTAGGCAGGGGCTCTAACACTGAGCCACACCCCAGCCCCTCACTGGTGGATTTTAAGCAGGGGCTCTACCCCTGAGCCCTGACCCACTGAAGTTCCTGCATAAGAACCAGTAGGAGGATCTGGGACTGAGGCTCCATTTAGAAAACGGGGCAATCAAGGGCTTCCATAACCAAACAGCTATTGGGCATTCTACAAACTCTGAGTAGTGTCCTTGAAGGCTGTCAAGGTCACAGGAAGGAGTGGGGACACTGTTAGAGAGCAGAAGAGAGTAAGAAGATGAGGTGACTCAGTGTGGTGTGGGATCTTGGATTGGATTCTGGACCCAAAAAAGGACTTGAGTGGGAAAACTGGAGAAACTGGACAAGTCTGAATTCAGTTGGTAGTGTTGGGGGTTCCACTGTGATCACTGTGCTGGGGTTATGTAAGATATTAACAGTGCAGGAGGGGGGCGACCAGGCGGGTGCTCCCTGGTCTTGTGGAATTCTCCTGTAAATCTAAACTTATTTCAAAGAAGACATTTATTAGAGAAGTCAGCAGGGTACCCACAAGCATTCTGGACGCTGGCAGGTAGTGTGTGACGAGAGCCCAGGACTGTGCGGACCACATGCTCAGCACTGAGAGTAGCTCTGGGTGGATAGGAGTCGATGACGTCCCCAAAGCATGCCCGTGACACCCACATTGGTTCAGATATAGTGCAAGTCAGCCCCCAGGTTCACACTGCTGAAATAATGGAGCCGTGTCTGTAGTGTGTGTGGAGGGCAGAGCTCAGCAGCATCAGGATCCTCCTGCTCATGCACCTCCTTCATTTCTTCACTTGGTTTATTTGTGTGTGTGTGTGCTGTGTATGTATGAGTGTATGTGTGAATGTGTGTGCATATATATGTGTGCATATGTATCGTATTATGTGGTGTGTGTGTGCAGTGAGGGAGAGAATTTTTACTGCCATTTTACAGATGACACAGACCTAGTGATGTACCTGGCAACCTACCAAGGGAGAGGAAGAAGCAGATCCAGGACTTCATTCATAATGGTTTAATCTCACGGGGTTCTTCATGAGAAACTAGCTGCCAAGCACTTAGCACAGGGTGTCGCTCAGAGGAGTGAAATAAATGCCCCGTTATTTATTATTAACTGTTAACATGGCTGCCATGGATGTACTACAGGATTTCTTGTACAGGGGCTGTCACTCAGCACTGTCGCAGTGTGTATGTGTGTGCATATGTGAGTACATGCATGCATATGTATGTGAGTGTGTGTAGGGGGAGCATTTAAGCAGGGGAGGAGGCTGGGTTACTCTGTTTCCTTTGACTGTAAGAAAGTTCTAGGGACTGGGTCACGTATGAAGAAGAAAAGTTCAGGGGCTGAGACTCCTAAGCTTGCGTGTTCTTATGAGTTTGCCCTTTGGTAAGGGGCTCGTGATAGATGTCATCCCCAGTGCTGAGAATAACTACAGCAGGGGCACACGATGTGACAGGAAGTCGGGGCTATTCAGGACCCAGGCTCACTTCCGTTATTTACCTGTTAGTTGTCAGAGTCAGGGTTTCCAGACGTAACCCCAGCTGGCCTTGAACTTAGGATTGTTCTGTCTCGGCCTCCAAGTGATTGCAGGCGTGAACCAACACGCCTGGCAAGGCACACCCTTTGTAGTTATTTTATTAGTTTTAGACTGTTTTTATAGTGACCCATTCTTGTGGGCACTAGTCATTCCATGAGCCAGCATTAGTCTTTGTTGTATGAGACTTTTCCTGGGGTGAGCAAACATCTACAGGCAGGGGACTGATGGCAGACCAAAGTACAAATAACACCAAAGCCCAACTTGGAGAACCACTGTGCTTTAGTGGGCTACTTACGGGCATGTGGGTGAGAGGTTACTTACAGGAGCAGAAAAGACTCAAAGACAGCTGCATCGCCGCAGTCCACTGGAGCATGATAGCTTTCCTCACACAGCTGGGAACCTGGAGCACACTGCACAGCCTGCAGGCAGCTGACAGGTTGGAGAGTGTCCTTTCCAGAAAGCTCAGCTGGTCTCTGCCTCTTCCAGGCAGCTGGGCTTGTCTTAGGATCCTCTTTGCAGCTTGTCTTGCCTGAGAGTGACTCTCAACAATCTTTACGTACTTGTGGGCAGGGAGGGGCCTAGTGAATCTAGTCAGTTTCAGGAACTTCCTGAAGCTATTTTGAGTTTTGTTGGCTTCCTGTCTTAAGGAGTTTTCCTGGAGGACAGACTCTTTTGCAACCTCTTGCAACAGTGGTTCTCAACTTTCCTAATGCTACAACCCTTTAATAGAGTTCTTCATGTTGTGGTGTCCCCCCAACCATCAAATTATTTCATTGCGACATCATAACTGTAAATTTGTTACTGCTATGAATCATAATGTAAACATGTAATATGCAGGATATTTGCTAGGTGACCCCTATGAAAGGGTCATTCGACCTCTAAAGATGTTGCAATCCACAGATTGGAACTGCTGCTGCTTTACAATATCCTGTCGCTTTACCTCCTTGTAAACACCCTGCCCTAAAACATCCTGTTGTTTCACTTCTCTTAAGAAAAAGACAACTTAGATTTGTTTTGTTTTGTTTTTGTTTTGTTTTGTTTGATTTGGTTTGGTTTGGTTTTTTCGAGACAGGGTTTCTCTGTAGCTTTGGTGTCTGTCCCAGAACTAGCTCTTGTAGACCAGGCTGGCCTCGAACTCACAGAGATCCGCCTGCCTCTTGCCTCCCGAGTGCTGGGGTTAAAGGCCTGCGCCACCACCGCCTGGCACTTAGATTTGTTTTATTATTTTGTGTATTTGGGTGTTTTACTTGAATGGATGTTGCTGTGTCTGCTGCCCTCTGTAGAGGCTGTTGGATCCCAGGACTACAGTTAACAGATGATTATGAACCACCACGTAGGGGCAAGCAACCAAATTCTGGTCCTCTGCAAGAGCAACAAGTGTTCTTAATCATCGAGCCATCTCTTCAGTGCTTGTTTCTTTTGCACTCGACAGGCAGTGGTGGCGCACGCCTTTAATCCCAGCACTTGGGAGGCAGAGGCAGGTGGATCTCTTAAGTTCGAGGCCAGCCGGGTCTACAGAGCAAGTTCCAAGACAGCCAGGGCCACACAGAGAAACCCTGTCTTGAAAAAACTGAGTTTCCTTTCAAGATGGAAGGTCTTAACCTTGGAGGAAACTGCTACACATCGGCCTCTTCAGAGAACCATCTCCCGGTAATCACCAGGACCAGCTTCCAGCACACATATACCCAAACCTTAACGTGGCTCATTTGAGAGGGAGCGAAACTCCACTCTGCCGGTTGTTTGCAGATTTTTGTTCATGTTGTATCATTTCCCTCCCTGGCATGGTAGGCATTCCTGATAGCCCAATATTTGGGAGGTAGAGACAGGAAAGTCAGCAGTTCAAGACTAGCCTGAAACTACATGAGACCCTTTCTAACATGAACAAAAAATGGGGCTGGAGAAATGGCTTAGTCTGTAAACCACATGCCATGCAAACATGCAGATTTGAGTTTGGAACCTCAGAACCCATGTAAAAACTTCACATGGCAGTGTGCACGGGTGACCTCAGCTCTGGAAAGGCAGAGACAGTGGGATCCCTGGAGCTCTCTGGCCAGAAATCCCAGCAAGTCAGTGAATTCAGCCTGAGACACTTTCAAAAAAATAATATAAGCCGGGGCTGGAGAGATGGCTCAGAGATTAAGAGCACTGGCTGCTCTTCCAGAGGACCTGAGTTCAATTCCCAGCAACCACATGGTGGCTCACAGCCATCTATAGTGAGACTTGGTGTCCTTGTCTGGCAAGCAGGCAGAACACTGTATACATAATAAATTTAAAAAAAAATAATAATAATACAAGCCGGGCGGTGCACGCCTTTAATCCCGGCACTCGGGAGGCAGAGGCAGGCGGATCTCTGTGAGTTTGAGACCAGCCTGGTCTACAAGAGCTAGTTCCAGGACAGGCTCCAAAACCACAGAGAAACCCTGTCTCGAAAAACCAAAAAAAAAAAATAATAATAATACAGACAGCTATAGAGTAAACCCCCCAGTGTTGGGCCTCCACACATGCGTACACACTCATGCATATACACACACACGCAAAATAAGTATAAGGGTGGATGGATAAATGAATGAATATACAAATGGAAGGATGGGTAGGTGGAAGGGTGATAGAGAGATTAAGAGATGAATGGGTAGATGAAGGGATGGATAAATAAAAGTTGGATGGAAGGATGGCGAGATACTAGATGAATGGGTGCTTGAATGCATGGACAAAGAAATAGCAATATAGACTAATTAATAGATACATGAATAGATGGATAGATAATAGATGAATGAATAGATGGATAAATGAATGAATGAGGATCCATATGGACAGATGGATGTCATGGGTCGATAGATAACATATTGATGGATATGTGGCTAGATCCCAGTTAGATGGCTCATGGATGGATGGATCATGAATGGAGAATTTATGAGTGAGCAAGTGACTGATGTATGAACGGGTGAGGGGTGGGCATTCTCAACACTATTACCTGCTCTGCTTCCCAGCTGTCCTGGGCAGAGCCACTGTGGCTCACACTGAGGAGGCCCCAAGGATTCCCTGCCCTTCAGCCTGGCCAGGTGAGCCGCTATCTTTTTTAAGGCCTGACAAGCTTATCACTTAGCTGGGATTTGCTCAGTGCCTCCAGGTCTGACAAAGGCAGCTGGCTATTATTTCAAGCCCTCCAAAGGGCTGGCTGCCTACACGGTTCAGAGGCAGCAGCCCGGCGTGTCCTTGATTCATTTATCACAACCCCTCTTCCGGAACTGCTTCACGACCTGCTGGGGGCCTGTGTCAGCCTGATCTCAGCCTCCTGGGAGAGAGGGAGGGAGTGGCATGGTGCAGGCGGGGTGGAGGGGTGGGCAACGGACCGGTGGCTATTCACTGTGAACGTGTGACGACATTCAGTCCGTAACTTACCAGCTCATCAACATTTAGTCATTCAATGAGCATTTGCAAGACAGACAAAACTCCCCACCCTTTCAGGGCAGAGGTGGCACACACTTTCAATCCCAGCACTCGGTAGACAAAGGTAAGGTGTGATCTCTGAGTTCGAGACCAACCTGGTCTACAGAGTGAGTTCCAGGACAGCCAGAACTACACACAGAGAAACCCTGTCTCAAAAACCCAAAACAGAGCCGGGCGATGGTGGCGCACGCCTTTAATCCCAGAAGAGAAACCCTGTCTCGAAAAACCAAAAAAAGAAAAAAAAAAAAAAACAAAGAAACAAAAAATTCCCCACCCCCATGCCACTTCCTGTCTTGGGCAGAGGTCTGTCTCAGTCACACCCTGAGTCCTGAATGGCCATGGGGACCCATGTTCAGAGGAAAAAGGCGGGGGGGGGGGGGGCACAGCAAGGTCATGTTCGCTGTGACCATATGGCATCTCTCGTGGTAAGGATTAAACCTGTTAGTAGATGCCAAGGGTACAATCAGATGCATAGCCATCACTGGGGCTTCAGTATCCTTTATTGTCATTGTGGTGCTGGGATCTTCCTCCCCCGCCTTCTCTCTCTTCCTGAGGATGGAGTCTGTCTCATTTATGCTAAACAAGCTCTTTACGAAAGAGGTACACTCCAGCTCTTGTCACTGTGTTCTTTAAGAGGTGGAGCCCAGCTGGGATCCAGTACCCTGGAGCCAGAGGCAGGAGGATCTCTGTGAGTTCAAGGCCAGCCTAGTCTACATAGCAAGTTCCAGGCCAGCCAGGGCTATCCAGTGAGAAACTGTCTCAAACAAAAAAGAAGTGTGGTCTGATAGATTATTACCATGTTTGGGCGGGACTGTGGGCCCAGCCTCCTTGGCTCTGACTTTGGGATGTTGGTGTGACAGAAATACCCTGACCAAAGCAACTTCAGAGACCAAGAATCCATTCTGGCTCACAGGGCCAATGAGATGGCTCACCGGGTAAAGGGGCTTGCTGCTCAAGGTTGGGAGCTGAGTCTACCTCTGAACCCACATGAAGGTGGAAGAGAACTGACTCCATAGTTGTCCTCTGACCTCCACATGCAAGCTGTGACACACATGTCCCTCGCTACAATAATAACCAAGTAACAAGGCTGGAGCAATGGAGTAGTGGCTAAGAACACTGACTGCTCTTCCAGAGGACCTGGGTTCAGTTTCCAGCACCCACAAAGCAGTTCACAACTGTCTGTTACTCCAGTCCCAGGGGAGCCAATTCTGTCTTCTGGCCTCTGTACATATGTGGCACACAGACATACATGCAGGCAAAACACCCATAAGTATAAAATTTAAGAATGATTTTTAATAAAAACAAACAAACCGAATTCTGACTCCTAGTTCAGGGGTAGAGTCCATCATGGCAGGGAGGTCGTGCGGCACACACAGTCACAGAAGAAAGCACCGGCCACTGCTGCTCAGCCCACGGTTTCTGTTTTTGTCAGCTCTCACACCCAAGCTTCGTTTCAGTCTGGCAATTGTAGCATTACGACCAAAATAACTTGGTGAGAGATAGGTTTATTTGACCAATATATGGGGAGTCAGGGCAGGAAGTCAGGGCAGGCGCCTGGAGGGAGGAATTACAGCCAAGATTACAGAGGGTCACCCTTGATGGCTTGCTCCCCATGGCTTGCTTAATCCAATTATTCATGCCAGGGCTGGCACTGCTCTCAGTGGGGTGGGTCCTCCCATACCAACAGTCAGTCAAGAAACTGTCCCACAGGCCAATCTGATAGAGAAATTTTCTCAATCGAGAGTCCGTCTTCCCAGGTCACTCTGGCTTGGGTCAAGTTGACCAAAAATGAGCCAGTACACAGTGTAATCAAAATAACACCTGACAGGCTTGCCCATTTCCCAGGTGGGTCTAGATCCCATCAAGCTGATAATTAGCACTGCCTGTCATGAGGTATTTGTACCCTTCTGATGTGGGCTGTGACGCCATCTCTCACGAGGCAGTCTCTAGAGCCACCTTGATGACAGCCCTGTGTCCTTGAACCTCTAGGGTGGTAGGTTAAATACACCTTTTCTCTTTCAGAGCAGTCAGGCTTGCCAGTATAGTGATTAAGAAGACAAATAAAAACAAAAATGTCTAGGAACTGGCAAGGTAGCACAGTGTATGGAAGCACTCGCCATGCAAACCCAAAGCCCTGAGTTGAGCCCCAGAACCCACAGGCAGAGAGAGAACCTACCCCAAAAGCTGTCACGTGGCCTCCACATCCACACAAACGCACACACAATAAAAATGATAATAAATAAAATTAAATTGGAAAAGGACGAACACAGGGTTGGGAGATGGCTGAGTTGGTACAGTGCTTGCCTTGAAAGCATGAAGACTCTATTTTTAACTAAGTGAGCCTGGCGGTACGTGCTTGTAATCCCAGTACTGGGAGGCAGGGAAAGGAGGCGCCCTGGGCATCACCGGCAGCCAGTCTAGCTGAATTGAGAGCTTCAGACCAGGGAGAGACTGTGTAAACGTTAAGGCAGGGCTGACAATATGGTTCAGTGGCTGAGAGGGCTTACTGTGCAGGCCTGGTGACCTGAGTTCCACCCCCAGATTCCACGGTAAGGAGAGGACTCCACAGAACCACCTCTGACCTCTACATGCCAGCACACAAAGTGAGAAGATATTTGTAAAGAGGTGGATGCCTCCTGAGGAGCGAGTTCTGAGGCTGTCCTCTGGCCTACACACACACCAAAAAGTTACTTAACTGGCCTTTGGCTATTATGAAGTGGCAATTGTAGTAATAGCTGCAGAGTTGGGGTGTAGCTCAGGGGTAGAGTGCCTGCGTAGCACATGTGAGAACCTGGGCCCCATCCTCCGCATCACTGAGAAAAATGTGCCGTGTAATGGTGATGGTAGCCAACTTCTGTAACCCTGTCTGCCTAGGACTCTTCTAATTCTAAATGCATGTGCTATTCTTTTTAAACCATTCTGTCCTCCCAGGGATCCTTGTGAAGTAGGGACACTTAACAGGCACAGGGAAGTTAAACAACTTGCCTGGGTTACACAGCACTCAAGTCGTCAGTCGAGAACATGAGTCCAGCAGGACTCTGTGGAGTGGGTTCTACTCTGACAGAATAGGAGTGGGAAACACCCAGAGGCCACATGAGGTGGTGCACACCTGGAGTCCCTGCACAATGAGGGAGGGAGAGAGAGAGAGAGAGAGAGAGAGAGAGAGAGAGAGAGAGAGAGGACGGAAGGACCGGAGAGGGAAAAAGAAAAGAGGGAGAGAGGGGAGAGAAAGAGATGTAAGGGAAGGAAATAAAGATGAGAAAGAAAGAAGAGTGAAGGGCAGGCAGGGGTGGCAGAGAGAGGAGAGAAGGGGGAGGGGCAGCTCCTAACCGTAAAGATTTTGGATTTTGCCCGGAAAGACGTGGGTGACATCACAGAGTCCTTTTTGGGAGGCCGTGGGAGAAATCCCCGCCTGTTCTTGGTACCAAAAATAGTTCTGCTTCTTGGGAGCATCTGGTGTGCTTTGCTTTCGGGACACTGGGGACGGCAGAAGTGACCAGTTTTCACTTTTTGAGTTTTCTGCTGAGGAACTCCAAGCCAAATTCTTGCCCAACCATATGCTGTCGGGGTCGGGTTTTAACAGATTCATTTTTCTCAGTCTCCCTTCTGCTTATGTCTCTCTTACTCCTTTGCCAAAATAAAAAAAAAAAAAAAGAATTTAAACAAGCTTGAGATGCGGGGCTGGGTCTCGGTTGGCTGAGCACTTGTCCAGCGTGTAGGAAGTCCTGGGTCCCCTCCTCAGAGTGGCTTGGAACTGCGTGTGGTGACACAAGCCTGTCATCCCAGCACTAGGTCCATGATGGTTCTCAGCCACATAGAGTTGGAGGCCAGCCTGTGCTGCAGGAGGCCCCGTGTCCAACAAAACAGAGCTAGGTGTGAGGGCGGGACGGTTACAGAGCTCTAACAAGACGACGGGCTGGGTGTGGCATGGTAGTGGGTCACTTGTCTAGCGATGAGCAGGCCCTGGCTCCATCTCCATCTCCTTACGGACGGATTCATGTTCATATTTAAGAGAGGGGTTGACTGTGGTGAAGTGAGATTGCTCAGGAGGGAAAGGTTCTTACTGCTAAACCCTGACTATCTGAGATGGAGTCCGGGGGACCCACATGATGGGGTGAACCAACTCCTACAAGTTGTCTTCTGACCTACATTCTCTCTGTCTCTGTCTCTCTCTCTCACACACACACAGACACACAGAGACATGCATACAAAATAAATACAAATAAAAAACATTAAATTAAAAAACATTTTTCATGTATCAGTGTGTTTTGCCTGTGTGTATGACTGTGTACCTCATGTGTGCAGAGCCCATGGGGGCCAGAGAGGACATTGGATCCCCTGGAACTGGAGTTACAGACAGTTGTGAGTGACAACCATGTGGGTGCTGGGAATCCAATCTGAGTCCCCTGGAAGAGCAGTTAGTGCTCTGAGCCACTAAACCGCCTTGCTAGCTGCCCCCTACCCACGCAGTTTTTTAAACTAGGAAAGAAACTTGGGAAAGAAGCTAAACTTGGGTTGGGAGAGCTGGGCTGATGAAGAGCTTGTAAATGCACCTTACAATTTTAAGTTATTCCACCAATTATTATATAATTAGAAGCTTAAAAAAAAAGAAACACCCCTACCTGTTTAATTTTAAGAAGTGCCCTAATAAAAATCGTTGTAGGAGCCAGCAAGAGGACTCAGCAGGTAAAGATGCTTGCCACTAAGCCGATAGCCTGAGTTCAATCCCCAGAACCCATGTGGTAGATAAGAACTGTAAGCTGTCCTCTGACTAACATATACACCCACGTCATGGCACATGAGTGTGCACCTGTGCACACGCACACACGTGCGCACGCACACACACAAAATTGCAATTTAAAAAATCTTCTTAAAATGATTCTTATAGCAGCATGGTGCTTGGCCATATGATCTTTATGATTTTTTGTGGGCTGGATTTTCAGTCTCAAATTGGCTGGATAAAGTGCAAGAACAGAAATCTGACCACCTTGGTGGTGGATTGGCAGCCTGCCCTCGCAGTGTGTCTGATCCCACTCTCAAATTTAATTGGATCCATTGTGTGGTGTTTTACATATCCTTGTAAACCACTTAGATGCTTTTCTGGAAGGAGGAAAAGTCCAAATAAATATATAAGCCCCAAGCCACCTCAGCTTGCTGATTAAATTACCCAGTCTCAAATTCGATTCCATCCTCATTTTATTAAGAGGCAGCTGCTTGCTCTCTTCCAGTTGGCTAAGCCTCCCACAGCCAGTGTTCAGGGTGGCTGCCCCTAGGGGATCCAGCCACAATCCCTCTGTCTCAGGAAGCTTTTTTCTTTTCTTCATTTTAGCAGAGTTGCAGATAAAACTCAAGACTGCCATAGCTACTAAGGCTAGTGCTGAACCATATACCCTGGGGGACTATGGGTAGGGGCTCTACCACTGAGCCATACCCTAGCCTCTGGCTGGGGGATTCTAGGCAGGGGCTCTACCACTTAGCCACTCCCCAGCCCCTCACTGGGGATTCTAGGCAGGGGCTCTACCACTGAGCCACGCCCCAGCCCCTCACTGGGGGATTCTGGGTAGGCCCTTTACCACTGAGCCATGCCCTGGTCCCTCACTGGGTGACTCTAGACAGGGTCTTTACATTGCTCTGTGTGTCTCAGGCTTAATTAACCCTGAATCTATTATGGGGCCTGTGCTTAACTGGGGCAGCAGCTTCCATGAAAGTATTTGAAAGCTCCAAGCTCACAAAATGTGATTTGAAGAACAGCTACTTGAGGGCATAGCTTATCCTCTTAGAGCCCATTAGCAGGAATATTAAGATGGGAACCAGAATTCAGCAAAAGAGAGTGCCTGGGAGGCTGGAGAGATGATTCTCTCTTGCAGAGGACCTGAGTTCAGTTCTTAGTACCAATGAGAGGTGGCTCACAAGTGCATGTAAATCAAGCTCCAGCAGATCCAACGTTCTATTTTGGCCTCTAGCGGCACTGCACTCCTGTGCACTTATGCACACATGTACACACATAGTTAAAAATAAAGTGTTTGAAAAGAACCAGTCCCTATCGCTGGGCATGGTGGTTCACACCTTTAATCTCAGCACTTGGGAGGCAGAGGCTAGAGGATCTCTGTGAGTTCAAGGTCAGCCTGGTCTACAAAGTGAGTTCCAGGACAACCAGAGCTGTCTCAAAAAAAGAAAAATTCAAAACAAAAACCCATCTTTTGGTGATATTGGGTGGCTCAGGACATGCCTAGGATGGAGTTATAACTGAATAGACTAAAACCAGCCCCTGGGGTTGCACAAGGGGTTTAGGATGTGCCCTGTCCCGTAAATGGGTTTTCTGGTGAGATTCCTCGAAGATTACAGAATTGTCACTGGTGTCTGTGCTGGGATTCTCGATTCTCTGCTGGACAGAGATGAGGGATCCTCTGTCTTCTCCTGCACCCAAGATTTTCCCGTATTTAGTTTTTTTTACATATATTTGTGTATTCGTGCGAAGGCATTGAAGGCCTTGACATATATGGGGTCAGAGGACAACTGGGGGAGACAGATCACTCCAACTCTGTGGGTCCCCAGGAGTAGATCTCTGGTTGTCAGGCTTAGTGGCAAACACTTTTGCTGGCTAAGCCACCTTGCGGGCTTCACACTGTCATTTTGAGCGAGATAGACTAGTGCGTCTCTCAGGATAAGACCTTCCAGGAATTAGGGACTTTCTTGCCAAGATAGACCCCAGCCTTGAAGAAATGGCATTTGGATTCTTCAACATCAAGCTTCCTAGGCCATTCCCTCGCCTTCCATAGACGTGAACTTGATGGAGCATTTGAACTTTACATTCAAACTCGGGGTTTTAGTGCACTGAGACCTGGCGGCCAAACCCCAGGCATTTAATCACATGGCTGCAGATAACGCTCCAGCAAGGCACGCGCTGCACAGACAATTATCTCAGGAAAGCCACAGAAGCCTTCTTCGCGATGCTCGCTTCTCTTTTACAATTCAATATTTCATGTGTTGGAAGAAGTCTTGTTTGCTTCAAAGGACACGCTGGAGGCACAGGCTGGATTTGCTAATCATGCGGACGGGCTGCTTTGTTTGTGCATAAATGAGAATCTATGGGGGAGTTCCAGCCTAATTGCTTGGGGGACCTGAGCCCGTGGGAGGATAGGCAGAGACATTTGGGCTCCTGTTCGTTGTTCAGTTTTGAAAGAACTGGATTTGCTCTGAAAGGAGGCTAAGCAATGGTGCCTTTTTTCAGAGAGTAGGGAAGCCTTTTGTGGCTGTTGGGCTCCTGGCTGAGTCTGGTGGACTAAGCCTGTGATACCAGTACCTGGATACAGGAAGAGTACAAGAGGACCAGCCTGGGCCAGTTTAATGAGACTCAGCTGCTAAGAGCACTGGCTTCTCTTCCAGAGGACCTAGGCTCAATCCCCAGCACCCACCCGCAGGGCAGCTCAAAGCTACAACAGTTCCATGGGATCCTGCGCCCTCTGCTGGTCTCTCCGGGCATGCATGTGGTGCACAGACAGATGGAGGCAGAGCACAGGCCGCCACACTGGGCTTTATGGGGTGCAGTATGCAGGCACTCTTGAAACTAATTTAGCATGGAATAGTTTTGTTTATTGGAGGCACTTGTGGGGAGGGGAGAAAAATGAGCCCATGGACCCAGAGTTGATGAGCAGCCCGAGATGCTGCAGCCCAGGCCTCCTGGCTCGCTGAGATATTCTAGATTTCAGTTCTCCCATGAAAACTAGCCATGGTGGCACTTGCCTGTTATCCCAGAACTCGAGAGGTGAAGTATCAGACCCAGGCTATCCTTGGCTACATAGTGCACTTGAGGCCAGCCTGGGCTACATGAAGTCCTGTCTCAAAGCGAACAAAACAAAATAAAATCAAGGGTTCTCTCACAGGTAGATGGGGGTGGTGCCAAACACCTTTAATCCTAGCAGGAGAGGCAGAGGCAGTTAGATTTTTGTGAGCTCGAGACCAGCCCGTTGCACAAAACAAGTTCCAGGAGAGTTGAGAAGGCTAACACAGAGAAATCCTGTCTTGAAAAACCAAAACCAAACCAAGACAACAACAACAACAAAAACACTTAGAGTTCTCCCACAGTGGATTGGAGGCTTGAATCAGTGATTAAAGAGCACTGGCTGTTGTTCTTCTAAAAGGCCCTGGTTCGATTCCCAGCATCCACACAGCAGCTCACAACTGTCTGTAACTGCAGCGCCAGGGAACTGAAGACATATACATGCAGGCAAAACACCCTACACATAAAACAAAATCAAACAAAATGAGTTCTTGCACAGCAGAGGCACGACTCACTAGGACCTGGGGTGAGGACCTTAGGAGTGTCTTTTCTGAGTACAGACAGAGTGGACTGTGACAGCCTCAGGGGTCCTAGGTGGGGCCCTGGGGCCCTGCATCTTCCTTTAAGTTTTTATTAGCATGTTGTACATAATAATGGTCATGACATTTTCATAACACACATAATGTTCTTTACTCATATTCATCCCATCACCTTTCTTGTCCCCTCCCACTCTTGCCAACTCCTCCCTCCCAACCAGCACCCACTTCTACTTTCATGACGTGTGTGTGCATGTGTGTGTGTGTGTGTTTGTGTGCGTGTGTGTATGTGAGAGAGACCCAATGAGTTTCATGGGGGTTGTTTACTGAGCGTGGATGAGGAGCTGTTCACAGAGCCGCGTGCCCCTTACCGCTGGGGAATGGCTCCTCCTCACCTGTTTATTCAGGCAGAGTGTTGAGCTCCCTTCCCCCAGCCGCCATTAACTGCCTACCAGCCCTTAGAGATGGTTGTGGCCTCCTTAGCCTCTCTCTCAGCTGCCATTAACTACCTATCGACCCTCAGGGAGGTGACTTCAGTGACTTCTGCTGCATGAGCCTTGGCTCTGCCTAATTCTAAGTGTAAGGAAGAGGAAGAAGGTTGTAGGTGAGCCGGCTCAGAGGGTAAAGGCACTTGTCACCAAACCATCCCCAGGAACCACACTGTGGATATGGAGTTGCCCTCTGGCTTGCCTATGCACTCCATGGCACACGCTTGTCCACACATGTACACTACACACTCACACCACATGCACACTCACACCACATGCACACTCACACCACATGCACACTCACACTCACACCACATGCACACTCACACCACATGCACACTCACACCACATGCACACTCACACCACATGCACACTGCACACTCACACCACATGCACACTCACACCACATGAACACTGCACACTCACACCACGTGCACATTGCACACTCACACCACATGCAAACTGCATACTCACACTATGAATAAATAAATGCGACTTGTATAGCCAAACAAAAAAGGGAGGAGAGTCCGGTCAAGGAGGGTCACGTGGGCTCGTATGGCAGGGAGTAGACACACACAGTGTGACTCATTACCGTGGTCTGTGAATGGGCTATTTTTCTTACAAATTAGTGAGGAACAGAGCTCACTGTGTATTAGCTCCTTTCCTCACATTTCAATAAAGAAACTGGTTGAGTGGGAAGAGAAGGATGTGTGCAGCGGGAGTCTCCACGACTGCCAGTGCCTCTGTTTGGGATCAGCAGCAGCCATGCAAATGACGGGTTTCATATTGCTTGCCTCTCCAGAAAACTCTCGCGGTGTCTATAGTGTGTCTATAGGTTGGGCCGGGCTTGGTGGACAGAGTACTTGCCCAGCGTGTACAAAGTCTGGGTTCCTTCCTTAGCGCTGCACGAACCGAGTGAGCATGGAGCACATGAGTGTCTGCCTGCAGCTCATGAGGTGGAGGCAGGAGGATCAGGATCTCACCATCATCCTTGGCTACGATAGGGGGTTCGAGGCCAGCGTGGGCTACACGAGCGCCTGTCTCAAAACAAAAACAAACATGCTAACTAGGACCAGACTCCTCCAATTCTCAAATCATGGTCACTACTCACTGCCATTTGCCTAAACCTGAGCAGCCACTGGGCTGGACTCCTCAGCGAGTTCCTAAGTCAGAGGGCATCTCTCTTCTGCTTAGACCCCTCCATGGCTACCATGACACTCAGACCGGAAACCAACTCCTTCGCTGTCACACTGTCACCTCCCCACCCTTGCCCCCCTCCGCTTGGGCCCTTGCTCACTCTGCTGTAGTCACCTAGGTAAATGCCCCTGCCTGTGCCCCCACCTCAGGTCTTTGCCATTGCTGCTCCTCCTGCCTGGAGCACTTTCCATATACATGACGTCTCCCCATCTTCCAGTCTGCATTCAAATGACACCTGAAGTCACACCCTGAAGGGCACCTGCTTCCCCCACATCCTTGTATTTCTTCTGTCTATACTGCTCAACAATTTAAAATATTTGATCTTTGCTTATCTATATCTTTAAATGATTCCTCCAGTTTTTGGAATGTGTGCGGGTGTGCAGAGGTATATGTAACAGGCACATGGGGGGACCAGAGGGCAACCTCAGCATCCTTCCCCAGGAGCCCTGCATCTGTTTCTGAGACAGGCCTTTCCACTAGCCTGGAGCTCACCAAGGAGGCTGAGTTGGCTAGACAGCACAGAGATCCTCCTGTAGCCATGCTCCCAGGACCTGCACGGCCAACTGTGGCTTTTTATGTGGGTTCTGGGGATCCAAGCCTGGATCCCCGTGCTAATACAGCAAGCTCTTTATCCACGGAGCCATCTCCTCTGACCCAGATGTCTGCTCTCTAAGAAGCTCCCTCCACCTTTTTAGTTCTGAAACAGGATTTCCTTAAGCACTACCGGGAGATCGCTGCATTGATTCAAACCTGGTGTGGATACAAGATCAGCTTGACCCACTCCAGCCCAGAACTCCTGCCCTTCAGCAGCCTCCCAAGTAGCTGGACCTACAGGAGTGCACCATGCACCAGACTGAAGCGGGGTCTCTCTAAGGAGCTGCAGCAGGCCTCCAACTTATGATCCCCCTGCCTCAGCCCCAGGTGCTGAGTTTACAGGCATGCAGTACCACATTCAGCTCAAGGTTACCACTTTTTAAAAACGGTGGCTGTTCTTAGGTCCCTTTGCACACTGAGGGTTACAGTGCTGAACCTTTCCCTTTCTGGGCAGAAGGCTGGCCTGTCATGCAGGAGCACCTGCTAAACAAGGCTGGTGGTGCAGTCCTGTAATCCCAGCACCCCACAGGGTGAGGCAAGTGGGTCACAAGTTCAAGGTCACCTTCAGCCACACAGTTAGTTCAAGGCCAGCCTGGGCTTCCTGAGATACAACACGCACGTGGCAGTCCAAAGACAATGTGGGTTTCAGTCCCCGCTGCCCAACTTGTTTGAGACAGTGTCTTGTTCATCCCTGTATATGCCAGGGTATAAGGTCCAAAGCTTCCAGGGATTCTCCTGTCTGCATCTTCGACCTTGATGTAGTAGTGTTAAGATTACAGACACGCTCTACCATGTCTAGTTTCTGTGGGTTGTAGGGATCCAAACCCAGGTCCTCACAGTTGTATTTACCTCTTGAGCCATCTCCCTTACCTCTCTTTGTTTGTATGTGTGCATGTGTGTGTGCCCATATGCACATATACATGTGTGTGGAGATCAGAGGAAGACCTCAGCCGGTGATGTTCCTTAGGTTCTTCCCACCTTCTGTTTGAGGCGGGGCCTCTCATTGGCCTACAGAGCTGTCCAGTTGGCCAGTATGGTCAGCAAGCTTCCAGGGACCAGCCAGTCTCTGTTCCTGGCTTTTTTCATGGACTCTTGACATCTGAACTCAGGTCCTCAGCATGCAAAGCCATCTCCCTGGCAAAAGGCTTCTGTCCTTCCAGCAAGGTGGAGGGCCCTCTTTGTGTTCCTCCTCTCTGACTACAGCCTTTTGTCTGCAGACTCTCTTCCAGAGTCCAGAAGAGGGCTGGCAGCTCTACACCTCCGCCCAGGCACCCGATGGCAAATGTATCTGCACGGCTGTGATCCCGGCACAGAGCACCTGCGCCCGAGACGGTCGGAGCAGAGAGCTTCGGCAGCTCATGGAGAAGGTAGGGACCTGACGGGGACAGTGGGGAGGTAGGGACCTGACAGGGAGGCTGAGATGGTCTCTTGCATCTCCAACTAGGCTGAACCACAGCAGATCCAGCCAGGTGGATTGTTCTAAAGTGGCCAATGACTGGGGTCCCATCTACGTAGACTTTGTATTTGTTTGTTTTTCTTTTTTCTTTGATTTTTATTAAATATTCTTTATTCATTTATTTTTGAGACAGGGTTTCTCTATGTAGCCCTGGTTATCCTGGAACTTACTCTGTAGACCAGACTGGCCTCCAGCTCAGAGATCCAATTGCTTCTGCTCCCCAAGTTCTAGCTCTCGGGAAGCAGGGAGTATCGTGGGCAGCATTAAGTTCCTTGTGCTCTCAGGCCTGGCAGACTTGGGTCACCATGCTAAGAAGGTCCTTGGTGTCCTTTTCCAGCGAGGGTCTAACCTGTACTGCCAAGGCTCAGCAAAGATTCTGCAGTTGGGAGTGGCGGTGCATACCTGTAATACCGGAGCTTTGTAGGCCAAGGCACAATGACTGCCACACATTTGAGTCCAGCTTGGGCTACGTAGGAAGATCCTGCTGGGTGGGAGGCTGGGAAGGGTGGTAAGTTGTCACCAAGCCTGATGACCTGAGGTCCCATGTGGTTAGAAGAGAGAATGAACTCCCACAAGGTGTACTCTGACACACACCAAACAAACAAATGTAATTTTAAAATACTTTAAAGGGGAGGGGTAGGCTAGGGATATGGCTCAGTGGGTCATATGGGTAACATGGACCTGAGTTCACATACCCAGTACCTACATAAAAGCTAGGTCTGGCAGTGTATGTCTGTAACCCTGGTGCTAGGAAGGCAGAGAGACAGACACAGCTGGGAACTTGAACCAGTCTGGCTGAAGTATGAGCTTGGGGACCCTGTCTCAAAAAATAGGTGGAGGGTGATTGTGGAAAATAACCAACATCAGGGGCTGGAGAGATGGCTCAGTGGTTAAGAGCACTGACTGCTCTTCCAGAGGACCCGGGTTCAGTTCCCAGCACCCACATGGCAGCTCACAACTGTCTGAAGATCCAGTTCAAGGGAATCTGACACCTTCATACCAGTGCACATAAAATAAAGTAAATAAACAATAAGAAATATTAAAAAAAAAAAAAAAAGAAAGCAACCAACATCAGTCTCTGGCCTCCAGACACACTTATGCAGATATGTATGCACACAAAAACACATACACACAGACATGTATGCACACACTTATAAACACACTTAGATATACAGATATATACACACATGCAAGCACACACATATACATACACATGCACACACGAGACTCCTTTTCACCCTGGCTGCCTCCACTTCATCTGTCCCCAGGATGTTTTGGACTCTTTGCTGACTAAAGTCCCTGTCACTGTCCGTTTGTCAGCTGTGATGCCTGCAACCCCCACTGTTCAGGGGAGGAAGCTGAGATTTGGCAGAGAGGAGCCACCTGCGCACCTGCAGCCCCTGCAGCACCTACAGCCCCTGCCACTGGCTCCCAGAATCCTATTCTGCCCCAAAGCTGTGGACTCTCATGACATGCCTTTGATTGTTCATAGTGGCTGAAAAAAAATTGTTTTTGGCATGACTGGTGTGTGCTTCAGGGTCTTGTATAGCTTAGGGCAGTGGTTATCAACTTGTGGGTCTTGATGCTTTTGGGGGGTGTTAAATGACCCTTTCACAGGGGACTCCTGAGACCATCAGAAAACACAGATGTTTACATTATGAATCATAACAGTAGCAAAATTATAGTTATGAAGTAGCAATGAAAATAATTTTATGTTTGGAGGAGTCACCGCAACATGAGAAATTGTACTAAAGGGTCATAGCCTTAGGAAGGTTGAGACCCACAAGCCTAGGCTGCTCTTGAACTCACTAGGTATACAATGATGACCTTGGACTTATCCTCCTGGCTCCATTTCCAAGTGGTTTGTATTGCAGGAATGTACCACTACACCCAATTTATGCTGCATCCCAGGGCTCTGTGTATGCAGGCAAGGCCTGAGTCACAGCCCCAGTACCCTCTCACCTCTACCGTTTGTTCGTTTGTTTTTTATTAGAAGCAGGGTTTCATTCTGACCCAGACTGACTTGAGATTCATTCCGTAGCCTTGGCTGACCTGGAACTCAAGGCAATCCTCTTGCTTTAGCTTCCTGAGTGTTGGGATTGCAAATGTGACCCACCACTCCTGACTCCTTTTGAGGCTACCCTTGAAATTCTGATTCTTTGGCCTCTACCTCCGAGTGCTGGGATAATAGATGTGTACCACTACATTTGGTTCTGATCTTCATTTTGGAAAACACCCTCTGCTTTGCTGTGTGGTGAACTTACTGCAGGTCAGGAGGGCGGAAGCCAAGAGACAGAAGGAGGTGACAGGTATGAAGGGATGGGACTGGATGGAACCTGCTATTGGAAGGTTACTGGTGAGACCAGGGGAGAGGAGGGCTGCCAGGCATCTTTGCTAGTCCTGCTTGCCTCTGCTTCTGTGGATGGCTGGGAGGAGGACTTTGACTCCAGAATGGTTCTCATTCTAGGTCCAGAATGTGTCTCAGTCCATGGAGGTCCTAGAGTTAAGGACATTTCGGGATCTCCAGTATGTTCGCGGCATGGAAACGCTCATGCGGAGCCTGGATGCAAGGCTCAGAGCAGCTGATGGGTCAGTCTCGGCTAAAAGCTTCCAGGTGGGTTCTTCGGAGTTCGGCTCCGAGTTCCAAGTATGGGGTCATGTTTGGGAAGACATGAGGAGCTGACTAGGCTCTGGGGTCCTGAGAGCATCCTTTGGCAAGGGCTGAGCATCTGAGATGACAGGGTGAAGGTATGGGCCAAGGGCCAGGGTTTGGGATCGGAGGCCATTTTCTCCCGGTAAGCAGGAACTGAAGGACAGAATGACGGAGCTGCTGCCCCTGAGCTCGGTGCTGGAGCAGTACAAGGCAGACACGCGGACCATTGTGCGCCTGCGGGAGGAAGTGAGGAACCTTTCTGGCAACCTGGCTGCCATCCAGGAGGAAATGGGAGCCTATGGGTACGAGGACCTGCAGCAACGCGTCATGGCCCTGGAGGCACGACTCCACGCCTGCGCGCAGAAGCTGGGTATGCCTTGACCTCGAAGCTTGGCCCCTGATCCCCGCACCCCTTAATACAACCTGTGTGCTCCAAAGCTAGGTGTGGTTTAGCAGTTAGATGCCAAACCTCCCTGTTTGGTATCCCCAACCTAAGGCCACGCCGGGCCCCAAAGCTGGAGGTGGTTTTGGCTCTTGATCTCCAGCCCTTTACGCCCATGTAGACATCCTAGGATCATACCCTGGAATCTCCTCCCTGACCCTTGGCCCCAGCACTTCCCGGTGCAAACAGTGTCCTGCCTCCCGTGAGCTCTTGCTGCATCCTCTCCTCACTCCCACTGTTCCCATCTCCCAGGCTGTGGGAAGCTGACAGGGGTCAGTAACCCCATTACCATTCGGGCCATGGGGTCCCGATTCGGCTCCTGGATGACGGACACAATGGCCCCCAGTGCAGACAGTCGGGTGAGTGATCCTCTCCCCAGGGGCCAGAGCCAGTTACTGCCTACGGCTGCCCAGAGAATCCACACTTGTGACTCTTATTTAGGTTTTATTTTTATTCATTTTATTTGTGGGTGTACACGGGGCAGGAGTGGTAGGGCGCATGACTGCAGTGCTATTGAAAGCCAGAAAAGGGCATTGGGTATCCCTAGAGCTGGAGGTGTCTGTGGGCCAGCTGATATGAGTGCTGGGAATTTAACTCGGGTCCTCTGCAAGCCAGTAAGTAATCTTAACTGTTGGCTTTTTTTTTTTTTTTTTTTTTTTTTTTTTTTTTTTTTTTTTTTTTTTGAGACAAAGTCTCCCTCTGTAGAGCAGGCTGACCTCAAACACTGAGGTCTGCCCATGTCTGCTTTATGAGAGCTGAGATCAAGGGGGCACATTCTGAGAACTGCACGCTTATGCAATCTTGTCGTGGTGCAGACATTAGAGTACTTACACAGCTGAAGATGGCATGGGGGTCATGGAGGGAGACAGCATACTGGACAAGAATGCTTGCTGCACAAACATGAGGACCTGAGTTCGAACCCTCAGCACCCACACAAAAAGTCATGAGTGGCAGGTGTACCAGTTCTGTGGGGAGCAGAGACCAGAGGCACACTGGGGCTCACTGGCTACCAGCTCCAGGTTCAGTTAGAGTCCCTATCTCAAAGGTGGAGAGTGATACAGAGGGACACCAGTGTCCTCCCCAGGTCCCAGTCTGTGTCATTTCTGTAGTTGATAAAGCACTCTGACAAAAAGCAAAGGGAAGAAAGGGGCTTAGTTTAGCTTACAGTTCCAGGTTACAGTCTACCTTTGTAGAGAAGTCAGAGCAGGAACTTAAAACAACTAGTTGTCACCCCACAATCATGGCCAGGATCAGAGAGAAATGCATGCATGTATCTTGCTCGTTTGTGCTCAGCTCAACCTCTCCATTCTCATACAGTTCAGGGCTCCTTGTCTAATAAGCCATGTTGCCCACAATGGGCTGGGTCTTCCCACTTTAATGAACAATAAAGACAGTCCCCTAAAGTCATGCGCACAGGCCAACTCAGTGTAGACAATCTCTCACTGACACTCACTTCCTAGGTTGTTTCAAGCTGACATTAAAGCTAAGCATCATGAACTGGAGAGATGGCTTAGTGGTTAAAGCACCGGCTGTTCCTATGGAGGTCCTGAGTTCAATTCCCAGCATCCATGTGGTGGCTCTCAACCATCTATAAAGGAATTTGATGCCCCCTTCTGGCATGCAGGTGCACATGTAGATAGAGCACACATACATAAAATACATATAAATAAATCTTTTTTAAAAATTAATTAATTTATTATCTATACAGTGTTTTGTCTGCATGCCAGAAGAGGGAACCAGATCGAATTACAGATGGTTTTGAGCCACCATATGGTTGCTGGGAATTGAACTCAGGACCTCTGAAAGAGCAGCCAGTGCTCTTAACCTCTGAGCCATCTCTCCAGCCCCCCATATAAATAAATCTTAAAGAGCTAGCCATCCCAAGGGTGGTCAAGTGTCACAGAGCACAGGAAGTAACTCAACACCTCTCCACTGTGATCACTGACCTCGATTGCTGATGGTCCCACCAGTTGGTTAGCTTGGAATCAGGTTTGCACTTATCTAGTTCTGTGCCTTCTTAGGCAGGGACACCTGGGCGAGAGCCTCAATATCATTCCTCTAGTTAACTTATCCTTAATGTGGTCCCTCAATAATGGACCTGAGCTGGATAATGAGGGCATCCATGAGTGCTTTTTAGCATGGTGCTGATAATGGTGCCGCTGAGAGATTCATTGGCATGCCAGGCGACCTTGTGCTTACAGAGCTTAGCCACTGACGACGGATTTGGGCCAGGCATGATGGCATAGCCCTTTAATCCCAGCACTTGGGAGGCAGAGGATCTCTGTAAGCTCAAGGCCAGCCTGACATACATAGTGAGTTTCAGACCAGCTTGGGCTACATAGTAAGACCCTATCTCAAAAAATAAATAAATAAATAAAACAAAACAAGAACAAATAACTCCCAACCATACAAAATAGTGACCTCAAAGTGATCCCTTATTATCCAAACATGTTACTTGGTGAATACTCTCAGCCCAGTCTCCAGTGACTCCCATGAGTCTCCTGGGTGCACAATGCTGCCTGATCGTTCGATGATCCTTCACCACCACTCACTGAGGATCTTTTTGTTGTGTGTGTTTATAAAGGTGTGTGCACAGGTAGGTGTGTACCCATGCATGTGAAGGCCAAAGTCAACAAGAGATGTTTTCTTTATTGCCTCCACTTTGTCTCTTTTTCCTTTTGTGTGTGTTGTACACATTTGTGTGCAGGTGTGTGTGAACTCACCAGAGGAGGCCATCAGGTGCCCTGTTCTCGTTCTCGGTCTTAGTCCCTAGCCACAGACTCTCTCACCAAATCTGGAGCTAGGCTAGCAGCCAACAAGCCCCAGAGAGCCTCGTCTCTGCCCTCAAAAGCACTGGGGTTACAGGAACATGTAGCCATGCCAAGATTTTCAGATGGGTTCTGGGTTCCAGCTTAATCTTCATGTTTGCAAAGCAGACTCATCTTCCTGACCCCTCCACTGTCCCCCTCCCCCCATCCAGTCAGGATTTCTTAAAAAAAAACTTGCAGCCCATCAATATGGCTGTGCCCGCTGGTCAATGAGTTCCAAAGATCTGTCCCTGACTCCCAGCACTGAGATTACAGCTATGTGCACCACTATGTCCAACTCTTTTGGGGATCCGAACTCAAGTTTTCATGCTTGAATGGCAAGCACTTTACCCCCTGAACTGAACCCCAGGCCCATTAATGCTCACAACCACCAAACTATAACCAGTCACAAAGGTCCTAGGAAGGACTGTGACTGAGTAGTGACACAGGTGATGGTTGTTTGCTGATGATCAAGGTTGATCTTGCCTGGTTGGCCAGTCCCTGAGGGACACGGGTTACAGTCTCTCCAGTGACTGGCTACTGCTCTCATAGGTCTGGTACATGGATGGCTATTACAAAGGCCGCCGGGTGCTGGAGTTCCGTACTCTGGGAGACTTCATCAAAGGCCAGAACTTCATCCAGCACCTGCTGCCGCAGCCGTGGGCAGGTACGGGCCATGTGGTGTACAACGGCTCTCTGTTCTACAACAAGTACCAGAGCAATGTGGTGGTCAAGTACCACTTCCGGTCGCGCTCCGTGTTGGTGCAGAGGAGCCTCCCTGGGGCTGGCTACAACAACACCTTCCCCTATTCCTGGGGTGGCTTCTCGGACATGGACTTCATGGTAGACGAGAGCGGGCTGTGGGCTGTGTACACTACTAATCAGAATGCGGGCAACATCGTTGTCAGTCGGCTGGACCCTCACACCCTGGAGGTCGTGAGGTCCTGGGACACCGGGTACCCCAAGCGCAGTGCCGGGGAGGCCTTCATGATCTGCGGCGTCCTCTATGTGACCAACTCTCACCTGGCCGGAGCCAAGGTCTACTTTGCCTACTTCACCAACACGTCCAGCTACGAGTACACGGATGTGCCCTTCCACAACCAGTACTCGCACATCTCCATGCTGGATTACAACCCCAGGGAGCGGGCCCTGTATACCTGGAACAACGGGCACCAGGTGCTATACAACGTCACCCTCTTCCACGTCATCAGCACTGCGGGGGACCCCTAGGTGTCCCTGCAAAGGCTGTGGGGATCCTTCCCACATTGCTTGTGACCCCCTCAACCTTCTCTTGGCCATGCCCTTCCCTTCCTAGATTCCTTCTCTCTCCACCTTCCCAGCTCAGCTTTCTGTTCTCTGTATCTCTATCTGTGCTTTTTCTCCATTTTATTGATCTTTTGATACTTCACTTCTGAGTCTTTTTATGGATGCTTCTCTTCCTTATGACCAAACCCCTCTCCTCTCCCTCGACCCACTCTCCGTCCTTCCCTCCCTTCTCTGTTTCCCACACATTCCTTATCCCTCCCTCCCTCTGGATCTGAGTGCATGGATTTTTTTTTTTTTTATTTATTTACACATTTTCTTTCCGGGTTGCCAGAATAAACCGGACCTTTGACATTTGATGCCTGGGTTGCTCTGTACCCAGTGGTGGTTTCAAGACTTGACTCCACTGACTCCTTTTATCCCGTGCTTAGAGTGGACCTGAGGTGGGATCCTGTGACGCTCCTCCCTCCAGAGAAGCCCACCCAATCCAAAGGTGTTTCAGTCAGCCGGGCGACGGTGGCGCACGCCTTTAATCCCAGCACTCGGGAGGCAGAGGCTGGCGGATCTCTGTGAGTTCGAGACCAGCCTGGTCTACAGAGCTAGTTCCAGGACAGGCTCCAAAGCCACAAAGAAACCCTGTCTTGAAAAACCATTAAAAAAAAAAATGTTTCAGTCAAAAGCAATTCATTTAAAAGCAGTTGGGATCAGAACAGAGAACCCTAATATGATGATGAAAACTGGTCTTAAATGTGTATTCCCTGGTTGCTGGCTCACTCATTGATCTCGGTAGCACATCACTGGGCTGTCTGATGATGTTCTAATGGCTTCTTAATAATTTGGCTGCTTTTGAGAGAGGTGAGGACCCTCAATTTCTTCTGTGCTTTGTAATTGTGGAAATCACTTCTACAAAAGCCATGCTAGTTAATAGCAAGATTCAAAGTAACTTAAAAGGTGCACAGGGCCAAGTTTTGGACAAACCCACTGCACTCCACATAAGAATTCTTTTGCCCATAACAGGCTGGGACAGAGTCCTGGGAGGTGCATAGGCTAAAATGGAAGTGTCAGGATTCCTCCTTAGGTAACCTCTTGGACCTAGTAATTATTTCTCATTCTTCCGTAATAAATCTATTCACTGTGTTAAAAAAAAAAAAAGCAAAGCAACAGAAAACAGGAAAAAGGGGCTGGAGAGATGGCTCAGTGGTTAAGAGCATTGCCTGCTCTTCCAAAGGTCCTGAGTTCAATTCCTGGCAACCACATATTGGCTCACAACCATCTGTAATGAGGTCTGGTGCCCTCTTCTGGCCTGCAGGCATACACACAGGCAGAATATTGTATACATAATAAATAAATATTTAAAAAAAGAAAAAGGGAAAAAGGAGGTAGCAGGACAGGGCTAGACAGCCAGAGGCCTGGTGGTAGCAGTGCTGGAATAAAATAAAGGATTAGGAAACAGGTCCACGCAGCACAGGCTGCCCTTTTGTAGCTAAAAATGACCTGGGGTTTCTGAGTCTCCTGCTTCTACCTCCACCGCCATACCTGGTTTATATGGTGCTAAGGATGGAGCCCTGGGCTTCATTCACGCCAGGCAAACACTCTGCCAACTGAGTCACACAGCATGATGAGGGCTTCAGTGTCAACCAGATCTGCCTGTGGGAGGAGGGCAGAGCAGTGGTTCTCAACCTGTGACTCTCGATCCCTTGCCAAACCTCCACCTCCAAAAATAATAAGGTTTAGAACAATGGCAAAAGAAGTTATGAAGGAGCAATAAAAATAATTTTACAATTGGGGGTCCCCAACACATGAGGAGCTGTATGAAAGGGCAGGTTAGGAAGTTGAGAACCACTGGGCTAGAGGGATGAGTCGGCAGAGCAGGGACGATGTGCAAGGTTTCCATCGGGAAGGGGGCAGTGATACATGCTGCCTTCCCATCCCCCATGTCAGGCCCCTGAACCCAGAGCAGGAAGAGCATGTGATGATCTCCAGTGGTCCTGACCCCACCCTGCTGAGGTCACCAGGAGGCTGCTGTCCCCATCTCTAATTAATGGCCTCTGTGATTAAATCATCTCCGGGAACTTGGACTTGGATGCCATACTGGGAAGGAAACCCATGAATAATGAATGGGGCTGCCTAATGCACTCATTTAAAACCAATTTCTAAAGGCATCCTCACGAAGAGCAATTCATTCCCACGTAAATGAACAAGCATGACATGGGGGGGTGGTAAGGTCCCGGATTAGCATGGGAGACAGACTAAAAACAGCAGAGGCTTGGCATGGAGGAACCGACTTGTCATCCCAGTTCTTGGGAGGCTGGTGTCACCTGGGTGAGCCCTTGTTTCAAAATCCCAAAAAAGAAAAAGAGTTTGTATGCTTCCTGCCTATGACTTGTGCTCAAGGAGGTCATGGTCTCAGATATGGAGATGTAGCTGCAACCATTAAGGCTGTGGAGTTCTAGCCTTTGCAGAGTACACCTGCGCCTGAAGACATGTTCCCACAAGGACGAGTCTGATGTGAACAGGTCTGTCTCGTGTGGGCATGGAGTGTTGACTTGGGCCAGAGCACCTGGCAGCACATCTACCCACTGTGTCACTTACATACATGCACACCCACTGTATACGCATGTAAACACTTGAATGCACATGTATGTGCACACATACACACAAAGGATGAGCAAGCAGTCCTACCCTCCTCGCTCATCCATCACAGCCAGATTCATTTGTGTCTGTCTTCTGTGGTGCTGAATTAACCAACTTTCCCTAAATCATGAGCATTTGGCTGCAGTCAGGAAGCTGCCATTCTCTACTGCAACAATAACCCAGAATCCCCAGTGTCTGCTCTAAGAAGAGCCCATTAAGAATGAGCAGTGGAGTCTGCACAAAAAGACAAGTTTCGATCCCAATAGGGGGTGGGGAGAGGGGAGAAAGGGAAGGAGGGGTGCTAACTGTTGCCATCCTAAAGGCCCAGGATTTACTGCCAGTTCCCTAGCAGGCCTGGGTGGGAACTTGGAGCAGGTGAGGAAAACCACAGGTAGTTAATAATACATGTGGGGACACTGAGTGGGCTCCCGGGGCACATCTGTCTAACAGCCATGTTCAGTCTTGGGTTTTCACCACTATATAGAGACAAGGGAAGGGGTTGGCTGGAGTTCAAAAGGACAAACCCCACATGGAGGGTCAGGGTCATAGAGAACACAGATACCAAGTCACATGGCCATATACGGGATGCACAAATTACCACTGTGGTAATGCCTGCTTCTCACAGGTAGTGGTTCAGATGTGGCAGCAGCCTTGGCGAGATCCTTCCAGAGCTCTTGATATTCCAAGCCAGGATAGGGGTCCTCTCCTCCCCCACAAAGGCACCATCATACTTGGAGGGGTTCCACTGCCTCCTGAGCCCACCCAACTGTTACAAGACAGTAAAGCTGTGACTGCCTTGAGAACCCACTGGCCCACAGGAGAACGTTTTGCTGGAAGTGCCTGCCTGAGCTGGGAAGAAACTCATTAAACCTTCCTAATGACAAATGCTCCAGCAGGCAGCTGGCAAAGAGAGACTGCTGTAGAAAGCAGACAGATGGGAGCTCAGGTGACTTCAGAAGACTCAGGCCTGTGGGGAGGGAGGGCTCCCTTGGGGTCCAGGCTTAATAATGCTTTGGTCTCCAAGCCTTACTGGTTGCAGCCACCCCCACCAACCAGGCTGGCCCCATCACTTGTAGGTTAGACAGAAACCTTATTGAATTCTGAGCCCTCAGGCCAAGCTAGGCTCAGGGGCAGTCTTAGGAGACATGGGCCCCCTAGCCAAGGTGGGGGAGCCCGTTCCTTCTTCTCCCAGCTGCCACTCAAAGCAACATCCATTCCCCAGTTCCCTCTACCAGGATCCGTGTTCTTCTGGGAACTGACAAAGCCCCCCTTTACTCCAGTCGAAGGGGCCTCTGTTGCCATGGAAACAGCATCTGGAGGGTGCTAGGTCTGGTGGCTGAACCCAGGAATAACCAGCCAGAAGTGGGTGGCAGATGCTGGATGCAATATGTTCTCACCAGTAGGCAATCTCTGTGTGTGCTGGGGATGGGGTGTGCCAAGGCAGGTATTGAGCCAGGTTCCCCCAGGATCTCTCCAGATCTACCAGATGGAAGTGGGGTGTGCAAGGGTGGTCTGTGTGTCCTTGAACAGTCTCCAGGGGAGCTGGTATAACTGGGTCTGGACTGGTGGCGCCCAGAGGTATCTTGCTGCCCTGGAAGTCTATCTAGTGGGAAAAATTCTTGCCATCACCCCCAGGCCCTGGAAAAGGTAGCTTCTTAGGACTAGAAAACAGTTTGGACACCTGGGCTTGGGGCATGGTGAATGACAGTTCCCTTCTTGAGACAGGGCCTCACACCTCACAGCAAAGGTAATGAGATACAAGACCACCAGCCAGTGGTTCCAGATTTAATGGAGGTGCATGGGCGCTGCATCACAACCGAGGCTGAGGTACTGCATCGCCAGGTGTGCAGCGTCTGCTTTTTGCAACTGAACAGAAGAACAGAGCATAAAACTAACAAGAAACAAGGCCCTCCTGCCTGCCTCTGAGACCTGGGTGTCAGGTCACCTTTGACCCCCTGAGCCTGGGGCTTCCATACCCCCATTGCCCTTCTGAAGTTGATTCCTTCAGAAGAAGCCTGGCTAGGACAGCCCCAAATGGGGTCAAACAGGAAGTAGGGAGCTCAGAGTTACTATCTGGAGCCCCTCTCCCAGCCATTTCAGGAACAATAAATACTGTGTGACAGTAGCAGGAAGGGCATCCATGGGCTGGCTGGCCAGGCACTGGCCTTATTCTGTGCGCAGGATGATATGGATGCCCGAATCTGTGAACACTGGCCCACTCATCTCCCCTGTCCGAAGAGCAAACGATGCATCCTCAAACGGTTTCTGCATCTGACCTGTGAGAAATAGCAGAGGCAGTGGGGGTCAGGCACGGGCTGCATGACAGATGGGGCTCCTGCCTACGCCTAGTCTCAGCACATTCATCACAGGGTTTATGGCCCTGTCACTGTGCAGTACTGAGCTGTGGCTCTGGGAAGCCCAAGGACAGCATGAGGGATGGCAGGCAGAGCCGTGCTGTGCTCTTAGACACTGCATGATGAACTCTGGCTTCCAGCTGAACACAGTCTGTCCTGCAGATAGCTTGGGCTGACAGCAGAGGGCCTCACTAGGCTCCCTCTCCCAGGCAGGTGCCCAACACCTCACATTCCCAGCCCATGCAAAGGAGATGAAGGAGAGAAGTGAGGAGGGAGAGATCCTGATTCCCTCTGCCCTTGACACACAAGTCTGAGCTCTGGGCTGCCTATCTGGACCTGACCTTGCCCATTTTCCACACCTGCCAAAGGGTGACAGGAGCAGAGGAGTTCTCAGGGATCCCATCCTATAGCTCTGCCAGTAGATGCCAACTGCAGAACAGAGTCACCTTGATGGGCCTAGGAAGGGACAATGATCTTGGAGGGAAGATACCAGGGATGTTTTACATTCCTTTTGCAGCACAAGAAACACAGGCCAGGAAATCTGAGGGCTGTGCTGCCACCTGGTGGACCATGAAGGCAGAGTAGGGTCTCCCTTCCTTCATGGGCTCAACCACCCCCAACATCACAGGGAAGAGACTGGGTGTGGTTCTTGCTCACCTCTGCTGAAGGCACCAAGGTCTCCCCTGGCTTTGGCAGAGCTGCAGTCGCTGAACTGTGAGGCCAGAGATTCAAAATCTTCTTCTCCTGACTTAATCTTCTGGATGTAGCCTGCAGGGGCACAAAGGGAGAGCAAGCTACTCCTAGGAGCTGGGCCAGTGCATATAAAGATATGCTACTGCCCTCCAATAACAATTCCCACCCCATCATGTCCAAGCAACCAATCCTGTGTCCTTATCATGTGCACCCATGAAGACAGTCTTCCCACATGCAAGACATGTCCCCAGGGTGCAAACCTGTCAGTCAACCCCATGCACCTTTGGTCAAACTATGACCTTATAGGTGGGCTAGTCACCCATAGATGTACAAGAATAGAAGCACCCACACACACTCAGTGACCTCTTCTCAGCCCTGGACAAAAACAGAGTTGGAACCTCACAGCGAATGACTGCCCACCCCTGGGCAGTCTCAAGGCTCTGGAGACCACAGGAGTATGCAGCCAAGCTCTGCACAGAAGCTGGTGGCATCTTCAGCAGTGGGCATCAGGAGTCCCTACCCATGCAACACGAGAGGCACAGAAGAGACCCTGAGGTGAGGCTGTAAGGGCAGTGTGTGAGAGTCCACACAACTGTTCCACAGGCAAGCCACACAACAGGCGTCACAATTGGCAGAGCCCAGGAAGCATTAAAGCATCTCCACTAGGCCGTGACTCTCCTGCAGGGCCAGGAGGTCAGGGCTACGGAGAAGAAGATGAATGGTGACTGAAGCAGTCTCAAAATAACAACAAAGTCACATGTCATAAAGGCTGCCTGAGTTCCATCTCCGGAGTCCACAATGGTGGAAAGAAGAACCAATTCCTGTAAGTTGTCTTCTAACCTTCAAACACTTGTCAACCATCAAAACAAAGTAACAGGCCGGGCGATGGTGGCGCACGCCTTTAATCCCAGCACTCCGGAGGCAGAGGCAGGCGGATCTCTGTGAGTTCGAGATCTGGTCTACAGAGCTAGTTCCAGGACAGGCTCCAAAAGCCACAGAGAAACCCTGTCAACAACAACAACAACAACAACAATATGTAAAGGACTGAGGCTCAGGGCAGTGCGATACCATGTCTGTATGACATGTCTCAGGAGCAGGGAGATTATGTTAAGCACACACAGACACTTGCTAGGTGGGGAGCTGCCAGGCACCTCAATCCAGGCAGTGCCTGAGGTGGACCAAAAAGCCTGTGACACACAAGATCCTCTGTCCCCTACTCCTGCCCAACCTGCAGCCATCACACAGACAGATGCCCAGGGTAACCACTCTGACCTGAGCAGCCCCCAAAGCTTTCCCAGCTGGCCTGGCAGAGACTCCTCAGGGAACCCAGTCCTTTTATTTCTGAGATAGAGCCTCCTGTGCAGCCTGGGCTCTCCCTGAACCCTCATCCTTCCTGCCTCAGCTTCTGGAGTGTTGGGGTCATAAGCATGCATTGTCACAATAGGCTCCACAATGAGCTCTTTGCATGTCAGGCTGGCCTGACACAGCTGCTCCTAGACCTCCACTTACTCATTCTTCCTGCCTGATCTTCAAAAGGTTTCCGAATATCTGTGAGCAGACCAGTGTGCACACCACTGAAGGTCCCAATGGTGTCTGTCTGACAGCTACTACTGCTACAACCATTATCTTGAAGCCTAGAAACCCAACCACTTCCCAAAGGGCTCTGGGTCTCAGGCTTCTGTAGGGTCAATGCTTGGCACACAGGGCAGGCAGTATGACTGAGAGCCCAGGCGGCACCCCTATCTGAATGCATTGCAAGGCAGCTACTTTGGTGCTTGGTCTGCATACTGCCAGGGTACACCTGACTATCAGGGGCTCCCCAGTTCCCCTCTGTTCTGCCTATCCTTGCTGCCTTGGTCAGAAGTGGTTGTCACCACAAAGAGCTGCCTATCAGAGGCACACAAGGCCATGCAGTTTGACCTGCATATCATGGTGACATCTATCTGGAAAACATGGTATTAAGAGCCCCCTTGTACAGAATGAATCATATCAGTGACTCTCACCTATTAAAGTCCTGTTTCTACTCTCCCTGGATGCCTGGCTGTATTCCCAGGCCCACCTTCACAGCACTGGACTCCCTATGTTCTTCTGTGGAGAACAAAGGATATACCCCAAATCTGCCCACCTAGATGTAGCCATAGCCAGATATGATAGGGTTTCTTTCCTTCTCTTTCTTTCTTTCTTTCTTTCTTTCTTTCTTTCTTTCTTTCTTTCTTTCTTTTTCTTTCCTTCTTTCTTTCTTTCAAGATTTATTTATTTTTTATGTATACAGTGTTCTCTGTCTGTCTGTATGCTTGCTGGCCAGAAGAGGGCACCAGATCACACTACAGATGGCTATGAGCCACCATGTGATTGCCGGGAATTGAACTCAGGACCTCTGGAAGAGCAGTCAGTGCTCCCAACCTCTGAGCCATTTCTCCAGCCCATTTCTTTCTTTTTTTAAATTTATTTTTATTTTATGAGCATTTGGTGCTTTGCCTCCATGTATCCCTATGTGAGAGTGTCAGATCTTTGGAGTTATAGACAGTTGATAATTTTATGGGTGCTGGGAATTGAACCCAGTCCTCTGGAAGAGTAGACAGCAGAGTTATCTCTCCAGCTGTCCCCTCCCCACCAGCTATAGTTTCTTACTCATTGTCAAGTTACAGCTGTTTAATAATGAAAGCACTGGGCTGGACGGTGCATGCCTATGAATCCTGGCACTCAGGACACTGAGGCAATCTGGGCTACATAATGAGATACTGTCACAAAAAAATTTAGCCAGGTTTCCTTGTTTACCAGTGCTCCCCACCCCTGTACCTGTGCACTAGACAGGAGTTCCTGGAGGCTAAGGAATTCATGAATAAGTGAAGTAAAAACTAGCCACGAGGAAGGAGATAGGGACCTATCACTATTCTAGAGACACTGCCATCTCTTGCTTTTTGTCACCTGGACCTCTGTACTCAAGAGCTGAGGCCAGACTTCCTGGGCTTCCTCCAGGACAAATCCCAGCCTCACTAGGAGGCAGGACGGAACAGCACCCCAGCCAGGACTCTGGGGGAGAATTCTCCCTTTGGGAGCAGCCTCTCCAGAGCTCCCACACTGGAATAGGGCCCTCTACTTGCTTTAGGATTGTGGTGGTTTGAATATGAAAACCCCCATAGGCTCATATATTTGAATGCCTAGTCACCAAAGAGTGAAAATGTTTGAAAGGATTAGAAGGATTAGGAGGTGTGGCCTTGTTGGAGAAAGTGTATTTGCCGGGGTGGACTCTGAGGTTTCAAAAGTCCACACCAGGCCCAGTGTTTCTCTCTCTCTCTCTCTCTCTCTCTCTCTCTCTCTCTGCCTGCCTGTGGATTAGGATGTAAATAAAGTTCTCAGCTACTTCTCCAGTGCCAACTGTGCCACCATGCTCCCTGCTATGACGATAATGGACTAACCTCTGAAATGGTAAGCAAGCCCCCAATTAAATGCTTGCTTTTATAAGAGCTGCCTTGGTCATGGTGTCTCTTCACAGCAACAGAACAGTGACTAAGAAAAGGGCATTCAGGAGCCCCCTAGACAGCAAGCCTAACAGATGACTATCCATCTCTGCAGACATGTGTGGGCTCAGCAGTCTAAGGCTCAGAAGAGAGTCAGGCCATGCTCTAATTCCAGTTGCTGGATCTGATTCTATTCTGTGGTTACCCAGCCTTATGAATATCCAATGGCCAAAAGAAGGGTTGATTCTGCTTCTGGGAGCCTCATAAAATGACTGTTCTATGAATTGGGGCATTGGGGAGCCAGGGAGATGGTTCAGTGGGTAAAGGTGCTTGTGCCATCCCTGACTATTTGAGCTCCACCCTCAGGACCCCCACAGTGGAACAGAAGAACCAACTCCTGAAGGTTTTCCTCTAACCTCAACATGTCTGCAATAGCATGCTTGCATGCATACAAATAAATGAGTGTAAAAGAAAAAAAAATGGGCTAATGGGAGCTCTTACTTCAGAGGGTTATTCTGAGAGATGAATGTGTGACTGTCATAGTCAAGGCTATGCAGAACAAGTCCTTGACAGACATAAATGCTCATTGCTCTGTTATAGGCTGCATGATAATATGTGCCCCGATATTCACAATGAAGAAGTCCTGGTTCCTGATTTACTATCTTCGGAGATAAGGAGTTTACAAGGGTGGGCCCTGAAATGATAAGCACCTGTTCATAAAAAGAGACACTGTTAGGCTAAGGTTTTAGCTCAGTTGGCAGAGAGCTCACCTTCCTGCACCAGGCCCCAGGTTCAATCTCCAAACTAGGAATGGTGGCATAAACCTAAAATCCTAGTACTTAGAAGCTAGAGGTGGACAGGTAAGAAGTTCAAGGTTACCCTTGGCTACGTGGGGAGTTTAAAAGTCAGCCTAAGCTGTATAAGCTCTATCAGTAAAGGGGTAGGGTAGGGGGAACAAACATAAAGTAGCCAAGATCGCCAAAGGACACAACAGAAGCAGCTGTCTGCAAGACAAGAAAAGCAATCTCACCAGGAACCTGATGAGGAAGGTGAGAAGGCACAGGTCTGTGGTGGCTAGTGAGAGTCAATCTTGAGGAAAGGCATGAGGCATGCACTTTTCTAGAACCTTGGAAAAGAAACTTCTGTCACCTAAGCTACCTAGCATGCACGCACGCGCGCGCACACACACACACACACACACACACACACACACACACACGTGCGTGTGCACACACACACAGACTGAAGAGATAGCTTAGAAGTTAAGAGCACTGGCTGCTCTTACAAAAATCTTGGGTTCAGTTTCCAACAACCACATGGTAGCTCATAAACCTACTTCCAATTTTAGGGAACGCAATGCCTTTTCTAGCCTCCTCTGACACCAGGCACACACAAGGTACACATACGTACAAGCAGGCAAAAGACACATACATATATTTATCAAAAATAGGCAGTTTCAAAAAAAAACAAAACAAAACAAAGAATGATTCAACAACAAAGTCTGCCAACCTTGCTGTAAATTACAAAGGAAAAGTGGCCAGCCTCTGCCTGTGGGACAAAACTGACTATCACTCTACAGAGCCAGCCAGTGCTGTGCTCACCAGACCTACCCACAGACGCCCCGGCCCCTCTCTAACGACCAAAACAGCCTCCTATGCATTGCTACAATGGCCCTTGGGGGTAGGTATAAGTTAACACTCACTCATTTTACAGAAGAGAAAACTGAGTCTTGAGTGAGGCTGAGTCTTCCAGAACACAGAGCTTAGCAGACACAGCCACTACGCTGGCTTTCTAAACCTGGTCACTCCAAATGGCAAGTAGAAAGAAAAGAGAGAGGGGCCTATGTGGGCGAGTTCATCCCACTGTGTAGATACTTCTTTTCAAGGTCTTCAAGTAGCCTAGGCTGGCCTTGAACTCATTATGTAGGACCCAGAACTCAAAATAAATAAATAGATAGATAGAGCTAGTTCCAGGAAAGGCACCAAAGCTACAGAGAAACCCTGTCTCAAAAAACCAAAGAAAAAAAATAGATAGATGTATAGATAAATAAATAAAATTGCAGGGGCTGGAGAGATGGCTTAGAGGTTTAGAGCACTGGTTGCTCTTCCAGAGGTCCTGAGTTCAATTCTCAGCAACTGCATGGTGGCTCACAACCATCTATAGTAAGATCTGGTGCCCTCTTCTGGCCTGCAGGCATATATGCAGGCAGAACTCTGTATACGTAATAAATAAATCTTTTTAAAAATTGTATTTATTTCTGCACACATGACAGTGTTTTCACTGAGGCCAGAGGACAGCTTGAGGGAGGTGGTTCTCTACTTCATCTGTGTGGGTCCCAGGAACTGAATTCAGGCCCTCAGGTTTACTGGCAAGTGTCTTTCCATCACATCACCAAGCTTGAGTTTCTGATCCTTTATCTATCTCTATGCTGAGATTACAGATGCTGGATTCACAGGGTACTAGACACTGAAGCCAGGGATTCCTGCAAGCTAGGTAGCATGCTAACAACTGAGCTACAACCCCAGTACAATGCAGGCACTTCTCTAGAAGTGACAGCTGAGTGGACTGGGTGGAGGGTTTTGTGGCCCCCTTCTACAAGGCCCCCATGATGGGTAGTACTTCTTGTCAGTTTGGCAGGAACTGGAATAACCTGGAAGATGGGCTGCTGTGGATCCTGGGGGAATTATCCCGATCATGTTAACTGATACGAGGGACCCATCTTACTTGTTGGCAGGACCACCCCCCGGGTAGGGGATCCCAACCCAAGACAGAGGGGGCAAATGGAACACCAGCACAGGCACATGGCTCTTTGTTCCTGACACCATGATGGCACCCACTCTTGCCACTATGACTTTTTTGTTGTGAACTGTGACCTGGAACTGATGTGAGTCCAAACAAACCTTTCTCCACAAAATGTATATTGTTTTCTTTTTAAACTTAAAAGGTGAGAGAACAACTCCGAGGAGAAGGCTCTCCCCTTCCATCACGGGAATTCTGGGAACAGAATGCAGGACCTCAGGTTTAGCAGCGAGTGCCTGTGTTGGCTGAACCCTCTTGCTGGCCTCTGTCAGGGTTATTCTGTCACAGGATGATTAGGAAAATGAACTGAGACCCCCCCCCCCCCCAAGTCCCCATCTCCTCCACTTACCATTGATCAGCTCCAGGGCCTCCTCCTTGCTCCTGGTGATCTTTTCCTGCCGCCAGGATGAGGGCCTCCGAGACTGGCTGTGCTTCACCAGCAAGTGCGAGCAGCGCACCCTGGCTGGCTCTCCCTGGCCATTCTTGCTACTGCCTCCAACACTGCTGCCGCCACTGGGCCGCTCCCACTGGCTGGCATTGGTGATGTGATTGAAGTAGTATACCCGACCTGGGGGAGAGTAGCACCTAGTTCAGCTGAGGCTGGGTTGAAAGCCAGGATGAGGACTGGCTTGGGAGGTATTTTCTTTAGCAGACCCATTTCCTGTTCCACCCTGTGCTATAGGCATGGGAGGATACTGTCCCCACCAGGACCTGTTTCAGACAGAACTGTATTAATGCTCTAGGTGGAGAGAGACAGGCACTAAACCAGCAAATCAGAAAAAAACAAAACAAAAAAACAATCAAACAAAAAACCACAACTGCCAGTTTTGCAAGATGGCTCAGCAGATCAAGGAGCTCGCCAGAGTCTCACCACCTGAGTTTGAGCTTCAGGAACTTGCTTAGTAGAAGGAGAACCCACCCACCTCCTCTGACCTCCACATGTGCACATGCCATCCTACAAAATACATGAAATCAAAGTTCAAGAGCATCCTCAGCTATAGAGTTTGAGAGCAACTTTGGCTACAGGGGATCCAATTTCAAAAATACATAAGCAAACAAAATACTGTGGGCCTGGGGCTCCAGCTCAGATACAGTGCTTGCCTGGCATTTGTGAGGTTCTAGTTTCAAGTTCCAGTATCACAAATTCACCACAAAGGTAAGAACATGGATGTTTCTATCCATCAACTCACTGCAAACAAAACCCAGGCATCACCTCCTCTATCTCGCTCACAGCAGCAACCACTATGCCTTGTGTATAAACAAGAGGTAGATACTCCCAAAGCTCTATTCTTTTTTGGGGAGGGAGGGTTTCAAGATAGGGATTCTCTGTGTAGCTTTAGCTGTTCTAGAACTCACTCTGTACACCAGACTGGCCTTGAACTCAGAGACCTACCTGCCTGTCTCCTGCGTGCTGGGATTAAAGTCGTTCACCACCAATGCCCAGCCCAAAGCTTTATTCTTACTTTCTACCCTGGTAGCCTAAATTGGAGAGCAAGGAAGCAGCATTACTATGGGGCCTGATGTCATCTAAGAGACATCTAAGTGACAGTGAGGAGCAAAAAGTAGGCCAAATCAAAAACTTAAGGGAAAAGCCTGGTTTGGTAGGGCACACCTATAAGCCTAGCAGTAGAGAGACTGAGACAGGAGGATGGATATCTGCTGTTGAAGTCAGTCAGGGTAAATCTGCAAGACTGTCTCAAAAAATCTGAAGGAGCTGGGCAGTGGTGTGGCACGCCTTTAATCCCAGCCCTCCAGGAGGCAGATTTCAAGGCCAGCCTGGTCCATAGAGCAAGTTCCAGGACAGGCTCCAAAGCTACAGAGAAACCCTGTCTCGAAAAACCAAAACAAGAACAAAACAAAAACAAAAACAAAACAAAAAAAAAAACACAGACACACAAATAAAAGTGAAGGAGAGTTGATTGTGGTTGTATTTGCTGAAGGAAGCAGAGACAGGAGGGTCACAAGCTTGAGACTAGCCTGGGCTATACAATTTTAGCCAGGTGGCAGCGGCACAGGCCTTTAATTCCAGGCAAAAGCAGGTGGATTTGAGTTTAAGACCAGCCTGATCTATAGAGTAAGTTCCAGGACAGCCAGG
>NW_026068123.1:1548244-1577175 GCF_014885135.2 Alexandromys fortis
GGACAAAGCGGTGCATGTCGTCTGTAATCCCAGTACTTGGGGGGGGGGGCTGAAGCGGGAGGATGGAGCAACCTGTCCATGTAAGATTCAGCCTTTTCACCTCCAACCCCCTACTAAAAAGGGGGAAAGAAAGTAAGAACACTAAACCCAGTCGTGTTAATTCAGAGAAAACTATGTATTCAGTGTCCAGCACCCTGATGTTCAGTAAGAATTATGAGTGAGCTCTGTAGGCAGCAGCGACCCTGGCTCTACCGGAGATGCCGCCGCTCTTCTGGGCGTTGCCGCTGACACTGGCAAGGGGACTCTGGGGACAGACACTCACTGCATTCTAGGGCATTCCCAGTCCCTGAACAGCATCATCTGATGAGTTCTTTCCGGGTCCTGGCCTCAGTTTCCCCACTAGGAAAATGAGAGTAATCCCTTCCTTGAAAGATGGGCACGACAGAGAGAAAGAAGGGAGAGGGAGAGAATGAGCCAGGAAAAGGAAAGGAAGGGAGAGGGAGGGGTGAGCGGGATAGAGATGGAGGGAGGGAGGTGACGGAAAGGGGAGAAAGGAACCACACCGACGTGCAGACTTGTGAGAGAAGTTGAACTCTTTCAAAGCGCTTGGCACCATGCCTGGCCCAGAGGTGAACCGGCCTGTTTATAAGACGTCGCTGTCACAGGATCCCGCGCTGGAGATGACCGGGCACGTGCCACAGATGCTGCCCGAGAACCCAGATCTGGGCGGCCCACGCCCACTGTACCGGGTCGGGGTCTCTTCCTCCCAGTGGAGCCCCGAGGTGCAGCCTCGTCTCTTAGCGGCGTCCGGGCCCAGTAGTGAGCGAGGGTCCGGGCGTGCCCGTACCCCCCACCTCCTGCCTCAGTTTCTGGCTCTCCAGGCCCGTTACGCCGCGGAGTCCAGCCCTCCACGCCCGAGGCTGGGCGGCGATGCGGCCCGCCTGTCCCCGTGAGCTCGAACCCAACTTCTGCAATCTCGCGAGGCCCCGGCCCGGCCCCTGACCGACCCGCAAGAGGTACCTGAGCTGCGACTCATGCGCTTCTCCCAGCCCGGCGGCAGCTTCTCCTCGTCCGCCATCTTCCCTCCTGCCGCAGCGCCCGCTCCGCCTCCGCGGCTCTGACCCCGCGCCAACCTGCGCCGCTGCTGATTGGCTCGTTCAGTAGAGACTTCCATTGGACGGCCCCGCGGCGCCTCAAGCGCTCTAGCATTTTATTGGACTCACCGGCGATTTCCTGGCCCGCCCCTGCACGTACTCTCCGCCCACCGTCCCGACATCACTGCTGATTGGCCCATCTGGAAACAACGTCCATTGGACGCCCAGGCTTCCTTTAAGCGTCAAAGGTCTCTGCAACCTTCCTGGTGGGCTTAGCCCACAGAGTAGAGCTTATTGATTGGATTCTGCGACAGCCAGTCCGCCTTATTGAGCCGCTCACGGAGGTCGGTCGGCCTCTGCGCGGAAGCGGCTCGCTGGTAAGCAGGTATCTGGTGCATTTGCTGTATTTTACCGTTGCCATAGCAATGCAGTTGCCTTGGTGACGAGAAGCTAAGTGCCCAAAGCCTAAATTTGGCTTTTCAGTTCTCCTCTTCCCACCTGTTTCCTCTAAAGCGAGTGGTCCTTTTTCGTTTTTGCAAAGCTAACCATTTCACTAGTCTATTCACCCACTTTCCAAGTCTTTTTTTTTTTTGGAACCTACTTAACTTATTCCTTCTCCATCTGGCTCCTTCCTAAGTCCTGGCTGGGTGATAGCACTGCCACAAGGATGAGGAAAGGGAAGAGGGTGGGCGGCTTGGACGACCAGTTTAAGTCAATTGACAGTTTATGGAAGAAACTGACGTGGTGGTGCATAACCAGCATTCAGGGGTTCGAGGCCAGCCTGGTCTACAAAGTGAGTTCCAAGGCAGCCAAGGTTACACACAGAAACCCTGTCTGAAACAAAACAAAGCAAAGCTGGGCAGTGATGGTGCACGCCTTTAATCCGAGCACTTGGGAGGCAGAAGCAGGCGGATCTCTAAACTCGAGGCCAGCCTGGTCTACAAAGTGAGTTCCAGGGCAGCCAGAGCTAAACAGCGAAACCCTGTCTCGAAAAACCAGTAGTGATATTTCATTTTATTTTAATAAAACTTGCCTGAAGTGCAGAGAGTAAAACAGCCACAATGGCCAGCCTTACAGACCAGGCCGCAACAATACACACCTTTAATCCCAGTAGCCACACTAGTTTGCCGGAGAAACCTGGCAATGCACGCCTTTAATGCCAGAACTAGAAAGGATTGTAAAACGGGAGGAAAAAGAGCTGCGCTGAGGTCTCAGCCAACAGCCGCGGGCCAATGGTTCCCTGTTGAGATCCCGACTCCAGCCCAGGAGCAGTCTCGGAAGCGAAATTGTAAGGGGACTAAGAGGAACGCGTTTGGGACGCCGTTAGCAGCTGGAAATAGGGAATGGACTGTCAGACCAGACTTCCATCCTGTCCAGCCTGCCCTCCTTTCAGTCTTTTCATATTGTTATTCTGGGTTTGGACTGCGCTGGGAAGACGACAGTTTTGTATAGGCTGCAGTTCAATGAGTTTGTAAATACTGTACCTACCAAAGGATTTAACACTGAGAAAATTAAGGTAACCGTGGGCAATTCCAAGACAGTCACTTTCCACTTATGAGACGTAGGTAGTTAAGAGAAGTTAAGGCCACTGTGGAAGTCATATACCCGATGCACAGATGGCATCGTGTTCGTGATGGACTCTGTAGATGTGGAGCGAATGGAAGAAGCCAAAATGGGACTTCATAAAATAACTAAGCCATCAGAAAATCAGGGGGGTCCCTGAGCTTATAGTCGCTAACAAGCAAGACCTGAGGAACTCGCTGTCTCTCTCAGAAATTGAGAAATTGTTAGCAATGGGGAAACTGAGCTCGCCAGCCCCTTGGCACCTGCAGCCCACCTGTGCAATCATAGGAGACAGACTAAAAGGACTTGAGAAACTACACGGTACGATAATTAAAGAAGAAAAATGTTGCGGCAACAGAAGAGAGATGAGTGGCCGTGCCCTTAGTGTGGGTGTGGAAGGTTTCCGAGGGCTGGTTCTGACGAATTGAAGAGAGCCTGGTTTGCCTGTCTGCCCTCTCAGATGCTATCACAGATTTGTTTGGTTGAACAGTCCCCGACTTTGTTGCCTTGGGAAAGATGAGTAAATGCAATGCTTCTTAAAGTGCTCTCTTCTCCCCGACCCACAGATCTTTTGGTACTACCATTTTGAAGAGTCAAAAAAGGCTGGTAATTGGCCAGAAAACAATTGTGTGGAAATATTTGACCTGAAGTTAGTGAAATAAAACTTTGAAGAGTGAAAAAAAAAAAAAAACGCATACAACAACAACAAAAAGAGAGCTCTCAGACAGTCTCATTCTGAGATTCTTGGGAGGCAGAATCGCCATTTCAGACTGAGGTAGAGGTACGAGCCAATGGCTAGCTGTTTTACTTTTCAGACCTTCAGGTTAAATTACAATTTCTGAACGGGGCGGTGGTGTGGTGGCGCATGCCTTTAATCCCAGCACTTGGGAGGCAGAGGCAGGGGGATCTCTGTGAGTTTGAGACCAGCCTGGTCTACAGAGCTAGTTCCAGGAGAGGCTACAAAACCACAGAGAAACCCTGTCTCGAAAAACCAAAAAAAAAAAAAAAAAAAAAGGAAGCACTTGCTCTTTGCTTGCTCGCCCACTCTCCCTGGCAGGTCCACTTCTTTGCTGGCATTAGAACTTCTTCAGGATTCTGGCATGTAACTCAAGGCTAGCTGAGCAATCCTGCCTCACAGATTCCTGGACTTTACCCTGAGACAGCCACCTTTGGAATAGTTGGACCATAACCATAAGCCCCTCTAATAACCCCGAGTGTTTGTGTCTACATCCTGCCAGTTGTTTCTCTACAGAACCCTAGTACAGTGGCTTTTAAAACACATCTATGTAGCCCATTGTGCTACTCACTCCTATAACAAAATATCCGGTAAAAGCAATTTTAGGATTTTACCAACTAGCTACATACCCAGCTGCTTTCCACTTTTTCAGATGGGGTCTCTTGCTTAGATTGGTCCTACTTTGGCCACTCAACGTAGCTTTGTTTGTTTTTATAAGAATGTAGTATGTGTTTCTGTGAGTGCTTAGATGTGGAGGGTAGAGGACAACCTTGAGTGTCATTTTAGGAACACAATCTACCTCCTTTTAGACAGTCCTTGGCCTAAAGCATACCAATTAAGATAGACTGGCTAGCTAGCAAGCCCCAGAGAACTTCCTGTCTCTACCTGCTAAATGCTGAGATTAAAAGTGTAAACCTGCCAGGCAGGGGTGGCACACGCCTTTAATCCCAGCACTCAGGAGGCAGAAGCAGGCAAATCTCTGTGAGTTCGGGGCCAGCCTGGTTCCAGGACAGGCTCCAAAGCTACAGAGTTCCAGCCGTGTATCTACCCTCCTTATTTATGAGGGTGACAATACTCATAGGCTCTCTGCCCATCGGTGACTCAAAGCCAACAGCAGAGCTCTGGGTCCCATTCTACTAGGCTACTCCATCATGACTTCAGCAGATTTTTGAGACAGGGTCTCATGTAGCCAAGGATGCCCTGGACACCTGATCCTTTTGCCTCCATCTTCCAAGGGCTGAGATGTCACATGTGCAGCACCAGGTCCAGCCTCTAGTCGCTCTTGAGCTCCCCTTCAAGGAGCCACATACAGGACTGTAACCACCAGACACCAGCTCTCCCTCACGATACAACTTCCACACAAGTATGACAGCAACAAAGCAGCACTGAAGTTTTTATTCATGTGAATTATTAAAAATGGGCATCTATACCATGTCAAATGAGGGTGGGAGAGGAAGGCAGGGGAGGCAAGGAGAAGGAATTCCCGTCTATTGGTAATACAGCTCCAGGTTCATCCCATCATGGATTTCATCTGAGGACAGGTATTAAGGAATTCTCATTGAGGGCTGACTCTACCCCTCTAAACACTCACAGCTGGATCCTGGGCTCAACACCCAACCCTGGACTAAGGAAGCAATTTTGGAATGGGCACTTTGATCTAAGAACTCAAGCTATAAATAATGTAGAGTATCCCTGAAGAGCACTGAGAAGGCTAAGCTGTTTGCCACCAAAGCCTGGTGTAGTCAGATTCTCAGGTGCCCCCCCCCCACTATCACACAGACAACAATACATTTTCTTAAATGTTCATACTCAAGCTGGAGAGCTGGAGGGAGATCTCAGCAGTTGAAGAGCACCCAGAGGAACTGGGTTCAATTCCCAGCACTCACGTAGTGGTTCCAGGAACCTGAAGCTTTCTTGCCAGCAACAAGCATGCATGTGGTACACAGACATAACTGCAGAACCTCACCCCCAATTTTAAAAAATCATACTGGTTGTCAACTACAGTCACCTCTGAGTTACACTCCGCCCTCACTTCCTGTCCAACAACCATGTGGAGCTCAGTCATAAATATTTTGAACCTGATTGTTAAAATCCTTCTGAACCAAGTTAAACTATTCTACCACCCTCCTCAACAACAAAATAATTCTACAGTACCCATTTTCTCAGTAGTCACAACAGGCCACATTTTAAGTTAAATATCCCACTTTCTTAATTTCCTTGCAGGTTTCAGTATAGAACCAGAACTGAAAAGGATACAATCTCCCAGAGACACGTGGTCCTTAAAAATCGTGTACCTGAGGGACAGATACAGTTCAGTTCAGAGAGAAGCTGCTTTGGTGGGTGGGGTGGGGGTGGGCTTTTGTCTTGAAAGCATAGCTGATCCTTCATGGGGGTTGCCTGAGGCGCTCCCCCAACCAAAACCTTCTAGCCTAATGCGGACCAGCGCACTTACCACTTTTTAAGAACGATCTTATTCCACCGGGTGCCAGTTTGAGCCGCTATCAGTTTCTTCAAGTCCCCGATGGTGTCATCGGTGCTGGGCACGAAGGAGTTAAGGTAAATGGATGGAAGAGATAGAACGAGGAAGATGATGTTAGGCCTCCCCATCTACGTCATTTAACTACAATTTCCCCACCATCGCCAACTGCCCCAGAGACCACTGCCAGTCACCCCTCGGAGGATACTTGCACTTGACGCGGACTTTCTTTCCTAGACGGTCGTTACAAACCACCTCAATCATTGTGGCTGGACCTACGCCGGGTAGAGGGAGAGGAAGGAAGGCAGCAGTGTCAGGACTTTGCGGGTCTTCCAGACGCCCAAGGACCTTTCTCGAGTTAAGTTCTTTGGTCACGCTACCCCGAAAACCGGACACAAATCCGCCGCAGCCCTGGTCCAGGGTCTCAATGGCGCGGACGCTAGTCAGTCGCGTCTTCTGCCCCTTAACTCCCGCAGGCCCAGCCCCGCACCCCCTGGCTTCGCCTCTCGCATCCCTTAGCCTCCCGAGTCTCAGCCGCTTCCCGTGATCCCGGGCCTCTCGGTTTACCTCGCTCACCTCTAAACCCCTCGAACTTATCGACGACACAACTCCTACCTCGAACGCCGAGCTCTGACCCGATTTAAGGCAAGCAACAGGAAGCGGAAGTGCTATAACGGAAACACCCGCCCTCAGTTGCTTCCAGGTTCCTGGCGTTTCGGTGGCGCAGTTTTGGTGAGCCGAGGCTGGGTAAAAAGGCTGAGATTAAATGACGATCCTAGTGGATTTACAGCCGACGTTGAAAGCGATGTTGGAGATCCCTTCGTTTTGGAGGAGGCCCAGAGGATCCTCAGAGGCGGGGTGCTCTGCCATCCCCAAGCCAAATGAACCTACCGAAGAATCCCGGCTGCGGAGGGGCGGAACTGGAGTCATGCAGGTCCCGTGGCTTTCGGGCTCTCTGCTTTTATTCAAAGCTCAGTCTCGGACCCTGGGCCTGCCTTTCCCCTCTGACCGGAGTAACTGTTTCCGAGACCCGAGTGGTGCAGACCGCAGTTGATGAAAGTCAAGCCGGAAAGCCATGTTGCACACCACACCGTACGTCCGTGTCTTGCCTGCGAAGATGCTGGAAACAGCTTACCAGAAAAGATCTGCTTTTTTTTTTTTCATTTTTTAAAAATCTTCAAGGGTCCCCTTGTTTCAGATTACAGAACCGCAATAGGTGATGGGAGAGGAATCCCATACTACATTCAACCAGTTTTCACCTCTACTGATTCTACTGAATGATTCCTTTAGCAGACAGGACTCTCAGTAAGGTAAGCACATATTGACTCATTTTTTAAAATTAGCTTAAATTTTTTGAGATAGGGTATCGGTGTATAGACCAAGCGGACTTCGAAATTGTGATACTCATGTCCAGCCTCGAAAGTTGCTGGTATTGTATAGCCCTGTGTGTTAGAAGCCAGCCTGGTCTATATAGCGAGTTCCAGGACAGAGCTTTGTAGAGAGGCTGGTTCAAAAGAAAAAGGGGCTGGAGAGATGGCTCAGAGGTTAAGTGCACTTTTTAAAAAAGAAAAAATTAGCTAATACCACTTATACAAATTTTATCCTTATGCGTAGGCCGCAAAAAGCATTACTTTCGCTTTTTATTGCTGCTTGTGGCCACGCCTTCCTGGCTTGGCAGGCCTGCCGGCCCCTCAGCCTCACCGCATTTACACTTTTTGGTCTGGAATGAAGTCCTTAGTGTTTTAATCTGTTCCAACCTCTCACCGATGCCTCATTTCCGTTTCCAAAATACTTCCCAGGCTCTATGGAGAGTGAGCTACAGACTCGTGCATACGTACCAGAAAAGTGGGGTTTCTTTTTTTTCTCTTTTCTTTTCTCTTCTTCCTCCCTCCCTCCCTTCTTCCCTCCCTCCCTCCTTCCTTCCCTCCCTCCCTCACTTCCTCCCTTTCTTTCTTTTTTGATGTTGGAGATCGAGCCTAGGGCCTTCTAGCTTGTAGCCAGGGGCTCTCCCACTGAGTTGCACACCTAGCTCCTTGCTCATCCATTGCTTCTGCCTCCAGCGATGTTTTTAGGGTTCCGTCCCAAGTCTTAGGCACTCCTCCAGTCCTGACTGTCCCCCCCAATCCCTCCCTGTGCCGCCCACCCATTCCAAACTTGCCTTCATCCCCTGTATTGGACCTTGTTCCGCCTAAGCTGGGCTTTACAAGTTTGCTCTTTGGCCCCCTGGTTCTTTCTTGATAGACCTCTGCGCCCCTTCCCACTCAAGTCATGATTTCTCGGCTTGCTGCTGTTAGCTTTCCCCTGCCCTCTGGGCATACGATCTGCTCCCAGCCTGGTCTCTGCCTTGGTCACATCCCTAAACCTCTTTCAGCTCAAGTACAGCCTTCTGAGCACGCCACTTGACTCTGCGCGCCCCGTAGTCTCTAGTCTCTTTCTGCTGAAGCTAAGCCTGACTGCCTCCTGCTGCTCCTTTGCCCCTGGCTACACCCGTCCGCTCTGTCGAGGCTTTTTACTCCCCAAACATACCCCCAACCCCCGTCTCTCGCGCGGCTTTCTCTGTCTCCCTCCCTCTCCCCTCCCCTAAAGCCCCGTCCCCTGGGCTTGGCCACGCCCCAGAGCCACACCCCTCCGGCCGGAGCCTCACCTTCTAGGCCTGCCGCTTTCCGAACCTCGTCTGCTGGCCTCGGCTCGCCACGTCTCCAGGCTCTGGCTACGCCCTGAGCCCCCCTCCTTGCCGGGGCCACGCCTTCTGGGTGGCCCCTTGGCCCCCTGGCCCCCTCTGGGTTAGCTGCACGTTTTTAGCGACACTTCCTGGCCACGCCCCCGGGACGCCCCGAGCCCGCCTTCTGGGTTTGCTATCCGCCTTCCACCCTGGCTCTAGCCACGCCTCGTATCCCCTCCTCACCCAAGCCACACCTCGGTTTGCCTCCCCCAGCCTCACCGCTGCTCAAGTCTGGCCTACTCAGACTCCAGTCCCTGCCTACCACCAGTCTTCCAGCCGGGCGGCCCAGCCCCGGGGCCTCAGCCTCTACCCTAGGAAAGGAAGGTAGTGCTCCTCTGCAGGCGTCCGAAAGTCGCACAGGTTTGGCCAGTCCGGCCACCTCAGCGCCCTCAGGGGAGCGCGGGCCTTGCCGCCACCGGAAACGGAAGCGCAGGACAGCAGGACCATGGCGACGCTGTTTGACCTCCCAGACTTGGTGCTCTTGGAGATCTTCTCATACCTCCCGGTCCGGGACCGGATCCGCATCTCCAGGTGCGGCCCCGCTCCTCGGGGGAAAGAGCCGGGCAGGGGCTCAGCAGGAGATGCGAATCCGGTCCCAGCAGGCCGGGGTCGTTCTAATGGCCGGTCCACTCCTTCAGGGTCTGTCACCGCTGGAAGAAGCTAGTGGACGACCGGTGGTTGTGGCGACATGTCGACCTGACGCTCTACACGGTATGCGATAGGCGGGACCCGCGGACAGTTCACGGAGAGCCAGCCTCCTGCCCAGAAGTGGGGTTCGCTTTGTTTTGCTTTCTAGTGTTTATTTGCTCGTTTTATTTGTTTATTAATTTTTCTTTCTAGATTTTTTGTTTGTTTCTTTGGGGGAGGGGAGGTTGTTTTGAGACAGGGTCTCTAGTCCTGACTGCCCTCACACTTCCTTAAGAAGCTGAGGATAACCTTGAATTTCTGATCCACCTCGACCTTCTAATACAAGGATTACCAGTGTGGGTCCCTATGACCGGTTTCTGTGATGCTGGAAATGTAATTTTGGCTCCCTGAGAGCTAGGAAAGCACTTTACTGATTGGGCCGAGGGCTTCCAGCTCACTACCCCTGACCTCAACCTCCTTGGTGCTAAGGTTACACAGGTGTAGGCCACCTTGTCTGGCCCAGAAGTATTTGGTTTTTATTTGTGGTCCCCCCCCCCCCCAAGACAGGATTTCTCTGTAGCCCGGCTATCTTGGAACTCACTTTACCCTCCTTCCTTTGGCTCTAAAGGTGGAGCTTGCACCGACGTTCCCAGCTGGTTTGGTTTTCCTTCCCTCCCTCCCTCCCCTCCCTCCCTTCCTTCCTTTGTTTTTTTCTCCTTCCTTCCTTCCTTCCTTCCTTCCTTCCTTCCTTCCTTCCTTCCTTCCTTCCTTCCTTCCTCCTTTCCTTTTCTTTTCTTTTCCTTCCAGGGTTCCTCTGTGTAACAGCCTTGGCTGTCCTGGAACTCGCCCTGTAGTTCAGTCCTCGAACTCAGGAGATCCACCTCCCTCTGCGTCCCAAATACTGGGATTAAAGGTGTGCACCACCACTGCCGAGCTTGGTTGGTTGGTTTTGAAGTGAGTTCATGCTGTGAGTTCCTGCATGTCTATCCTGGCACTAGTCCTTACCTTCTCAGCAACCCCCAGACCTCAGTTTCTCATCCAAGAAATGGGGATTAAAAAGAGTGCTTATTTGACCCTAATGAAGCCCTGGACTCTATCCCTAACACCAGGAGATAAGAAAAAGTACCTGCCTGCCTGATGTATTGTAGGACTTAGCCAGTTGCATAGGGAGATGGTTTAGACCATATCTGGTCTCCAGCATATGATAAATGAAAACTTATAGCTATTATCGATTTTTTGGTTTTGTTCTCTTTTGGTTTTTGAGATGGATCTCATGTAGCCCAAAATAGATTCTGGCTATAACTGTTCATCTCAAAGTGGATAAAGTGGACAAGAGTTTATTCTGGAGCCAGATGTGAGTGATTGTGTCTTGAGAATACAGTTAGTCTTCCTCAAATACATGTTTAAACCTAATGGTTACATGAAATTTTATTTATTTATTTATTTATTTTTGAGGCAGGGCTTCTCTGAGTCCTGGAACTCACTCTCTAGACCAAGCAGACTGGCTTTGAACTCTGAGAGGACTTGGGGTGGGGGGAGGCTAGAGGTTAGGCTCTCCTAGTAGCCCTGACAGAGACCAGGCCTCAGATTCGGTTCACTAAATTGGGACAGAGCTAAGCAGACAGTCCTCAGGAAAACCACAGCTGAGGAACAACCAATCAGCAGGCGCCCCACAGCCTTCTGCTAGCTCAGCAAGTATCCCATGACCCCTTCTGCTGGCTCAGCAGGCGCCCCCCCCCCAAGTCTCCTGATAACTAGAGATAGCTTCTGTATCCTGCTACTGGAAGGTTCCTAACCACTAGGACCTTCCACCAGTCAGCCCCCAGACTCATCATTCCTCCACCAATCAGATAAATCCTTCCTCCCTGGAATTCCCCTAACTCCAATTCAAAGAAGCTTTTGACCTTCTTGGGGGGTTGCCATGTACCACCCCAATGTTGGAATTAATAAAGCGCTCTTGCTGTTGCATACGTGGCTGTTGGTCTTTCCTTTGGGATTTCTCTTGGACCCTAACAAACTCAAGAGATTCCTGAGTGCTGGTATTAAAGGTGTTACTACCACCGCCCAGTGAAATATTATAGTAACAGAATAGAGAAAGTCATATATCAAGACACCTTTCAAAAGGTGGAGCCATCTCTCCAGCAACTCTCTGAAAAAGTGGTCAACAAAATCTGTACTGTAAAGCTGAGCCTGGTACAGGCCTGTGATCCCAGTTACTACACACACACTCAGGCTGAGGGAAGAAGACCATAAATTCAAGGCCAGCCAGGGCGACTTAGCTAGACCCTGTCTTGAAATACAGATTCAGAAAAGCCTTGGAACTGTGACTTTGTTCTAGCATGTTTTCCTGGCCTGTATGCCGCCCTGAGTTCATTCCCCAGTGCCAACAAAAACAAGGGTATGCTCTGAACTGGTGAGGCTGAGTTCACAACATGTCCTGGATTCCATCCCAACACCAGCAATGAATCTCTTGTTCTCTGCAGCTTTTTTTCTTCTTTTTGGAAAAAGTGTACATTTTTTGTGTATGCACAGGTTGCAGATGCATGTGTTCAAGAGCATGTAGGGCCAGAGGTTACTGAAGGGCATCTTCCTCAACTTCTTTCTCTCTCACACACACACATTTGTGCACACACATGTTTGTTTGTTTGCTTGCTTGCTTTGTTTTGTTTGACACAGGGTTTCCACTATGTAGCCTGAACTTGGTATGTAGACCAGACTAGCCTGGAATTGCCTCCATGCCCACCCGTGCTGGGATCAAAGGTGTGTGCCACAACTCTGGACTGTTTGCTTATGTTTGAGACAGACTCTTCCATGAAGTTGGAACCTACTGATTGACTAGACAGGCTGGCCAGAACTTTGGTCCTCCTGCCTCAGTCTCCCCTGTGTGCTGGCTGGGTTTGAGGACAAGTTACCCAGCTTTAGGGAAGGAAACTGGTGGAAGAGCCAAATCCCAGTGGGACACCAGAACCCAGATCCCATGCATGTCTGTCACCAGTTAGGTAGGTCTCTGAGAGCCCCTGTACCCCTCACCCAGTCACCCCAATCTCTGGCTCTTACAGATGCGTCCGAAAGTCATGTGGCACCTTCTGCGCCGATACATGGCATCCAGGCTGCACTCGCTGCGCATGGGTGGCTACCTGTTCTCTGGCTCTCAGGCCCCACAGCTGTCCCCGGCCTTGATGCGGGCCCTGGGCCAGAAGTGCCCCAACCTGAAGCGCCTGTGCCTGCACGTGGCTGACCTGAGCATGGTGCCTATCACCAGCCTGCCCAGCACGCTGAGGACCCTGGAGCTGCACAGCTGCGAGATCTCGATGATCTGGCTGCAGAAGGAGCAGGATCCCACAGTGCTGCCACTGCTGGAATGCATCGTGCTGGACCGAGTGCCAGCCTTCCGGGATGAGCACCTGCAGGGCCTCACCCGCTTCCGAGCCTTGCGCTCGCTGGTGCTGGGCGGCACCTACCGGGTTACCGAGACCGGGCTGGATGCCAGCCTCCAGGAGCTCAGCTACCTGCAGAGACTGGAGGTGCTGGGCTGTACCCTATCAGCCGACAGCACCCTGCTGGCCATCAGCCGCCACCTCCGAGATGTGCGTAAGATTCGGCTGACCGTTGGAGGCCTCTCAGCCCAAGGCCTGGTCTTTCTGGAAGGAATGCCTGCCCTGGAGAGTTTGTGCTTCCAGGGACCCCTCATCACCCCAGAAATGCCTACACCTGCTCAGATTGTGTCCTCTTGCCTCACCATGCCTAAACTCAGAGTGCTTGAGGTGCAAGGGCTGGGCTGGGAGGGCCAGGAGGCAGAGAAGGTCCTGTGCAAGGGCCTACCCCACTGCATGGTTATTGTCAGGGCCTGTCCCAAAGAATCTATGGATTGGTGGATGTGAAGGCACCACCCATCCATCCCTGGGATCTATCTAGCTTTTAAAGTTGACCTTCTCAGCAGCAAACTGAAGCATGTACATTAATCAGGCTTGAGGAAACCGGAGGTCACGAGGAAAAGAAGCCAGGACCTTGGGGCCTGCAGAGCTGGGGTTTTCTGTCATCTGGATGTCCTCAGCCTTGTCACCCAGTCTCTGGGAGGCCCAGTTCACACATTTAGGAACAGGCATCATTGCTACCTCATGATTCATTTGCATATCTTTACCCTCCACCCTTTCCCCCAGTACCTGGGGATCAAACCCACGGCCTTAGGTACATTAGGCCAGCACTGCTGTGCTCCTGAGCAACACTGGAGTCCTGGATAGCCTTCATCTCTAAAGGACCCCAGAAGACCACTATAGAGGGGCCGTTTTCAGGGTGCAGGTGGGCAGAGTTCAGGGTTCTGAGGTCTGCCTGGTTGTCTGCCAGATGCTTGGGAAATGAGGTCAGGGGGCAAGGAAGACAAGCTGTTGAATTGTCCTAGTGTTCAAAAGGATTCTCAATGGTATTTTCTGTATTTTGTATCCTGCCTTTTCCAAGTTTTCTACAGTATATAGTATTTTACTATTAAAGAAAAATAATGTTTTTTTCAAAGTGTATTCCGTTTATTTAACGAGGGTTGCTCCTCCCCAGTACTTACTCACGTGCAGTTTTATTTATCCTTTATTACAGTTCCTTGTTTTGTGTTCATGTGTTTGTGCTGTAGCAAACATGTGGAGGCCAGAGGACACTGTAGGGATCAGTTCTCTCCTTCTCTCCTGTGGGTCATAGGGATCAAACCTAAGTAAGTGCTCAGTCTTGGTGACCAGTGCCTTTACCATTCAGCAGCCTTGCCGGGCTATTATTTTTAGACAGGAGCTCATTAATGACCCTGAACTCCAGGTGTAACTGAGGATGACTTTCAAGTCCCGAGTGCTAGGATTTTAGGTGTATACTGCCACTCTCTGTTATGGGATGCTGAGGATGGAAGCCAGGGTTTTGAGTGTGCCAGGCAAGCACTCTACCCACTGAGGCACATTACCAGCCCTTTGCAGGCACCGTTCTTGGTACGGGGCTGCACAGTGAGCAGATGCAGTTGGAAGTGTAGATGGCAGGAGCCTAAAGTAAACATATCTGTGAGCCAGGCGTGACCAGTATTCAGGAGATCAGCCTACAGGGCTACAGTAGAATGAGACTCAGTCTCCAAAACAAAAACATCCTCGGGATCATTTCAGAGCCTCTCAGGCAGAAAGCCAGGGTTGGGATGCAGACACTGTTTAGAGTGGGCCTCTTCAGAAATCAGAGGAGAGGACAGCTAGGGAATGGCAGGAAAGGCCAAGTCTAGAGACTGGGTTCCAGGGTGCGCCTCAGTGGCAGAGCCCTTCCCTAGAATCCAAATTGGGGGGAGGGGGGCCTGGCAAGAAGACTCAGGAGTGAAGGTGCTTTCTGCCAAGGCTGAAGATCTGAGTTCCATCCCAATGGTGAACAGAGAGCTCACTCCTGCAAGTTGTCCTCTGACCTCCACGCGTGCTGTGGCATGAGTGGACACCTGCATTTGCACACATGCGTGGACACATACACACGCACACACAAATGTAACAACGAAAAGACCCTGAGATAGAAAATGAATTGGCCATTTTCAGAAACAAGAACATGTCTTTTTTTGTTTGTTTGTTTTTTGTTTTTGTTTTTTTTTTCGAGACAGGGTTTCTCTAGCTTTGGAGCCTGTCCTGGAACTTGCTCTTGTAGACCAGGCTGGCTTTGAACTCACAGAGATCCACCTGCCTTTGCCTCCCAAGTGCTGGGATTAAAGGCATGCACCACCAGCTGGCAAGAAACAACATTTCTGTAGCATAGTCAACCAGGAAAAAGATGGAGCCTGTCAGGTCAGAGAGATGGAAGCAGGGCCCGTTTGTGGGGCTCAGTGTGTACTGGTGCCTCTTCCTGTTTTTTTGAGTTGTAACAGCTTGATCATGCAGGTGCCAAATGCTTGGTGATACCGAGCGTATAACTTTGATCTGAGCTTGGGGACAACGTACATCTGTGGTCTCACCACCTGCTGTGGGTTAGGTTATCTGTTGGAGCTCTAAACCCAGAGGTAGCTGCATTAGATGTGTGTTGGGAGGGATTAGGTCAAATGGGCAAGTCCCTCATGAATGAGATGAGTCCCTGTCAAAGATACTTCTGAGAGGGGCTGGGGAGCTATTGAAGTGTGCAAGAGCACTTGCACACGCGTGAGGTACTGAGTTCAAATCCCCAGCGCCGACAGAGAAAGCCACACAGAAAGCCAGCCTAGCTCCAGTTTTAATGAAAGAGACTTGGTCATCCATAAGGGAACAAGGCAGGAAGTGACAGCAGCATATCTTAGCATGTGCACACGGGTGCAGCCTCCTTCCCCCACATAGTTAAAAATTGCTCCCTCCCTACGCCCTCTGCCATTGCACAATGTGACCGACCATCCGAGGACACAGGAGAAAGGCATGTGACCCGTGAGGTCCTCAGCTGACATCACACCTACAGCTTGATCTTGGACTTCGAAGCTTCCACAGTTGTAATATAGTGATATATTATTTGTGTTTTAATAAATAAAACTTACCTGAAGGTCAGTGCAAAGCAGGCCAGACTAGTCAGCCACACAGACCAGGCAGTGGTGGCATACACCTTTAATCCCAGGAGCCACACTAGTTAACCACACCTCTAATCCCAGCACTAGAGAGGAATATGAGGCAGGATGAGACAGGAACGCTTTCTCTTTCAGTCTGAAGTTATCAAAGAGCTTTCTAATGGCTTGGCTGCTTTTGCCTTTCTCATCTTCAGGTTGAGCCCCGATATTGTTTATTATTCAGGCCAGTACATTTCTGGGTGGGGTGGGGTGGGAGTGCAGCCAAGCGTGTAGCAGTCAGAGGCCAGCTTTCAGAAGTCACTTCTGGCCTTCCACTATGGGTTCTTAGGGTCAAAGCCAGGTGGCCAAGCTTGTGCAGGAAGCATCTTTACCCACTGAGCCCTCTTGGTTTAATTTTTTGAGACAAGGTCTCCCTATGCAGCCCTGGGTGGCTTGGAACTCAGTAAGTAGACTGAGCTGGCCTTGAACTTGTGATTTTTCTGCCTCTGCTTCCCCTGTGCTGAGATTAAAGGTGTGTGCCCTTGCCTGGTTAATAATTTTCAGTTGCCAGTGTTTTTGTGCACACACTTTGACTCTGGTTGAGCTGCTGTACCAGATACGGTGTCCTTGCTTGAGCAGATTAATACATCTCACAGTACATGATGTGCAGCTGTTGTTTAGCAGGTCTTTTTCTCGGTACCTGTCCATAAGGATCCCCAGAAGCACTTTGCTTTCAGTTGGCAAGGGCAGCAGTATAGGTCTTAGGGTTTTCTATTGCTGTGAAGAGACACCATGACCACAGTGACTCTTATAGAAAACATTTAATTAGGGCGGCTCACTTACAGTTTTAGAAGTTCAGCCCATTATCATCATAACAGGAAGCATGGTGGGGTGCAGGCATATGTGGTGCTGGAGCTGAGAGTATTACATCGTGCAAGGCAACAGGAAGTCGACTGACTGTCACACTGAGGGAAACTTGAAAAAAAGGAGACCTCAAAGCCTGTCCCCATAGTGACACACTTCCTCCAACAAGGTCACATTTCCTAACAGTCCCACTTCTTTTGGGGGGCCATTTCCTTTCAAACCACCACAGTATAACTTTACAGTTTTACCTCAAGGATATGTTAACTCTCCAGCCCTGTGCCATAACTTAGAAGAGATGTCGTTTATCTGTCTCTTTCACAAAAATATTACATTGACACACTATATTGATGACATTATGCTGATTAGACCAAGTGAGCAAGAGGTAGCAATTGAACTCATTGGTTCAATATGCACATGGGAGATAAAGCCAACCAAAATACAAGGGCCTTCTACCCCAGTGAAATTCCTAAGAGTCCAGTGCTGGGGGGCATGCAGAGATAGTCCTTTTAAGGTGAAGGATAAGTTATTGCACTTGGGTCCTCCTACCACCAAGAAAGAAACACATTTTTTTAGTGGGCCTATTTGGATTCTGGAAACAGCACATTCCTCCCTTGGGTGTGTTACTCTAGCCCATGTACCAAGTGACTCAGAAAGCTGCCAGCTTTGTGTGGAGCCTGCAACAAGAGAAGGCTCTTCAGAAGGTCCAGGCTGCTGTGCAGGCTGCTCTCCCACTTGGACCATATGATCCAGCAGACCCCATGGTACGCGAGGTGCTAGTGGCACATAGGGATGCTGTTTGGAGCCTTTGGCAGGTCCCTTAGGTGACCTTTGGGATTATGGAACAAGGCTCTACCATCATATGCAAACAACTGTTTTCCCTTTGAGAGACAGCTGATATTGAGCCTTAGTGAAAACTGAACATTTGGCAATGGGCCACCAAGATACCATGGAACCTGAGCGCCTGTTATGAGATGGGTGTTAACTGACCCATCAAGTCATGAAGTAGGACGTATACAGCAGCAGCAATCTGTTATCAAATGGAAGTGGTGTATATGTGATTGTACCTGAGCAGGTCTTGAAGGCACAAGCAAGTTACATGAAGAAGCTGCCCAAATGTCTATCATTTTGACTCCCATTACAATGCTGTCTGCTACCAAGTATGTGCTCCCTATGATAGGTTGTCAGTGTGTCATTCAGGCACCACCCAGATGTGCACAGCTGCAACATTATGTCCTTATTCTGGGATAACCCTGGAAGACACCAGGGAAGGTCTTCCCAGTTGGCAGAACTCTGGGCAGTACACCATACATTTTGTTTGGAAGGAAGAATGATCAGATGTGCAATTGTTTACTGATTGATGGGCTGTGGCCAATGGATTTCTGGATGGTCAGGAATTTGGAAAAAGCAGAATTGGAGAACTGATAAGAAAGACATCTGGGGAAGAAGTATGTGAGTAAATCTCTCCAAAAATTGTTGAAGGATATGAAGATACTTGTGTCCCATGTAAATGCTCACCAAAACATGACCAGCTGAGGAAGTATTCAGTTATCAAGTAGGTAGTGTTGGACCCTAGAGTCTAATCACCGAGGAGGAGTCGACCCCCAGAGACTGTATCTCACCACCACAGCTGATGTAAAAGCATGAGGATTTTATTAATTCTGTCATGACAGGGTCTTCCAGCATTAGGGAAGCTAGAAAGACCCCGAATAACTGATACAGGCTACTTTTAAAGGAAAAGTCACAGAAGCAAATGGGGGGGTATCTAGGGGTTGTTCTTTGACTATTATGATTGGCTTATTCAAAAAGGCTACTATCAATAATTGGCTGGAGAGTGGTTGCCAGATCAGATGAGGTAAGAGGTCACTTTGACCCCGTTTCCCAGGGACTAAGTCAAAACATCAGTAACCGAGTCAATACCTAGGGTTATCTTGCCCCTATTCAATAACTGAGTTCTATTTGGAGAACATTCACAAGGACTCAGGGAGATGATGGAAAGTTCCCAATATTTTAGTACATTTGTGAGCAATTGTTAGGTCCTTGGTTCCCAGGAGAAAAGGAGGGAGCATTACTACTGAGACTGAGAGGGCTCAGAATTGTTATAAATGGCTTCAGAATTTTCTTCAAGTTTTACCCATTCCTTGGACAGTCATCATCTTTCCCCAGCCATTCCTGTCACTGCCCAGTGGACCCATGGTGGCAGATATGGGGTTATGCATGGGCTCAACAACATGAACTTCACTCACCAAGGCTGACTTGGCTACAGCTGCTGCTGAGTGCCAGATCTGCCAACAGCAGAGGCTAGCCCTAAGCCCCAGATATGGCTGTCTTCTGGTGGCAGGTTGACTACATTAGACCACTCTCCATGGAGAGGACACACTTTATCCTTATTGGAGTAGACTGTTATTCTCGTTATGGGTTTGCCTTTCCTGCATGTAAAGCTTCTCCCAAAACCACCATCTGTGAAATTACAGAATGCCGTATCTACAGAAATGCAACAGTGGGCCCACAGTCATGGAACCCACTGATCTTACCATGCCTCCCACCATCGTGAGACAGCTGGCCTCATGGAAGTAGCCTTCTCTCCTCTTTGGTATTTTTTTTTCCTGTTTTGTTTTTGTTTTTGTTTTTTGAGACAGGGTTTTTCTGTAGCTTTGGAAACTGTCCTGGAACTAGCTCTTGTAGACCAGGCTGGCCTCGAACTCAACAGAGATCCGCCTGCCTCTGCCTCCCAATTGCTGGAATTAAAGGCATGTGCCACCATACCTAGCTCTAAGCTTTACTTTAGTTCCTGCCCCCACAAATGTCTTCAAAAGGCTATTCCAAAGCTAGGTGGTGGTGACATAGCTACACAACCAAGTGACGGCAGCCTGGAGGGCTTGGGCAGGGTTCTCCAGAAGGTGATAAATGTTTTGAATCAGCATCCAATATATAAGGTGTCGCTCATAGCCAGGATCCATGGCTCCAGGAATAAAGGTGTTGTGTTTGGAGCGGCGGGGCTGCGTCCCCAGCACCCCGGCCGCCTGGCTAGCTTATGCCCCGAAATAACAACACACAAACTATTCTTTTAAACACTGCTTGGCCCATTATATCTAGCCTCTTCTTGGCTAACTCTCGCACCTGGACTAGCCCATTTCTAATAAGGTATGTAGCACCCCAAGGTGCGCTTACCGGGAAGATTCTAGCCTACGTCCATCCTGGGTTGGAGCTTCATCACGAGTGGCTCAGAGAGCAGAGCTATCGCGTCTACCCGGGAGAGCAGAGCATGGCGTCTCTGAGCTCACTTCCTCTTCCTCCCAGCATTCTGTTCTGTTTACTCCTCCCACCTATGTTTTAACCTATCAGGGCCAAGCAGTTTCTTTATTGCAATGAAATCAACAGATTGATATATGACACTCCCACATCATAAAGGGATGGGAAAGGGAATAGTTCTACTCACTATCACCCCTGTTGACGCACTAGAAAAATTTTGCTTCCTGTTCCCACAACTTTAAGTTCTGTTAAGACCATGTGGTCAGTTGCAGAAATGAGGATTATAATTGACATGAATGTTTCTGTTGTATTTTCTTAAGAATGCATTTGTGTTTTCTTTGCTTTTCCTTTATCATGTGATGTAACATCAATTAAGAGACTATCAATGAAAAAAAAAGAGACTATCAATGGTTACCATATTTAAATTGAGATACTAAAAGAACGTCTCTTGGGGCTGGAGAGATGACTCAGTGGCTAAGAGCACTGGCTGTTCTTCCTGAGATCTTGAGTTCAATGCCCAGTAACCACATGGTGGCTCACAACCATCTGTAATGAGATATGGCATCCTCTTCTGGCCTGCAGGAATAAATGCAAACAGAACACTGTGTACACAATAAATCTTAAAAAAGAAAAACAAAAAGAATGTCTCTCAAGTGAAGGGGAAGCCCAGCCAATCACCTTGTTGGTAGGACGTGTTCCCCTTGGACTAATATTTACTTATAAATCTTGCGGGTGTGCTTCCCACTTGCTCTTTGTTTTTCCTGTGCTTCGTGGGAACTCTGGCTTTGTAAGTCCCCCTTTTCTTACCCTTATTAAAGCTGAATATTTTATATTAAACCTAGTCTGGTTAATTCTATCAACCACTCACCAACACTCAAGGGATATTGCCACCTATTCTAAACTTTTAATGTATGTGTTTGTGGTTGTTTGTGGGTTATATCATGTTTAGGCATAATTATGACCTAACTGCATTTAGAATTTTTATTATTAATTCAATCATCAGATTGAATCAATATGGCGGTACACATTTGCAATCCCAGCACTTATGAGATAAGGCAGTAGGATTACAAATTTGAGGTCAGTCTGGCTTACATAGGAACACCCTTCTTAAGGGAAAAACAAACAAACAAAACTGATCTGCTGATTTATGGTGTCAGTGTCAGCATTAAAAGCAACACATGGGATAAACAGCACTCATACCTTAAAAAGACATAATCTTCACTGCAAAATCACAACCACAGATGCACAGGTCTCTTCCACTTGTGTTTTATTGTTGAGCTTGTGTTAGTTCACTGCTACTCTGGCTAGAATGTGAGCCACAGAAAGAGCCATTGGGTGGCACAGCCCTGATGGCTTTACAGGACAAAATCTAAAGTTGTTCAAGCATCAGAAATGCACAAATTTGGATCACTGAGACTGAAACCTCAGTGCTGATCTTGGTGTCTGCACCCATAGGACACATCCAGGAATTGCTAGAGATGGTTTGCAATATAGCAGAACATGAGGTCAAACACATTCATTCTTATTAAATTCTAAGAGTTTGTTTCTACAGTGCATATTTCACAGAAGGACAAATCCCAAAGGCAGCTTATTGTCAGTTTTATTGTAGCTTGACTCTGCAATGTATTCTGATTGTGTTGCCAGTCTAAAAAGAAAAAATAAAAATCAGAATTCTTACTCTCCCTACACTACATGATATTACAGGAATATTTCCATTCTCAGTGTAAGATTTCCCTGTGATTGTGGATGGCATTCCCCACCACTAGCTATTCACTCATCCTTTCATCAATTTACCTCTTTTTGTACTCACTTTTTTTTTCTACAAAGAATAGTTATGAAAGCATAACTTTTTGTGTTTTTTTTTTTTTGTGTGTGGTACTGTTGATCAAACCGAGGGCCACATGCAGGTCAGGCAAGCATTCTACTACTGAACTATATCCCCATCCCTCCAAAAGATATTTGAACAACATTAAAGCTGAACATAGCAGTACATATCTTTAATCTCAGCACTCAGGAGGCAAAGGAAAGCAGATCTGTATGAGTTGGAGGCTAGTATTGTCTACATAGGGAGTTCTAGGCCAGTCAGGGCAATATGGTGAGACTCTGTCTCAAAAAACAAAACAAAAAAAAGAGCTAGCTGAGCGGTGGTGACTCTCTGTGAGTTCTAGGTCAGCCTGATCCACAGAGCAAGTTCCAGGACTGGCTTCATAGCTACTGAGAAGCCATGTCTTGAAACATAAACAAAAACAAAAACAAAAACCACAAAAAACTGGGCATGGTTGTCCATGCCTGCAATCCCAGCACTTGAGAAGCTGAGACAGAACTGTCACAAGCTTGAGGTTAGCATGGGCTGCTTGCTAACTTTAGGATAACTTGGCTGATAGAGCAAGACTCTATCTCATCCTTCACTCCCAAGAGAACTGTAATGAACTCCAAACTTGGCTGTTAGCTACTGCAGGTGGATCATGACAACTGGAGAATATATATGCAGGACACACAGGAAAGTGACTGCTGATCTTTGCCAAATCAAGGTGGGACAGTCCTTCAAAACTCCTGTTTCACAGAAAAATCTGTCAAATATTCTAGGCCTGTATGCCAGAGGTTATAGAGGAAACTTGGGTTACTGTCCAGGCAGCCAGATGGCTCTGTTGTTTCAGTTTTGGAAGGTGTTTGCTCTGTACTTCCTGCTTACTCAGGCATTATGTCCATCTTGGGTCTCTGATGGAATTAAAGACTATATAGTTTTCCTTAGTCATGATAGAAGAAAATTTAGGTACAAAACTTTGGACTCATCAAGAGAGAATAGATTTGTCTCTAAATTTGTCAAATACAAGTGGACTGGACATTGTAAATGTAATTCTTACTTGATAATTATTTTTATTGTATATAGTTTCATCTATTAAAATTAATACCTTTCCTATTTAGATAATACCCGATAATTGTTCTCAATGTATATAGTTTTACTGTTAGAGTTAAAAAACCTTTCCTTTTTAAACAAATAAGGGAAAATATAGTGGAATAGTTTTATTATACACTGTGAAGATGTGTCACTTGGATTTGTTTAATAAAAAAGCTGAATGGCCAATAGCTAGGCAGCATTTTTGGGGTACAGAGGATGCTGGCAAGAAGGGCAGAGTTGTGAGGCAACTCGGAGCAAGCATGACACATAGGTAACAAGCCGTGAGCCATGTGGCAACATGCAAATGAATAAAAATGGGTTAAGTTATAAGAGCTAATGAGAAACAAGCCTAAGCTATTGGCTAAGCTTTCATAATTAATATGTTCCTGTGTTTATTTGCGAGCTGGCTGGTGTAATAGAGAAGGACTTGCTATATAATACACTATTGAAATAGGATTTGAGGGTATGGGTACAGCTCCATGTAGTGGGGTGCTGCGGGTTGCATTCTGCCACCCAGCTCCCGCCACCGGCTAGCTTTACCCGAAATAACATACAAATTGTATTCTTTTAAACACTGTTTGGCCCATTATATCTAGCCTCTTCTCAGCTAACTCTCGCACCTGGACTAGCCCATTTCTAATAAAGTGCACTTACCGGGAAGATTCTAGTCTACATCCATCCTGGGCCGTAGCTTGATCACATTTGCCCGGGAGAGGGGAGCATGGTGTCTCTCCAGAGAGCAGAGCAGAGTCTGAGCTCACTTCCTCTTCCTCCCAGCATTACTGTTGTTTACTCCACCCACCTATGTTCTAACCAATAAAATGGGCCAAGGCAGTTTATTAGCCAATGACCTTCCTCCATCAGCTCCAGGGTATAACATATGGTATATATAAAGTTTAATCCTAGTTTAATCTCCAGACAACAGATTTATTAGTTAATATTCTGGAAGTTCACTTTTTGTGTGGAACAACCTGGAAGGCACAATGATGTAGTGGGAATGGTGGAGTCACAAGTGTCCAAAATAAATGAGAACTACCCAAATAGGGCTAGGGATGTAACTGGTAAAGTGCTTGCTTAGGATGCCCAAAGCTCTGGTTTCATTCGCCAGCACTGAATGCTACATGCTTGTAATCACAATACTCAAGAGGTGAATATAGGTGGATCAAGAGGAGTTCAAGGCCATCCTCTGAATTTGAGTCTAGCTTGGGCTGCTTCAAACAGCAACAAAAATCTGAAGGTCCTATCTCTGTCAGCATAATTCAAGATGTGCCATAATTTTCATATACTCTGCACTCATTTTCTCTTGGTTATTAACTGCCATGTTTATTAAAGGCTGAAGAATAGTATGTAGAAGACATTGACTGCAACTTTCTTACCTTCATCCCCTCCACTCTGAGATCACAGTGAATGTAAAGAATTTAGCAGAATGACTTTTCCATATTACATACAAGTTTCTCCACTGCAAGAGCTTATGCAATGAGCAAGCCCCCAGGAAGTAGGGATTCTACTATTGTGACGTTATATGGCTCCAGGGTGAGCTCACACATTAGTGCACTTTGATGACATTCCAGTGGCTCTCATGTTTCTTAAATTCATGGGCATCTTGAGAACAAGAGAGCTTTCATGTTTTCAAGTAAGTTGGTTTGAAGGCTAACCCACATTTCTTACATTAATAAGACTTCTCACCATTGGAAATTCTATTATGATGATTAAGATGCGGAGAATTCTTTTTTTTAAAGATTTATTTATTTATTTATCTGTTATAATACACACTGTTCTGCCTGCATTCCAGAAGAGGGCACTGGGTCTTATTACAGATGGTTGTGAGCTACCATGTGGTTGCTGGGAATTGAACTCAGGTCCTCTAGGAAGAGCAGCCAATGCTCTTAACCTCTGAGCCATCTCTCCAGCCTGATGTGGAGAATTCTTGAAGGGCTTTTGACATTCTTCCCATTCAAAGAGTTTCTGGTCAGACTTAGTTATTAGATGTTCAGTTAGTCAATAAAACTTACTGTAGTTTTTCCCACATTCTTGATACTTCGAGGAAACCACTTTATTGTGAATTTGTGCATGGTGACAGAGGTTTGAGGATGTTGTGAAGACGTTTCCATGTTCCTTACATTTGTAGGGCTTCTTACCTGTATGAGTCCTTACATGTTCATCTAGGTTAGAGGAAACAGTGAAGTCTTTTCTACAGTATTTACATTTACCAGTATTTACATTAACCCAGTGTGAATTCAAATGTGCTTAAGGAAAGAGGAATTTCCAAAGAGTTTTCCACATACTTTACATTCAAAGGACTTTTCTCCAGTGAGTTTTTACATGTTCCGTCAGCAGGTACCAGATTTTGTATGCTTACCCACACTCTTTACATTCATAGGATCTCTCTCCAGTGTGTGTTCTTAAATGTTCAGTGAGACTTGAAGAAACAGTAAAGTCTTTCCCACAATACTTACATTTATAAGGTTTGATTCCAGTGTGAAGGCGAATGTGCTTATTATGGCAAGCAGAACTTCTAAAAGACTTTCCACATACCTTGCAATCAAAGGGTTTTCCACCATATGAGTTTTTAAGTGTTCATTCAATAGATAACATCTTTTGTAGGATTTTCCACATTCCCTACATTTATAAGGTTTCTCTGCACTGTGAGTTCTTACATGTTTACATAGGTAGGAGGAAGTGTGGAAGGCTTTCCCACACTTATCACATTTATAAGGTTTCTTTCCAGTATGTGTTCTTAGATACTTATGAAAGTAGGAAGATGAGTGGAAGGCTTTCCCACATTCCTTACATTGATAGGGTTTCTCTCCAGTATGAATTAAGTGGTCAATCAGCTTTGAAGAAATAGTGAAGGATCTCCCACATAACTTACAGACATAGGGCTTTTCTGTTCAGCATGTGTTTGTACATGTGCAGAAAGTAAAAAAAGTACATGTGCTTGGTAAAAGCTTTTCCACATTCCTTACACTTAAATGGTTTTTCTCCAGTATGAATTCTGAAATGTTTAGTTAGACTTGAAGTAGTAAAGGATTTCTTGCATATTTTATATTCATAAAATTTTTCCCCAGTGTGGGTCCGCATGTGACTATTAAGATTTGAAGAATACCCAAAGACTTTCCCACAAACCTTACATTCATAGGGCTTCTCTCCAGTGTGGGTTCGCATGTGACTATTAAGATTGGAAGAATGCCCAAAGACTTTCCTACAAGTCTTACACTCATAGGCTTTTATGGTATACTTTTGAATAGGCAGAGCTCCACTTGTGGGACATGAAAAATCTGCAAACTGAATCAATTCACATAATTTTTCCCCATTATAGATTCTCATATGTGCCTTAAAATATGACTGACTAAGAGAGGTATTGCATGCAACAGGTGTGTCCTGCAAGTCTGTTCCCTGGTGAGTGACATTTGGGGTCAGACTAAAGTTTCCTGCATTCTGATTCAACACAGAAATTTCCTGTCTCCTAGATGTTTCCTCATGCAGAGTGGGAACAAGCTTTTCATACTGATTAGAGTCACAGGTGTGCTTTGAATTTTCGGTTTGCATATGCCCTTTAAAATATGAATGTTCTCTTAAGATATCTTTATGTTGCATATAATCACAGAGTTCCAAAGCACTATGTCTTCCTGCCTGTTGATGAAAAAATAAATATAATTAATGGGTTGTTCAAAATTAAGGGTTTCAATCCCTATGAAGACAGAAACATTATTAGATACTTAAAATTCTTATTACATGTATATAATTTCTGCTGCTTTTTTACCCAAGTTGAATGAAGGGACCCTAATGAAAGAACCACTTATAATCTGTTCTAACTTTGAAATGACTCATGTATGTCTTCATAAAATTCTTTTAAGACTCTTAAAGCAGAGTTACATATATGAGGATGCATATTTGTGGAAATTCTGAAGCCAAACCTTTTAAGCACAGATTGGGTACCCCAAATTCACCATATTCAGAGTATGTACCAAAGAGAGTTCTCTTACAAAGGAGAATTCTATTCCTCTTAAATGTTTCTCATTTGCATTAATTTTCTACAGATTATATCCCAATTCTTTCATAGTCATACAAGAAATTTCCATAAATTAATTTTGGAGGTCCCCAACAATGTTGCGTCTTCTCTGTATGAAAAAAAAATGATTAAAGTACATCATTCAGAGCTAGCATGGCAGGGTACTTATAACCCAGCACCAAGAAGATGGAGACAGGAGCATCAGGAGCTGCTACCCTTAGCAGCATAGCAAATCTGAGGATAGGGGCTACATGAGACCCAATCTTTTTTTAATGTATTACTAGAGGATGATTATGATTTTTACCATTTTCATGACATTCTTAAAGTTGCTTATGTGATTTGTAATCAAACTGAAAGAACAATAGTGCTAGAATCAGCTTAAATGTTTAAAAAGTGTTAAGCATGTTACAAAATTGTTTTAAAGAGCCAGGAAGAACTTAGCAGGCAAAGTTCTTGCCATGCAAGCCTGACAATGGACAACTGATCCCCCAAACTAGATACAGTAGCACACATCTGTAATCTCAGCACTACCACTTTGAGATGGAAGGCAGAAACAGGAGAATTGGACAGGAGTTTATGTAGTAGCAGACACAAGAGAGATGATGTCTCAACATGGTTGAAAGAGAGAACCAAGTCTACAAGAGAGCCATGGCATAAACTTCCCTGGTACATGTATGCCAGTGTGCACATGAGTATATGCATACACGCGTGTGTGCACACATGCACATACACACACGACACATAAATAGAACACAGATAAACTGCTTTAAAAATTCAGTGTCTATGGGCTGGAGAGATGGCTCAGAGGTTAAGAGCATTGCCTGCTCTTCCAAAGGTCCTGAGTTCAATTCCCAGCAACCACATGGTGGCTCACAACCATCTAAAATGAGATCTGGTGCCCTCTTCTGGCCTTCAGGCATACACACAGAAAGAATATTGTATACATAATAAATAAATAAATAAAATATTAAAAAAATATTCAGTGACTAGCCCTACACCTTGCCTGGGCAGCATAGTAGAGCTGACCCTGTTTCAGGGGCGTGGGTGAGCCAGCCCTGATCATGTGAGAATAGCAGAGCTGATCCTGCTTCTCCTTGTCTGCCATGTGGTGGCCTGGGTGACAGAAAGATGCCCTTCCGTTCCCTTCACCACCTGCGGCAGGTGGGAGAGCTGGCCCAGCCCGTCACCCACTGCAGCACCCAGGTTGAGTGGGCCCTGTACTTCACCTGGGCAACACAGCAGAGCTGGCCCTGGTGGTGTAGGTGCAGGTGAGCAGGTCCCCAAGGGAATGAGAGCAGGAGAACTAGCCCCACTCCTTGCTACCTGCTGCACTGGGTAAGCTAGCCCTGGTGGTGAGGATGAGGGAGAGCTGGAGGACCGACAAGCCCAGCCCAGCCCAGCACCACCCAGGCCCAGAACTAGGGCTATGAGTTGGTTTACCCCAATATCTACCTATCTATGAACTGCTGGAGCATGTGAAGGGGCTAGTTCTACAGATCCAAAGCTGCAGGGCAACATCTCCATGACAGAGGGCAACAACAGAGTATCCGAGAGCAGTCCCAGCTAGGGACTGTATTTATGTATCTATAGTGTAGCAGAAGCCGGAGGCCTCGAGCCAGACCAGGGACTCATTGCAATGTACACTTGCAAGTAAAGATGTATGGACCAAAGGGTATATACTGTGTGACTCACTGAGCCATACTACAGCTTCCACAATATTTTTTTTTGTTGAAATTTTATTTTATCTTGGTGGGGGGAGGGGTTTGCCGGGGCAAAGGGCCACTATGAAGGGATAAGGAGGTTAATAGGATTGAGATACATGATGTGAAATTCACAAAGAATCAATAAAAAGTTAATTCAATGTCTAGTTACACAGGTAGGATGTGCACTTGTGGGAACCTTGAAGGATTTGGTTTCATGATGGATTACACTGTTACAGTGAGTGTTTCTGGTTTAAAATGCTGCTCCCCTACCTCCATCACCCTGAGTGAATGCCACTAATTTCCTCTCAATTCCACAGTGGAATTTCTAGTCTTTCAGAGTATGGGAACTGCCGGCGGTGGCACACGCCTTTAATCCCAGCACTCGGGAGGCAGAGGCAGTCGGATCTCTGAGTTCGAGACCAGCCTGGTCTACAAGAGCTAGTTCCAGGACAGGCTCCAAAACCACAGAGAAATCCTGTCTCGAAAAATA
>NW_026068123.1:1583155-1585116 GCF_014885135.2 Alexandromys fortis
AAACCAAACCAAACCAAACCAAACCAAACCCAACCAAATCAACAAAAACCCTCCATCCTATTGTCAAACTTAAGGAACTTCCTGATCACAATTGTTTCCCCATGCCTACTCACCCTGGAAACCTTCTCTCTGCACTTCCTGTAAATCTTCCTCCTCCAACCAGGAGATCAGACTGGGTTTGACGACCTCATATCCTGTACATAAAAGGAAAATGTATTATTGGATGTGGTTCATATTCAACAGAAAAAAAAAAACAGTAATGGTAAATTTATGACCCTCTTTCCCTCCCTTTGTGTGTGTATGTGTGGTATGAGTGCACATGTGCACACGTCAGGTGTTCTCCTGGACCACTGTCCACCTTTTATAGATACTGCGGCATCCAGGGCCACTGTCCATCTTTTATAGATACTGCGGCATCCAGGGCCACTGTCCATCTTTTATAGATACTGCGACATCCAGGGCCATAGCTACAGACACTCTGGCTCGCCACTTCCCAGGGGATCTCCTGTCTCCCTTCTGAATGCTGGGATCACAGGCAGCTACTGTGCCTGCCTACTTTTCACATGGGTTTTAGGGTGCAAACTGTGCTCCTCGTGATGATACAGTCAGGCACTTTATGCTTGAGTCATCTCTAGGATATCCTTGAGTCCTAGCCCTGCAATTTGTTTTCTAAGACAAGATCTCTCACGAAGACTGGGGTTTCACTGATGAAGACTAGGTTGACTAGTCAATCCCCAAGCACTGGGAATATAAGCGCACACCAGCACATATAGTTTTTCTGTTTTAGATTTGAGACAGAATCTCAATGTGTAGCCCTGGTTTGCCTAGAACTTATTAAATAGATCAGGGTGGCCTCAAATTCACAGAGATCCCTGGCCTCCGCCTCCCAAGTGTTGGATTAAAGGCACTAATCACTACATCTTCCTGGTTCCATAATTTTTTTGAAACGCAATCACATTTTACCTGGAGTTCAATAATTTAGTTAAACTGCCCAAGGACCCTCCAATTTCCCCTACCGGTGCAGCTACTGCACATGGCTTTATAAATAGTACTGAGGAACTGAATGCAGACCCTCGTGCTTGCTCATGCTTGCCTGTGAAACCCCCCATTTTTCCTCTTTCTAATTTCTTTATTAGATTTATTCATTTTATGTGTGTTTTGCCTGTATGTATGTATGTGCACCATGTAGTACTAAGGTAACAATGATTCTTGAACCAAGTGTGGTAGTATACACCTTTACTTCCAGCATGTGGGTGGGAGGCAAGCTGGTGGCTCTCTGAGAGTTCGAGGCCAGTCAGAGTACCTATAGGAGAAAAGGGGATGGAGCGGGGTGCTATAGAAATGGCTTAGCACTTAGGAGCATTTGCTGTTCTTGAAGCAGCTCACAGCTGTTCCAGGGCATCTAATGCCTCCTCTGACCTCCTTGGGCAATGCGTGTCTTGTGGAATGTTATTTTAAGATGTGTTATTTTTGTTTATACTGTGGAACATTTGTTTTAATGATACAAAGATGTGTTGCATTCTTTTATGTTGCATCTGTTTAACTGTGAAGCTGTGATTTTTGCCTGTCTAAAACATCTGATGGTCTAATAAAACACTGAATGGCCAATAGCGAGGCAGGAGCAAGGACAGGCGGAGTTGGCAGGCAGAGAGAAGAACTAGAAGGAGAGAGCAGGGATCAAAGAAGAGAGATCAGAGGTTAAGAGCAGTGACTGCTCTTCCAGAGGTCCTGAGTTCAATTCCTAGCAACCACATGGTGGCTCACAACCACCTGTAATGAGATCTGGTGCCCTCTTCTGGCCTGCAGGCATACATGCAGACAGAATACTGTATACATAATTAATAAATAAATCTTTAAAAAAAAAAAAAAAGAAAAAAGAACAAGGACCGAGAAAAAAAGGGGCGGGCAACCAACCTACAAAACAAGAAAAAGAGAAAGAAAGAAAGGTAAGACAGAAAAAA
>NW_026068123.1:1586532-1633710 GCF_014885135.2 Alexandromys fortis
AAAAACCAAAAAAAAAAAAAAAAAAAAAAAAAAATTGGGATGAAAAATAGAAATTCATACTGGTTTTACTGTTGAAACTCAAAACACTATTGAGAGGCTGGAGAGCTGGCTCAGCAGTTAACAGCACTGGCTGCTCTTCCAGAGGACCTGGTTCCTTAGAACTGAACCCAGCAATGGCTCACACCATTTTTAACCCAACTTTATGGGAATCTACCACCCTCCCATGAATTCTGAACATATATACATAAGAAAACACCCATACACATGAAATTAAAAATCTAAAAAGAACCAAAACCAAAAATAAACAAAAATGTCATGATTAAAATTGAACTGGCAGGGGAGGTAAACACCTTTACTCTCTGAGTCAGCCTGGTCTACAAGAAAGTTCCAGGACAACCAGGCTGCACAGAGTAACCCTGTCTGGAAAAACCCTTTCCTCCAATGTCTCTCTATTCCTAGTGTATTCAGACGGAGACCGCTGATCCCTAAGAGGCCAGGAGGGTTGCTGGCAGTCTTACCTGCTGAGGCCAGGTTCTGGTAGTTCTCCAGCATCACTTCCCTGTAGAGGTCTTTCTGAGTTTGATCCATTATAGCCCACTCCTCTTGGGTGAAGTCCACAGCCACATCATCAAAGGTCACCGAGTCCTAAATCACATACATGCCAGCCTGAGTACATGTAACCAATGTTCATTATAGATTAAGACACAAGACCCAACTCTTGTCAGAGACCCGAGGACTTCCATTGTCTGCTTCAGGGACTGGGGGTCTGGGAGATCTCCCTGTTCACGGTCACTGTCCATTTTCTATGGATATATGGCTTTAGCGACCTTTCTCACAACTAAACAAACAGCCAGTCTCTCTATTCCCTAACACTTGGTAAACAGGTTTGATGAGCAGTCTTTGGGTTGGGAGATACAATTTAGTGGTAGAGTGCTTGTTGAGAATATTCAAGGCCCTAGGTTCAATTCCAAGCACAGAAAAAAAAAAAAAAGAAAAAAATTATACTTTTTTGTGTGTAAAGTGTATCCATGTGTGTATAGGTATTCAAATACATGGGTACATGTGTATTAGAGGCAAAAAGTCAATATTGGGCATCTTCCTCAATGGCTCTCAAACTAACATACTGAGGCAGGTCTTTCATTGAAACCACTGCTCATTTAGTCAGCTAGTCTAACTAGCAGGCTCACTTAAGAGATCCTGGCTCTGCCTCCAGAGGATGGAAATTACAAGTTACTGAAATGAAATGCTACCACACCCATCTGGCATGTTCACGGGTACTAGGGATTTGAACTCTGGTCCTTATACTTGCACAGCAAGAGCTTTACCCACTGAGTCATCTCCAGTTTCAGGAATTTTTTACAAAAGAGAACTTGTTTCAGCAGGTGGATTTCTGTGAGTTCAAGGCCAGCCTGATCAACAGAGCTAGTTCTAGGACAGCCAAGGTTACACAAAAGAAACCCTGTCTCAAAAAACAATAACAAACCCAGAGATGTGGGAGGACTTGTTTCTTGGGGTTAGAGATGGATCAGTGGCTAAGAGCACTTGTTGGTCTTGCAAACGACCTGGATTCTGTCCCCATCCCAGCATCAACATGGGGGCTCATAACCATCATAACTGTAGTCTCCTAACTCCAGTTCGAGGGGTTCTGATGCCCTCTTCTGACCTCTGTAGGTACCAGACATGCACGTGGTATAGATATACATACAGGCAAAATATACACGCAATTTAAAACAAGCAAACAAAAAAAGAACTTATTTCATTGAGGGGGGCAGGGTCCACCCACCACAGCACATATCTGGAGGTGAGAGGACAATTTGCAGAATTTAGTTCTTTCCTTCTGTCATGTGGGTTCATGGGAACATAGGTCTTCAGGGTTTCCAGCAAATGTCTTAACTTGCTAAGCCATCTCACCAGCTCCAGCATTTTCTAGAAACAGCCTTACATATCCCCCAAACTGGTCTCTAACTTGTTCTGTAGCTGATGATGATCTTGAACTCTTGATCTCGCTGTCTCTACCTAAGAGGATGATTTTCAATTTCTTTTTTTTAATTTTACTTTTACTTAGGCATATGTGTGCTTTTGTGTGCACATGTGTGCAGGTGTGCATGGGGGCTAGAGGAGCACATGGGGTCTCCTGGAGCTGGTGTTAAGCAAGTGCTGTACTAAGAGCTTTACTCTCCCCCACACACACAGACAAAAGGTATGCTCTTCCCTCTTAAAATTCTTTCAGAATACTTGGCAAAATAACAAACATACCAGTGTCACCATGAGTATCAACATTAATCAGAAGTTACTAAGATCCTGAGTAGAATTTCAGATAACACTGCACTAGTAAGTGTGGGGCTACCCCAGGGGAAGTACAACTGGGGTTCCAGCCTTGATTGCTGGTTCTGTGAAGTCTGCAGAGTCACGTCTACCTGGATGGAAACACTTGACCTGGTGCAGCACACTCGGCATTTTGTGAAGCAGTCTGCATACCTGATAAAAATCTCTCAGGCCGCGGACTACCATATTCTCTGCCTTTTTCTTTTCCTCAAGGCAGACTGGGTTAACAGGAAGAAGAGCACCTGGAAGAAAGAGAAGGTGTAAGAACCAAAAATTCCTACCTTTCTCCTCCACGTTCTTCAGTTCATTGATCCTAGTGTCAGATACACAAAATCCTATACACTAGAGGAAAATCAGATGCATACACTATTTCAAAAAATACTTTTAGAAAAAAAATACTTTTAGGGCTGTAGAGATGGCTCACTGTTACAAGCACTTGTTCCTGCAGAGGACCCAGGTTCAAATGGTGGCTGACAGCCATCCATAACTCCAGTTCCAGGATGTACAAGATACAAACATACATGTAAGAAAATATTCACACAAATAAATCAAAAATAATTTTAAAAGAAAAATACTTTTACATTTACTTATTGTATGTATAGAATTGTAGAAATGTTATAACACACACATGGAAAACGATAGCTTGGGAGACTCTGTTCTCTCCTCCTGCCATGTGTGTCTCAGGCATTGAACTCAGGTCATCAGGTTTGGCTGTAAGTGCCTTTACCCACTGAGCCGTCTTGCTGGCCCTATTTGTTTTCATCTTTTTGAGACAGGGTATTACATAGCCTAGGTTGGCCTTGACCTCCTGATCCACTTGACTCTCAAGTGCTTAGATTATAAGCAGGCCCCACCATACCTGACTGTGTTGTCGTAGGAGTGGCGGGGCTGCGTCCCACCACCCAGCTAGCTTTACATCTGAAATAATTACATGGAAACTGTATTCTTTTAAATACTGCCTGGCACATTAATTTCAGCCTCTTATTGGCTAATTCTCACATCTCGATGAACCCATTTCTAATAATCTGTGTAACACCACAAGGTGGCTTACCAGTAAGATCTTAACCTGCATCTGTCTGGAGTGGGAGAATCATGGAGACTGCCTGACTCGGCTTCTTTCTCCCAGCATTCTGTTCTGTCTACTCCGCTTACCTAATTTTTTGTCCTATTAAAGGGCCAAGGCAGTTTCTTTATTAACCAATGAAATCAACACAAAAGACTCTCCCCCATCATTTCCCCTTTTTCTGTTTAAACAAAAAAGAAAGGCTTTTACTTTAACATAGTAAGATTACATATAACAAAACAGTTATCAAGCAAGAATTAGTTACAATATTTATATCTATAATATCTTTTATCATACCTAAGGAAAACTATAACTATAACTAACCATTCTTCAACTCCATCAAAGACTCCAGAAGGATATAATATTACCTAAGCAAACAAAAAGTCCAAAACTCTAGAAATGACAGAGACATCTCGCTGTCTGGACAGTCACTCAAAGTTCTTTTGTACTGTTGGGGCATCCATCTTTAGCCTACAGGCCCATAGTATCCAGCAGACTTTTTCATGAAGCAGGAAATTTTAAAGACAGTCAGTCATTATCTGCTGTGTCCTGTAGAATGTCTCGCAGACTCTTTCATGAATCAGGAACCCCGAAAGACCATCTCACCTTTAGGCAAATTCAGCAGTCCTCTCTCTGAGGGTTCTCTGTGTCCAGTTTATGCAACAGTCCAGGCAAGAGCAGTTTCTTGCCCAAATGACTATCCAACTCCATAAGGATCCTCTTCGATGCCCATCTTCCTCTTGAAGTAGCTGGTGCTGCCAGGAGCAGACGTGTCTCCTTGTCATGAAAAGTCCTAAGTTATTAAAATATTTTAAATGCCATATTCTGCAGTCTTTGAAAGATATGAAGAATGCCTATCTAATTGAAATATATCTCTATATATCTAGAAAATCTAATTAACATGACTACAAGCTTAACTATTAGCAATGATTATCCATTAACAACCTATATTTCCTAATTATACATTACATTTTAAATGAACTACATAATCACAATACCTTAATCAAGTTCAAAAATACATATACATATAACAAAATTGACCTTAAAATCCATACCAATGCAAATTATTCATATCTATATCATATCCCCCTTTAAATGTAAAAGAACATTTATAAACAATATTTGGGAACATGGGCGTAGTTTTTTCTCTCCAAACTGCTTCCTGCTGAATGGGGGCGTTGTTAATCAGATCATTTAGGGTGTAACCTGTGTGTCAGGTTCATCTCGGTTGGCAGTTGAGTGAAGTAATTTTTTGAGGGTGTTCACAGCAACCTTTCAGGAGGGCGTGGTCTATCATACCATACCGGGATAGATGCAATCCATAGGGTCACATCCTCTGTGGAAACAAAAGAAGACCCTCTCCAAAGCATCATATCCTTAGATCCAAATTTTGAAGTCAAGATACCTTTAGAACATATGTGCAGGTTCAGCTTAGCAGCCCATATAATAAAATGTCTCTTTGTACTTAGCTCCTTCACAGTCAAAAATTTTAAAGAAAACACAATGTACATAATCCAGACTCTCTGTGAATTTTCCATTTTTACGTAGCTTATTTTTCTTTTTTTTTTAATCTATAACTATCTGTACTCTGTCTCTTTAAAGACTTTACCCTTTTTTTAACATTAACTTTATTTTCTATATTCTTTTCCTTCTCTCTCTCAAGCCTACGTACACTCATCCAACATTGTGACCCATAGAGGTCTTTTATGTCTGAATCTGTCCTATTGTGACTCTGATTTTTTTACTATCCAGGAGCATTTCTTAAAATGTTAAGCATTTTTTAAAAACTTAAATTGCACCATGTAGGAGTAATACGGTACTGCCTGTTTACTGCCAGTCTAAACCTCAACTGCACTGTTGTTATGGTAATTATCCTGCCCGAGGTCAGCACAATTCAGCATGGAGGAGCGGAGCTGGAGGCTTGTGACTGAATCAGTGGGAGCTGGAGGCTTGTGACTGAATCAGTGGCGCCTCTGAGCTGCAGAGCAGCGGGCAGCTCTGGATGTTGGCTCCACCTCTCTCCAATTTGCTCTCCTGCCAGCTTAAGCCTGATCCTAAAGTCTGCCCAGGCGGGGAGCGCAGGCATGGTCTCAGAGTACATTATTCCCGATCCCGAGCGGGAGCACAAACACCCAGGCCCACAAATGCACCATAGCCGGAGTTTGCACCAGCGGCAGGACCCAGGAAGCTGCTGCGTTTTAAAACCGTGCACGGCTTTTTTTTTTTTTAAGGCTGCCGTGTGAGGAAATTTTCTCTGCGGCACGCCACCCACAAACAGCAAAAAGCTGCGTTAAATTCTCTCAGGTTTTATATGAATCCAGTTTAACACGTTGGAGCTCCACTCTGTTGTAGGAAGAGCAGTGGGCTGCGTCCTGCCACCCGGCTAGCTTTACATCTGAAATAATTACATGGAAACTGTATTCTTTTAAATACTGCCTGGCACATTAGTTTCAGCCTCTTATTGGCTAATTCTCATATCTCGATTAACCCATTTTTAATAATCTGTGTAACACCACAAGGTAGCTTACCAGGAAGATCTTAACCTGTACCTGTCTGGAGTGGGAGAATCATGGCGACTGCCTGACTCGGCTTCTTCATCCCAGCATTCTGTTCTGTCTACTCCGCCTACCTAATTTTTTGTCCTATTAAAGGGCCAAGGCAGTTTCTTTATTAACCAATGAAATCAACACAAAACAGAAGACTCTCCCACATCATGACTGGATTAACACATTACTGCCAGATAGCAGAGCAGCTCTAACTCATCTGATGCCAGGAAAAGAATCTGTAAGCCATGTAGCCCACCAGGAAGACTAATGGTCTCACTTTACATGTACAGAAGCATCAGCTCAGAGAGATGAAGTCCTCACTCTCAGCACGCTGTTTTGTCCAGCCAGTGTGATCTACAAAAGCCCTATTCTTGCTTTGGAATGAGTTTATTAAGTACATAACAAACAAAAGCAAACATAGAATTACATAGAGCAGATAGAAGGAAACATCACATATATAGCAGAATATCAGCAAATCGCATGCTCAAAATAGGCAGCAGACATTGCCTGGGGAAGCCACCCTTAAGCTGCGAGTCCCAGATGGAGCAAAGCGTCCCCTTTGGGTGTCTTCTGAACAAATAAAGAAAATGCCACAAATTCAAAGAAGCGTGTTTCCAGTGGTGCACCACCTCTCTGCACACTACCCAGCAAAGGGGCATGTTAAGAGTTGAGCACTGCTTAGATGACTGTAGAGCCAGCTGAGGTCTAGAGTAGCCCACTAATCAGCTGGTGCGCTGTGACTGCTTTACCACGGACATCTGACTTCACGATCTCCACCACATTTCTCCACCTTCCTAATCCCTCTCTCATGATCACCTTCTCTGGACGGTTCACACAATCTCTGCTCTGTTTCTAGATAACAGGCTATGACAAATCCTCAGAGACTTTGCAAATGTCATGAAAGCCTGAAGTGGAGACCTGAACAAAGTGGAATGTGTGTGTTGAGAAGATGGGCATGTGATTCCCCTGGCACTTGTGTGGAGGTCAGAGAACAACTTTCAGGAATCCGTTCTCTCCTTCTACCATGGCATCCAGGAACTGAACGCCGCAGGCTGTCATATCTACACAGCAAGTATGTTTACCGAATGAGTCATCTCACCAGCTCAGTCTATGTCTTTAATGTTTGTGTGTATGTGTACACGTGTGAGGGTGAGAAAGACAAAGACTACTCCCAGAGCTGGAGTTAGGCTGTTTGCACAATACCCTGATTACTTATATGCTGGGATCTGAACTCTGGCCCTCAGAGTTACACATCTAATGTTCTATCTCACTCTAATGAAGCTATCTCTCTAGCACCCTAAGGTGAATTATCAATGGGAAAAATATCTTAGTGGGCTTGATCTAACTAGGCAGAGGCATGTGTATGTGTAGTCGATGCTGGGTATTTCTCAGGAGCTTCTCCATCTTTTTTATTTAATTTTTTGAGACAGGGACCCTGGAAATCTGTTGACCAGGCTGGCCTCAAACTCACAGAGGTCCACCTGCCTTTGCCTCCAAGCGCTAGAATTAAAGGTGTGTACTACCATGCCCAATACCCATTCCCATCACCCCAGACAGAGTTTCTCTCTGTATACCTGGCTGTCCTCAAACTCAGAGGCCCACCTGTCTTTGCCTCCCAAGTGCTAGAATTAAAGGTGTGTACCACCATGCCCAATACCCACTTCCCCCGCCCCAGACAGAGTTTCTCTCTGTAGCCTTGGCTGTCCTGGAACTCACTCTGTACACCCGGCTATCTTCGAACTCAGAGATAACACCTGCCCCTGCCTCCCAAGTGCTGGGATTAAAGACGTGTACCACTACCACCTGGCTGTCCACTTAATTTTTTTTTTTTTTTTGAGACAGGGTCTCTCATATAACCTGGAGCTGACTGGCTACACTAGCTGGCAATCAAGCACCAGAGATTCCCATTTTCCACCTCCCTAGTGCTGGAATTCCATGCGTGTGCTACCATGCCCAGTGTTTTTATGTGGGAGTCAGGAATCTGAATTCAGGTCTTCACACTTGCACAAGCATGTTACTAGGCTGTTCTGTGACCTCAACATCTACTCAATTTCACACAAGTAAATAAATGTAAAAATAATGTAATAACCACAATAAATAATGTAAAAAACTTTTTAAAGGACAAACATGCCCAGAATGTGAAACCCTAGGTTCAATCCTCAGTAACACACATACCGCCCCCCCCCCCAAATGCTGCACTATGTCAGCTACCTTAGGAAGACTTTTAGGCAAACAGAAATGTCACTCAGACCCTGGCCTCTTCAAAGACTCCCCTGTAGGAAGGAGGTTTGGGCAGTTACCTATGGAGTGACCCCATTTCCAGATGTGTGGTCATACTGAAGGGGTCCTACAGGAATGCTTGCTCTAGGTGTCTTTTTCAGGGAATGAGAACCATGATTTGGGTGGTAAGAGGAACAACAAATCCACCTAAAGAGATTGTATCTGTTTACAAATATAAAACACTAGCCAATCCTGGAAATTACCATAAGCAATTTGTGTGGTGAGCTTTCCAGTGTCAACCACTGTTTATCCTTTTATTACATTATTGGAACACTTAATCTTCCTGTCAGTTACATGCTGAAAAATAGATTCTTCCTCAGCTTCTTCTTTCTCAAGAGCTGGGCAGTGATGGCATACGGTTTTAATCCCAGCACTTGGGAGGCAGGGGCCCGAGTTCGAGGCCAGCCTGGTCTACAAGAGCTAGTTCCAGGACAGCTAGGGCTATTACAGAGAAACCCTGTGTCGAAAAACAAAACAAAACAAACAAACAGACAAACAGAAATCCTTTCTTAAAATTAAAAAGAAACAAAGACAGTGGTAGAACACTCGTCTGCCATGTGTGAAACCCCAGGATCAATTAATTCTCAGCACCCTAAAAAGAAAAAGGGCACTCCTTAGATATATATTACGTATGAAATTGTAAAGAATTGTAAAAGAATAAATAGGGCCATATGTGGTGGTGCAAGCCTTTAATCCAAGCACTCAGAAGGCAGAGGTAGGCAGGTCTCTGTGAGTTCAAGGCCATTCTCATCCACATAGCAAGTTCCAGGACAGCCAATGCTATATAGTGAGATGTTGTCTCAAAAAGACTAAAAAATGGAAAAGAGTAAAAACGAAACAAACACTAAATAGTGCCAAAGAGATGGGCCAGCTCAGCTGACAAAGCCACGCCTGATGGGCTGAGCTTGATACACTGGGCCTACATGGTAGGAGAGACTCAGCTCCTGCGAGTTGTCCTGTGACCACACGCACACACACACACACACCTGAAAAATGAGACTATGATAATTAGCTGGGTGGTGGTGGCGTGTGCCTTTAATCACAGCACTTGAGAGGAAAGGCAGGTGATCTCCAGGTTTGATGCCAGCCTGGACTACAGAGCAAGTTCCAGGACAGCCAGGGCTACACAGAGAAACCATGTCTTAAAAAAAATAAATAAATAAACAAAACAAAGGGGTACCATTAATTAATATTTAAAAATGTATTCGTGTGTATGTGTAAAGCACATATATGCAGGTACCTTCAGGGGCTAGAAAGAGGGTGTGGGATCCCGAGGACAGATTCAGGAGGTTGTGAGTCTTCTTCTTGCCAGTGTTGGAAACTGCCGTCTGGAAGAGCAGCGAGCTCTCTTCTTACACAACAACCACCTCTCTAGCCCCCTCATTACTTACTTTTTTTTTTTTTTCTTTTTGGTTTTTCGAGACAGGGTTTCTCTGTGGTTTTGGAGCCTCTCCTGGAACTAGCTCTTGTAGACCAGGCTGGTCTGGAACTCACAGAGATCCGCCTGCCTCTGCCTCCCAAGTGCTAGGATTAAAGGCGTGCGCCACCACCGCCCGGCTCATTACTTACTTTTTGTTGTCTATATTTCTTAGTATTTTGCATGTATTGGGTTCGATTTAAAGTGTAGTAAAAATTAACAAAAATGTTCATTTGCTTAAAAACAGAAAGGTCCTCTTGAACCACTTAAGCACATATATGTACATATACTAACTATAAATAAAAATGCCTACATGCAATTGTAAGACTTTAAGACAATCCTGAAGCCATTTTTGACAATTCTGAATCCTCTCAGCCTCTGTGCCATAGTGCTTCCCCTCCTCCCCTGGGAACCAAGGACCTAACAGCTACACTCTCACGTACTCAGTTCCTGGACAATTACCCATATACGTATGCTTTGCTTCGGTCCCCTGGGAAACGGGGTCAAAATGACCTCTTACCTCATCTGATCTGGCAACAGCTCTCCAGTCAATTATTGGTAATAGCCCTTTCTAATAAGCCAATCAGAATAGTCAAAGAACAACACCCCTTGCTTCTGTGGCCCCTTTAAAAGTAGACTGTACCCGCTATTCAAGGTCCCTCGGCTTCCCGAATGCTGGGGGACCCTGTCATGACAGAATTAATAAAATCCTCATGCTTTTGCATCGGCTGTGGTATGTGGTCTCTGGGGGCGACTCCTTCTCGGTGTTTGGACGCCAGAGTCCAACACAATATATATCTATAGATTTTTTTCCCCCAACGCTGGCGTGGAATCCGGGGCCCAGCAGAGACAGCCACATCCCCCACTCCAGAGCCTAATCTCTCCCAGCGCTCACCCGTGTACGCGGCAGCTGCCAGGTCCAAGAGGTGGGAGGACACTCGAGGACGCTCTTTAACGTATCCAACGGCGGAAATATCTTTTTCTTGTGGTTTACAAAGAAGAACGAAAATTATAAAGGTTTTGAGGCTGTAACGTGAACAAAACAATAGCTGTCGTGCGGCAAAGACACGACGTCACGGCAGTTTTACGACGCTCCCCGCTGTCGCACCGCGCGCAGGCCCCTGCAGACCCGGGCTGTCACTTACGTCCTTGTCAACCCAATTCCTCACAACCCGTGCGGACCTCACAGTCCGGAACCAGAGACTCTGAGTCACTCGTGGCGATGCTATTTCCTGTTTTGCTTTCAGCCTGTGGGCAGGGGGTTCACTTGGGACCGAGCTCAGGGATCGATGTGGCTGGTGAAAGGACCAGGGTGGAGTGGGCATGGGGGGGGGGGGCGGACAGTGCTGAAAAATGCTTATCAATGGTTTTTATTTGGTGGTGTTGAGACGTGCTGCACAGGCTGTCCTCCAACCTGACTTGTAGCTGAGGATGACCTTGAACACCCGATGCTCTTGCCTCTACCTTGCGAGACTTGGAATTGTAGGAGTGCCAGCCACTACATTGCAGTTTAACAAATATAATACAAGACTGTCCAAATCTCTAAATCACAGTTCTATTGATAAATCTACCAGTTCATGAGATGATGCGTTTCTTCCAAACATTGAGTCCAACATGTGGATTCCTCTTATTTGGATAACTTAATAAACTATAGATTGGATTTCTTTACATTTTCCTGTGAGTGTGTGTGTGTGTGTGTGTGTGTGGTAGATGGGTGAATGCTGTATCACCGAGCCATGTCCCCAGCTTTTTATATTATCAAACACATATAATTTTAATATTTTATTATATACTTTTGTCTTGGGGGTTATGAGACATGCTTTCACAATATAGCCTAGGCTGGTCTCCACAGGCACCAGGTCTTCATGTGGTATGCATCAAAGAACAAAAATTATTAATTAAAAACAATTCCTCATGATACTTGTCCATCAGTGTTTATTGAAGCATCATTCATAGAAGCTGTGTTTTAGAACCAATCTAGGTGTCCAGCAACAAGGATGGACAAAATATGCTACATGTACATGCTGGCAACTCAGGGGAAGAGCTTCTGTAGCCACCAAGAACTTGAAACTGGGCTTTTTGGTGCCTTTTCTTTGTTGGAGATTCTGAGTGGGCAGGGCTTGGAGAGAAAGAGGCAGGAATGGGGCTTTCTGGATCATGCAGGGTGAGCTGCAGGTTCCAACTGCACAGCATGCTGTGGCACACTGCATGCTTGAACTCGCATGCTCACACAAAAGTGTATATATCATACATTCATTCTAAAGGCAAAGTTATGGCATTTACAGAAAAATGAATGCAACCAGAGGTAGTCTTTTTATTCCCAAAGATTTACTTATTTATTATGTATACAGTGTTCTGCTTCCATGTACACATGCATGGCAGGAAAGGGCACCAGATCTCATTACAGATGGTTATGAGCCACCATGTGGGTGCTGGCAAGTGAACTCAGGACCTCTGGAAGAACAGCGAGTGCTCTTAACCTCTGAACCATCTTTCCAGCCCCAAAGGTAGTCTTATAAAGCAAATTAAGACAGTCTCAGAGTGACAGTTGTTTTTTTCTCATGTGTAGTTCCTAGGTTTTATATAGACACATTAAAATTATGTATATATAGGACATGGGGTAGAAGTGAAACTGTCTAGGGAGACTAAAGGGAAGGGAAGGGAAGGAAAAGACTTACTGGGGTAACATATTCAATGTACATTATATAGTTGCATGAAAATATCTATATAAAAAAGAAAAATATCTATAATACAATAGTATGTATTGTGAAATATTTTAAAAGCCAAAAAATATTGTACATTATATAATGTGTTTATGCAGCTAGAAGTATACTCCTTTGTTTTTATTAGTATTCGATTGTTTTTTGTTTGTTTGTTTGTTTTTGAGACAGGGTTTGTGTTGCCTTGGCTGTCCTGGAACTAGCTCTGTAGACCAAAATGTCCTTGAACTCAGAGACCTGAGTGCTGGGATTAAAGGTGCGTGTTACCACACTTAACTGTTTTTTGGTTGGCTGGTTTTGTTTCTTTGAGCCAGGGCCTCACTGTGTCACCCTGGCTGGCCTGGAACTGGTTTTGTAGGAAAGCCTGGCCTTCAATTCAGAGCTCTACCTGCCTCTGCCTGTAGAGTGCTGGGATTAAAGATGTGCACACCACCACATTGCTTTGTGCGTGTGACGTGAATCTCTGTGCAGATGCAGAGGCTGAGGACAACTTGCTGAAGGTGGTTCCTCCTACCATGTGGGACCTTGGGATTAAACTCAGGTTGTCAGGGTTGGTAGCAGGCTCCCCAATCTGCTGATCCATCTCCAAGACAGTATTCAGAACAAAATAAACAATGGGCTGGCCAGATGACAAGTGTGGTAAAGGCACTTGCTGTTACACTTACCCACCTGTGTTAGATATGTGGAACTCACAGTTGGAAAGAAAGTATTGACTCCCGCAAGTTGTTCTGCATAGTGTGTGTCCAGAGCCCGGCTACTCAGGAGGCTGAGACAGAAGGATCTCGTGAGTCCAGGAGTTCTGGGCTGTAGTGCGCTATGCTGATCTGGTGTCCTCACTAAGTCCGGCATCAATATGGTGACCTCCCGGGAGTGGGGGACCAGACCACCAGGTGTGTGCTATGGCACATGCCCACACTAACAAAATAAATATGTAATAAAAACTAAAACATGACTGGACATGGTGGCACATGCCTTTAATTCCAGCACTAGGAAAGCAGAGGCAGGTGGGTCTTGGAGTTCAGGGCAGTCTGGTCTATAAAGCGAGTTCTAGGACAGCTAGGGCTAGAGAAATGCTGAGACAGAGAAACGCTGTCTCAAAAAACAAAGCAACAACAACAACAAAACTAAAAGAACAAAAACTAAAAGCGACAGACATTTTGGTGCACAACTTTACATTTTCTTCCTTCCTCGTTCTGTCGTGATGCTTGCTGTGTATTGTGATGGTTCTTTGTTTTGTTCTGTGCTTTGGGTTTAACCACTCTAGTTGCTAGTTTAGGAAGTTAGATTATCAACTTGAATTCTTTAAAAATTATTTGTGTGTGTGTGTGTGTGTGTGTGTGTGTGTGTGTGTGTGTGTGTGTAGGTCTGTGGAAAACCTTGGGTGTCCGTCTTCTTGATGTTCACAGCTGTGTACACCAGACATCTGGTCTGTGAGCTTCCTGAGAGTCTTGTGTGTCTCCCTCCCATCTCCCCATAGGAATATGGAGATTCACGCCACCAGGCAGGCTTTACATGGGTTCCGGGCATCTGAACTCAGTTCTTCATACTGGCATGACAAGAGCTTTACCCACTGAACTATCTCTCCAACCCATTTTTTTTTTTTTTTTTTTGGTTTTGAGGCAGGGTCTGGCTATGGGCATAACTTCTTTTTCTTTACATTGTGTGTGTATCTGTGCGTACATGCATACAAGCCATGGTTCTCGTGTACAGGTCAGAGGACAGCTTTCGGGAGATGGTCCTCTCCTTTCACTATGTGGTTCCAGGGATGGAGTGCAGGCTGTCAGGCTCAGTGGCAAGCACTGTTACCTATTGAGTTTCCTTTGCCAGCCCACCCATACATGACCTTCTTTTCTAACACGAGGATGGAATAGCTTACATGTACACTCATTTAGCAGTGCCTATGAGAATGTAATGGGCTGTATTTTCATCATGTTCACTTCAAAGTATTTTTACAACTTCTCAAGCCAGGTGGTGGTGGCAGGCACTTTTAATCCCAGCACTCAGGAAACTGAGGCAGGTGGATCTCTGTGAGTCTGAGGCCAGTCTGGTCTACAGAGCTTGTTCCAGTACAGCCAGGGATATATAGTGAGACCCTGTCTCAAGAAAACACACAAAACAGTATGTGCACATGTCAAGTAGTTCTCAGTGAAAAATGTGATGGATCCTTTTTAATCTTTCACCATTTATCTTTTTATTTAGTTTGTTCAATGGAAATCCAGAAGAAGTTACTGTGAATCAGAACATAAGCACAAACACCGCATACGATCCAAGCAGAGGCACTCGTCTGGTGTGAAGTCGAGGGGCTGCTCACTCACATCCTAGGGACTTCAGAGCTTTATTCCTGTGTAGGTTTTTGGGGCAGTGCTGGAGACCAGAGCCAAGGCCTTGTGGATGCTAGAGGCCTCTACCACTTCTGCTACTAAGCTACTCCTAGATTTTATATCTTCAAGTCTTACTACGTAGATTGCATTTGCCCAAAACTCTTGTCCTCCTGAGCGCTAAGATTAAGGGGCTAATCCACCCAGACACATCCTGTTTGTCTTTCTTTTATTTCTTCTTCCTTTCCTTCCTTCTTTTCTTCCTTTTTAAGGTATCCCTGGATGGCTTGGAACTCACAGAGATCTGCTTACCTCTGCCTTCTAAATGCTGGAATTTAAGGCATGTGCCACCATGCCCAGCCTGTGTTTGCATACTGTAGCCAATCAGACAATAGAATATTAAAGGATCAATGTGTGGCCATGCAAAAGGAGATTTCAGAGTGGATTGATTTTTTTTTTTTTTGAGATGGGATCTCATCATGTTGCCCATGCCGGCTTGAACTCCTGTGCTAAAGTAACATTTCTGTCTCCACGGTGGTTTGGACTCTAGGCTTGTGTAGTGTGTCCAGCTTTGAGTGTATCTTTGTGCAACTTACCACAGTCATGTGTGGCCGCACACAACTAATTCCAGCCCTCAGGAGGCAAAGGCAAGAGGAGGATCTTTGAGTCTAAGGCCAGCCAGAGCTGTTGGACTCTAGCGTCCAAACACCGAGGAGGAGTCACCCCCAGAGACCATCTCACACACCACAGCTGATCAAAAAGCATGAGGATTTTATTAATTCTGTCATGACAGGGTCCCCCAGCATTCAGGAAGCCGAGGGACTTCGAATAGCTGGTACAGTCTACTTTTTTTTTTGTTTTTGTTTTTGTTTTTTCGAGGCAGGGTTTCTCTGTGGCTTTGGAGCCTGTCCTGGAACTAGCTCTGTAGACCAGGCTGGTCTCGAACTCACAGAGATCCGCCTGCCTCTGCCTCCCGAGTGCTGGGATTTGGTACAGTCTACTTTTAAAGGGGCCACAGAAGCAAGGGGGGGTTGTTCTTTGACTATTCTGATTGGCTTATTCGAAAGGGCTATTACCAATAATTGGCTGGTGAGCTATTGCCAGATCAGATGAGGTAAGAGGTCATTTTGACCCTGTTTCCCAGGGGACCGAACCAAAACATACGTATATGGGTAATTGTTCAGGAACTGAGTACTAGTGTAGCTGTTAGGTCCTTGGTTCCCAGGGGAGGAGGGGAAGCACTATGGCACAGAGGCTGAGAGGATTCAGAATTGTCAAAAATGGCTTCAGGATTGTCTTAAAGTCTTACAGAGCTACATAGTAAGACCCTGTCTCAAAAAAACAAGATCAAAATAAAAACTACAACAAAACTAAAGCCCAAAATATTTGCTACAGAATGAAGCTGGAGTGAGCAGAATGAACTCTGGGGTGTGTTCTATCTGAAAATATTCTTAACAAAACAGCTCCAAACGAGGCTCCCCTGACCCCCTGGGCTCAACACAGCCAGGCCCCAGTAGGCTCATTTACATATCTGCCTTTCGAATTTTACAATGTATTTTACCTCCAAAACGGACCATATTGTTTAACTGTGAAACTGTTTGACACGTTCTAAAATTTTTTAAAATGCGTTTTGAAGATAGCTGAGGTCAGTGTACTCCCACTGTTTGGAATCCCAGGAAGGCTAGGCCTTCTGCTGAACGAAACAGGAGATGGCAGTGCCGGCCACTCACTTGCGCATGCGTGTCTGACGCATGTGTATTTGAATGTGCATGTGGAGGCCTGAGGTCTACATGAAGAGTATTTTTCAATTGTTCTCCACTTTATTCACGGAGGCAGGGTTCTCAGCTGGTCATCTTAGGCAGACTGCTTTGGAGATCCCGCCTTCCGGGTGCTGAAATTACATGTGGGGTGCCACACCCACACATCAATCACTTGGGTTCTGGGGATTCAAACTCTATTCCTCATATTTGTGGGGAAGCGCGTTATCCCCTGAGCTATCTCCTAGCCCTACTATCCACCTTATAAGCTACGGTTAGTTCATGATGTTTAGATTTGAGGGAAGATTTCAATCTATCGTTACCATGGTACGTGTCAAATGCTACAGAAAAGGTCAAATGTAGGCACTGAAGCGCTTGCTCAGTGGTCAGGAGCACTGCCTACTCTTTCAAAGGACACCCTCCAGTGTGATTTCCAGCACTGCCATGGTGGCTTACAAACACCTGTAACTCCAGTTCCAGGGGTTCCAACACCCTCTTCCAGCCTCCACGGGCACCAGTCATACACATGGTACACAGATATACATGCAAGCAAAACACCCATACACATAAATTTAAAAATGTAAATGTCAAATGTAATGTTAAACTGAACCTGCAGAGGGAAGGAGCTCCGTTTCCAAGACAACAGCTATAGCTGAATAATGTGAAACTTATTACAAAAGCTGTCCACTTTAACTAGCACCGTGGAGACACAACATAGTGAACTTTATAGTAACTCTTTAAAGTCCTCCTTAATGTGAATGTAGTTAGGGCTGTTTTCTAGTTTTTCATTTATTTGTTTTAAGTGCATGTGTGTGTGTGTTGCTATGGATCAGAGGACAACTTGAGGAGCTGGTTTGTTCTTCCACCCTGTAAGTACCTTAGGTATGCAGGTTTGGTGACAAGCTCCTTTCAACCGCTGATCCATCTCACTTGCCCTGAAGCTTTTCCTATCGCTTGTTTTATGACCTTGTATTGCATCTAGATACTCTAAAAGCTCTTACCTTCAAAACATAGATAGAGTTTGTTTTGTTTTTGAGGTCGGGTCTCATTGTGCAACCCCGGCTGGCCTGGAACTTAACTATGTAGACCAGGCTGGAGTCTCCAGAGCAGGAAGTAAAAGTGTATGACACCACACTTGGTCAGGTAGTTTGTTTTCGAGACAGGGTTTCTCTCTAGCTTTGGAGCTTGTCCTGGAACTAGCTCTTGTAGGCCAGGCTGACTTCGAACTCACAGAGATCTGCCTACCTCTGCCTCCTGAGTGCCACCACCACCTGGCTCGGTCAGGTATTTTTATTATCCATTTTTCTTAAGAAACATTTTGATTTTTTTAAAGTCTCTCATTTCTAACTGAAACTCTAGCAGACTCAATGACGTTTATCAACTGTCAAACCTTTCCCATATCCTTTTTCCAAATGTCTTTAAGTTGGATTCTCAGTATTTTCTATGTTAACTAAATAAAATGTAGAATTACAAAATTTGACATAGCTATTTGTTCTCTGCCTCAGTCCACTCTATTGGATTTAGAGGGTGGAATATAAAAAAGTTTCTAGGTCTGAGTTGTGTTTAGTACATCTCTAAGAAGGTTGAGATCATGAGGAGGCTGACAGTTCACCTCAGGACTCTCTTGCTTACGTCAGTGGCTTTGCTGGATTGTGAGGAGCAGAAATATTATGAATAGTCCTTTAAGGGTGTCATCAGGCACACTTGACTAAATCTGCATAGCAACCCCACTTAGGCCACAAACACTCTGCCTGTCTCCACAGACACAGTATGTTTGCTGGATGGAGATCCATGTAGAATCCTTGTCCTTGGCGGCCACAAGGGATGTGGACCCCATCCTTGTAACTGCTACTTTCTCTATAGGATTACAGCCTATTGTATTTCCCTTTACTCCTTTTAGTCTTCTTCTTTCTTTCTTTTTCAGTCTTTTGAGGTAGTGTTTCTCTGTAGCCTTGGCTGTCCTGGAACTCACTCTGTAGACCAGGCTGACCTTGAACACAAATAGATCTGCCTGCCTCTGCTTCCTGAGTCCTGGGATTAAAGGCATGCGCACCACTGCCAGGCCACCCCTTTCTTTCTTTTGATAGGGTCTCATGTCTGTCAGGTTGGCACTAACCTCTCTATAGAGCAAATAGATAAATAAATAAATAAATAAATAAATAAATAATAAATTTTAAAAAAGGCCCTGAACTTCTGCCTCTTCTTCTCTCACATTCTAAGGCCTGGGATTACAGGTGTGAGACAATGGCCTATTATTATTTTGTTTATATGTCTCAATGAATCCTTGTTTTTGAGTCTCTATGTAGCATAGGCTGACCTGGAACTTGTGACTGTCCTGCCTCAGCTTTATATTCTATTCTAGGCATTATAGTATTATAGGTATGGCATGATGTAGAGCCCTGAATTCCTTTTCAGAGATTAAATGTCGATGTGCATACATATTCCAAATAATCAAGAAACTGATAGATCAGGTTAGCTTGGGAGTTCAAGGGCAGCTTAGCAAACAGTAAGACTGAGCTCCCCTCCTCAAATAAATAAAAGCATGCACACTTAGGGTTGGGGGTGTAGCACAGCTGATAGGGTGCTTGCCTAGCATGGCTGAAACTCTGGGAGAAGCTAGAGGAGGATCAGAAGCTCATCCTCCATGGCACTGAGGTTGAGGCTAGCCAAAGCTATATTATATATTAGATGCTTTCTGAAAAAAAAAAAACAAGGACAAAAATTGATCTTAGATTCCACAATTTCATCGTTGTATTTGGGCTTACTTTTCTTCTGATTCATGTTTTAAGTTCATTAAGACCCTTTTCCCCTCATGGAAAGAGAGTTTCATGATCTAGTTCAGGCCAGCCAGAAAATTGTAACCATCCTGCCTCACTTGCTTGACTGCTGAGATTACAGGTACCCTTCACCATACCGGACTCATTCTGGCTGCTTAAATCCTATGAGGACTATCCATACCTGTTTCATCAGGCAACTCACAAAACTTGGTGCAGCATGCAAGTTCCCTTCATTTTTAAAATGACATTTATTGGGGGGAGGTGATGGCAGGTGCACTGTTGCCATGACAGTTCTCTTCCACCATCACGTGGGTCCAAGAGTTGAACTCAGTTCAAGCATCTTTACCCACTAGGCCATCCTGGAGTATGCAAGTTTAGGGAACATTCTGTGGGTTCTAATTTCAAAGCCTTTTTTTTTTTTTTGGTTTTTCGAGACAGGGTTTCTCTGTGGCTTTGGAGCCTGTCCTGGAACTAGCTCTGTAGACCAGGCTGGTCTCGAACTCACAGAGATCCGCCTGCCTCTGCCCCCGAGTGCTGGGATTAAAGGCGTGCGCCACCATCGCCCGGCCTCAAAGCCTTTAAAGGCAGTATTTTGTAAAGAGAAAGGAACCAGTAGCGTGGGAGATGGGAGGACCAGACAGGGAAATGACAGTAAATATGAGCAAAACATATGATGTATATGTATGAAAATATCCCAGTGAAACCCATCATTTGTTACCTTTTTTCCCCCAAGGTGGGGAAGCACGTGTGGAAGTCAGGGGACTCCTGGAGGACATTGGTTCTATTTTTCCACTATGTAGGTCTTAGAGATTGACTGCTAGTCAACAGGCTTCAAGGAGAACACCTTTACCTATTGAGCGATCTTGCTGGCCTAAAACCCACTGTTTCATATAATAATTTACACATTTTCTCTTCCTGTGCGGTGCAGCTGACATGAGTGTGTATGTATGCACATGCGAGAGCAAAGCAGGCCAAGCGTGATGAGCTCTTTCCCTGGAGACAGGGTTTCCGCCCTGAATTGAAAGTTCACCTACTCCATCTCCAGTGCTGGGGTGAACGGTGTGCACAGCCACACTCAGCATTTGATGCATGTGCTGAGATCCAAGCTCAGGTGCTTATGCTTGCAGAAACGCAATCTTACCCATCCGATCACCTCCCAGCTTCCGTTCTTTCTACAAAATGCCTCTTTGGTACCATTTGTATCCGTCCTTGAGGCTGGACTGTATGAAAAGTGGTGTTCTAAGGGTCCAGTGTGTCTCATGGCTAAAAACTACCTAAAGGTCAGGAACATGTAAAATGACAGGGGGAAGACATGTCTTTCTCACTGGGCATTAAAACATCCCCGTTCAGCCGGGTTATGGTGGCACACGCCTTTAATCCCAGCACTTGGGAGGCAGAAGCAGGCGGAGCTCTGAGTTTGAGACCAGGCTGGTCTACAGAGTGAGTTCCAGGACATCCAGGGTTACACAGAGAAACTCTGTCTCTAAAAGCAAAAACAAACAAACAAACAAACAAGATAACAACAACAACAACAACAACAAAAGCCCCAAACATCCCCTTCAATGCTTTTGTCTAAATGGAAGTACTCTATTTTATGCCTATAGGGAGAAAAAGAAGATTAGACATAAATTCTGTCATCAGTAGACTAAGTATCAAAATTGAAACTACAATGCACACAAGTGTATGGGTAGACCCCTGTAATCCCAGCATTTAGAAAGAGAAAGCAGGAGCTAGAGAGATGGTCCAGCAGTTAAAAGCATGCACCGCTCCTGCAAAGGACCCAAGTTCTGTTCTCAGCACCCATACTGGGCAGTTCAGAACTGCCTGTAACACCAGCTCCATGGGATCTAACACCTCAGGCCTCTGTTGCACCTGTACCCACCCACACACAGATGGCACACATATACATACTTTTAAAAAATTAAAATTTATTATTTTATTTTATTGGAATTTGCTTGTATGTATGTGTGAGGGTGTTGGATCCTGGATTATAGACAGTTGTAAGCTTCCATGTGGGTGCTGGGAACTGAACCCAGGTCCTGTGGAAGAACAGTCAGTGATCTTAACCACTGAGCCATTTCTCTAGTACCTGTTGTTTCATTTTTTAAGACAGAGTTTCACTATGTAACTTTATCTGTACTAGGCTAGCCTTGAACTCACCAGAGATCTACCTGCTTTTGCCTCCCAAGTACAGTGATTAAAGATGTGCACCATTATGCCTGCTCCACCCCCCCAAAAAAAGAACTTTAAAAAATCTTTTAAAAAATGAAAGTAGAAGCTGGGCGGTGGTGGCGCACGCCTTTAATCCCAGCACTTGGGAGGCAGAGGCAGGTGAATCTCTGTGAGTTCGAGGCCAGCCTGGTCTACAAGAGCTAGTTCCAGAACAGGAACCAAAAAGCTACAGAAAAACCCTGTCTCAAAAAAAAAAAAAAAAAAAAAAAAAAGAAAGTAGAATCAGGAAGATTACAATTTCAGTGTCATCCTGAGCTCCATAGTGAGTTTGAGACATCCTGGGGTACCCTGTCAAATAAGAGACTGCCTCAAAAAAAAAAAAACATAAAACCTCAAACTCTTTTAAAACAATGTATAAAAGGCATTACAATAGGACACATTTAAAGTTATCAAGAAAACTTCTGAAATCACAGAAATAGTTGGAGAAATTTGGGATACCCAAATTAAGAAACCCTTAAGATACTATCACATGCAAACTTGTACTGCCTCATGGAAATCAGTGTGGCAGTTCCCCAAGAGCTGGGAACAGAAGGACCTCAAGATCCAGCTACAGCAATCTTGGACATATCTCAGAAGCCTGTATCTACACCCTTCTACAGAGACACTTGCTCATCCATGTTCACTGCTGCCCTATTCATAATCACCAGAAATTAGAAACAACTTAGATGTTCCTCCACAGAAGACTGTGATAAAGAAAATATGGAACACTTACACAATGAAATATTACTCAGCTGCTAAAAATAAAACAACAATAAAAAATAAACATGAAATCATGAAATTGGCAGGTGAATCGTCCTGAAGTAACCCAGACCCAGAAAGATAAATAAGGTATGTGTTATCTTATATATGGACATTGCCTGTTAAATAAACCAAGCTACAATCCGAAGACCCAGAGAGGTTAAGTATGAAGGAAAGGACTAGTGAGGGGGACAACGCAAGGGTCTCTATGGGAAGGAAAATAGGATAGATAGTTATAGATGGAAGGAGGCAACTGGAACGGGGAGATCGAACAGGGAGAACAGGGTAAAGGGGGGAATATGGGGAGAGACCGGTGTTTTGAAAGAGATGGCCCCGAAAGGGAGTGGCACAGTTCGAAGGTGTGACTTATTGGAGTAGATATGGCCTTATTAGAGGAAGTGTGTCACTGTGGAGGCGGACTTTGAGGTCTCATATATGCTCAAGCCATGCCCAGTGAGACAGTTCACTTCCTGTTGCCTGTGGATCAAAGATACAGACTTCTCAGTTCCTTATCCAACACTGTGTCTTATCTAGCTGCACACTGCCATGTCCAACCATGATGATAATGACCTGAACCTCTGAACTGTAAGCCACCCAATGAACTGTTTTCCTTTTTAAGAGTTGCCGTGGTCAGGGTGTCTCTTCACAGCTAAAGAAACCCAAACTAAACAGACAGCTAAAACTAATGGCAATTTGAGAGGTCATATAGAAAACTAATACAGTAGAAACTCCCTATCTTATCTTCACATCTCTCTGTGTACACACACACACACACACACACACACACACACACATCTTATCTTCATATACATGAATGGAATCACCAAATAACTGGGGAGACAAAGTTGTAACTCGAAATCTCTTGTCACTAAATGAAACTTCAAGCTCTGAGAATGGGGAACATCTAATCAAGTTGTTGCCAATGGCTTCATGGAAACCCCAAACAACCCAGACTATTGCCAAAGCTATTGTTTGCTCTCGAGAAACAGATGGTTTCAGCTTTGTTGCTGAAAACATCTATATAACTCATCGAACATAGTGAAGTTGAGCTGGTGCCTACTTAGAGCCCTCATTCCTACTGACTAGTTTCCTGGTACTGGAAGGTAACTCTGCATCCTACCAAAGCAGAAAGGTAACCACCAACCCAGCTATAAACACTTGAGTCTACAATGGTGACCTTTGGCAATGTACACTGGTATAATAGCAGACAAAGCTTGTGGAACTAGTCAACCACTATCTGACTAGATTGAAGGCCTCCTCCATGAGATGGAATCCATCCCCAACACTGCTCAGGTGGCCAAGAACTTGAGATTAGATAGACCATGGACTTGCATGAAGACCAAATTCTACTGTTCTGCAAAAGGAATGTAGCAATAAAACGACTCCTAGCAACATTCTGTCATACTTAAAGATCAGTATCTTGCTCAGTCATCATCAGAGATCACACAGCTGATGGAAGCAAACACAGAGACCCACAACTGGAGAATGTGCGGAGAGGGAGAGACCCTGGAATACTCAGTCCTAAATGGAATGTCTCCATCAAATACCTCCCCTGGGGGACTGAAGAACACTAAGGAATCAAGGCCTTCTAAACACAGCAGGACTGACACACACATAAACCAGAGACTGTGGCAGCATGCACAGGGCCTGCATAGGTCTAAACCAGACTGCATCTGTCCAGTGGTGAAAGGCTAAGTGGACACAGGCCCCCATCTCTAAAACAGAAGCTGTTTCCAATTGATAACCACGCCAAAGGAAGAAATAGTTCTCTCCAATGGAGTCCCACTGGGCAAACAAAACACTCTTAAGGGCAGGCTCCATGCCCAGCAGTAGATGGCCAACACAAAACCCAATGGCACTATTGGAGGGTAGTTTTTGTCCCATCTTAAAGCTCTCTGCATATATATTGGTTCCCAACTTTGTGTTTGTATGGCTTTCTATGTGTGTGGGTGTGTTGCTCTGCATCTGCTTCTTGTGCCTTTCTTTAGCTCCTTCTCTTCTGAATGTTGGTTTGCTTACATCTTATTTTACTGTTACTTCTTAGTGCCTTTGAGGGGGTTGTTTAGTTTGAGACAGGGTCCCAATATGTAAATTTGTCCTGAAACTCGTTACGTAGACTAGGCTGGTCTCAAACTCACAAAGATCCTGAGTACTGAGATTAAAGGCACATGCCACTACCTCTATCTGAGTGAGAGGGAAGGAGGGGGAGGATCTGGGAAGAGTTGGGGGAGGAAAACCTTAATTAGAATATAATGTATGAGAAATATCTATTTTCTTTTTTTAAAGATTTATTAATTATGTATACAATATTCTTTCTGTGTGTATGCTTGAAGGCCAGAAGAGGGCACCAGATCTCATTACAGATGGTTGTGAGCAACCATGTGGTTGCTGGGAATTGAACTCAGGACCTCTGGAAGAACAGCCAGTGTTCTTAACCTCTGAGCCATCTCTCCAGCCCCCCAAAATATCTATTTTTAATTAGAAAATAGGAAAAAATATATGACCACAAGAATAAAAACCTCTAAGATGGAAACTCCTACAGCACCCCCCACTGCACCTCCAAAATTTTAAATGATGTGGTTTACTCCTTGCACATTGGAGGCTGACAGTAGACAAAATGAGTTCCAGGACAGTCTGGATGGACTACAGAGCAAGACCATATTATCAGAAAGGTGTGTGTGGCTAGGCAGTGGTGGCACATGACGCCTTTAATCCCAGCACTCGGGAGGCAGAGGCAGGAGAAGCTCTGTGAGTTTGAGGCCAGCTAGTTCCAGGACAGGCTCTAAAACTACAGCAAAACCTTGTCTTGAAAAACCAAAAAAAAAAAAGAAAGAAAGAAAGAAAGAAAGAAAGAAAGAAAGAAAGAAAGAAGAAGGGTGTGTGGTGGGGAAATGTGGAGCTAGGGACATAGCTCAGTCGTAGATTGACTGTCAATAACAAGAAAGAGAACCAAACAACAACAAAAAACCCAACCAAATAGAAAACAAAACAAAACCCTACAATTATGAAGTAATTCAAGTTGTCTAAGTCTTAAATTAAAAACATAAAGGGAACAGCAAGATGGCTCAGCAAGGACATGTGCTGCTTAGCATGACAACATCTGAGCTGGATCCCTGGAATGCGTATGGTGGAACTGCCTACTGCAAGTTGTCTTCTGTTATAAACCATGAAAGTGTTGCCTTCCACAAAATCAAAATGCACGATGCTGGGCGGTAGTGGTGCACGCCTTTAATCCCAGCACTCAGGAGGCAGAGGCAGGTGGATCTCTGTGAGTTCGAGGCCAGCCTGGACTACAAAGGGAGTTCCAGCATAGCCAGCGCTAAACGGTGAAACCTGTCTTGAAAAACAAACCAAAACAACAACAAAAGTGCAGTAGAGTGGCAGCTATACCCCAGGCACTGCCCAAAGCACACCAAACAACACAGAGAATATCAACTATGAAGAGATGGTTGCCATGAGCATCTATGAGAAGCCATACTGGTGCCTGATTAACTGAAGTTTCTTATGCATTGCACTGAGCAAGGGCGCAGAATGACACACCATCCAGACCTATAGAGGCAAAAACAGAGTGAAGGAGGCGAGGATGTAAGCAAGCAAAGAAGTATTAGGCACAATATTACTGAAATTTCCACCAAGAAGAAAAAGTATGGCTGGAAAAAATTTTTTAAGATCAATCATTTTGAATAAATCTAATGAGTAAGAATATAGACGATGTCTCTATTTCTCTTCAGCTTTCTTTGATCTAGACTGATTTAGGATATGGGACATATAGGTTGGGTGTGTTCCCAGAGAAGAATAGGGTTCAGGACTCTAGATTGATTTTCTTTTTACAAAGACTTCATTATTCATGTGTCTGTATGTGTACTTGCACATGAGTATCCAGGGACCACAAGAAGGAGCCTGATCCCCTGGGGCTCCAGTTACAGGCAGTTGTGAACATCTCAGTGTGAGTGCTGGGAACAGAACTCTGGTCCTCTGGACTAGCAGCAAGTATTCTGAACCACACGGCCACCTCTTCAGCCTCTGATTGCTTTGAATATGAAAACTGTGGGCCGGTGCGATGGCTCAGTGAGGAAAGGTGCTTGCCAAGCTGTGCCTGACAGCCTGAGTTCTATCCCTGGGACCCACATGGTGGAAGAATTGAGCAGATTCCTGCAAACTGTCTTCTGATCTCCATATGTGCACTGTAACACGTACACCTATTCCATTCCCACCACACACACACACACACATAGAAAACCACCACGAATTTAAAATGACTATAAAATACATGCTCCCAAGCACTTGAGCTATTTGTAATCTTGAGGACTTACCAGAACCTGGGAGGGATTGTATTATGATTGTATCTGAAATTCACATACCGATGGCTTGGTCCCCAGGGCTGCAGTGTTCAGTGTGAGATGTGCAAGGTCACAAGGGCTCTGGCCTCACTGAAGACTGAGCCATCTATAGATTCACAGCCTAATGTGTTCGGGTAAAAAGCTTTGCTAGTCTGTTTGCTTAGCTATTTATTTATATCACCTTTTACCTAAAAGTTGTGAAAGAACAAGGACATTCTAAAGACCATGAGAACCGTATTATGAAATGCAGTTGCTGGAAGTTATTATAAGCTAGCATGTTTAATAGTATAAGCCAACTAGAGAATCTACACTAAAACAATGTTTATATTCCACAAGTCTTATCACCAGCTTGCTACCCAGAAGTTGTAACAACCAAGATGAAACGGTGTTGCTTAGAGGAAAGAAAACATATCACTCTAGGGCTATCAGGACAGACATCGAAAGTTCAAAATAAACAGCAGCATCCAACAGGCCTTACTGCTGCCAGCAATCCCACATTTCAGGGCACACAGACAGAATTTCCAGATAGCTGACTTCTCTTGGGTATGAATTATGATTTTTACTAAACACTGAGGATTAAGTTTATGTGACTTTCTAACATTCCTTACTTTCAAAAAGTTTTCTCAACTGCTGGAACTAATGAATTAAAAGTACTTAGCAGGACTACAGCCTTCTGTATGTCTTATATCAGTGTATTTCCCTTTACTGCAAAGTCTCACATGTTTAATAAGTTCCTAGGAAATAATGTGGGCTTTAGTATTTCTTTCCTTAATTCATGGGGCATCTTGAGTATGGGTTCTTTTATGTTTCCAAAGTAAACTGTCATAATTGGGGCTGTTCCACACTGGTTTCTTAATAGGGTAAGTTCCAGTCTGATGAAATCAAGATACAAGGGACTAAGGATATTTGACATTCTTCCTACCTGAAGTGATTCTATTCACCATGAGGTACTAGTGTTCGGTTAGTAGGTGAAATCTGCTGTAGCCTTCCCTACATTCTCAGCGAAAGGTTTCTCTCTAGTGTGGATTTTTCCATGATGGATGAGGTTCGAGGATGAAGTGAAGGTTTTCTCACATTCCGTACACTCATAGGGCCTCTCCCCAGTGTGAGTTCGGATATGTTCAGTTCGGCTTGAGGAAGTAGTGAAATCTTTGCCACAATACTTACACTTATAGGGTTTTGTTCCGGTGTGAATACGAATGTGTTTAGTAAGGTACGAAAAATACTGAAAGGACTTCCCACATACATCACATTCAAATGGTTTTTCCACCGTGTGGGTTTTTAAATGGTCATGCAGCAGATTGTACCTACGGTAGGCTTTCCCACATTCTTTACACTCGTAGGGCTTGTCTCCAGTATGAATGGTTAGATGTTTGCGTAAGTACGAGGAGTTGAGGAAGGCTTTCCCACACTCCTTACATATGCACGGTCTCTCTCCACTGTGCGTTCTCAAGTGCCTACGCAGGTATGAGGAAGCATGGAAGACTTTCCCACATTCCCCACATATATGAGGCATCTCTCCACTGTGAGTTTTTCTTATATGGTTATGTAGGTATGAGGAATTGAGGAAGGCTTTTCCACACTCCTTGCATATATAGGGTCTCTCTCCACTGTGAGTTCTCACATGTCTACGGAGATTCGAGTAAGAATGAAAGGCTTTCCCACATTCCCCACATATATAGGGCCTCTCTCCACTGTGAGTTCTTCCTATGTGGTTCCGTAGGTACGAGGAAGTCAGGAAGGCTCTTCCACACTCCTTACATATGTAAGGTCTCTCTCCACTGTGAATTCTTACATGTTGACTAAGGCGTGGGGAGGAAGCAAAGGCCTTCCCACACTCTTTACACGCAAAGGGTTTTTCTGAAGCATGAGTTGATATATGTGTTATAAGGCCTGAGCGCTTAGCAAAGGCTTTCCCACAATCCTTGCATTTATATGGTTTCTCTCCAGTATGAGTTCTAAAATGTTCCACTAGCCTCGAGTAGGTAGTGAAGGCTTTCCCACATTCCTTACATTCATAGGGTTTTTCTCCGGTGTGACTTCGTAAGTGTCTATTAAGATTTGAAGAACGTCCAAAGGCTCTTCCACAGATCTTACACGGATACGTTTTGATGGTGTGCATTTGAACAGAGGCGTCCTGACCCGAGTGAGTAAGATGTTCAGTGTAGCAAGTGCTGTGAGTTTTCACTTCTGTCTTGAAATATGAATGCTCACTGAAGATCTCTCCACACTGTACATAGTAACAGAGTTCTCTTGCACTGTGGCTTCTGACCTGTTGATAAAGGGATGACTTATCGTTAGAGAAATTTTCAGACTCACTGAAGGACTCCACTTAAGTGAAGGCAGAAAGATGATGATTTTTGCCATTTTGACTATATGCAAGACTCTTATCCTAAAGTCTAGAACCATCGGTTTTAATTTGGAAAGATGCCTTAGTCTTTTGGTAGTTTTGTTTTTGAGACAGGTTCTTACTATGTAGCCACAGCTGGCCTGAAGCTCAATGTGTAGAGAAGGCTGGCTTTAAACTCACAGAGCTCCACTTGCCTCTGCCTTCTGTATGGTGGACTTAAAGGAAGGTATGTGCCACCACACCTGACCCCTGGCCTTTTGTTCTTCTTTTTTTTTTTTTAATTGAGAAGGTGCCTCTCTATTAAATAGACCGGGTTAGCCTCAAACTCAGAGATCCATCCGACTTTGCCTCCCGAGTACTCAGATTAAAGGTGTGAACCACCATGCTTGGCTTTGCCCGAGCATATTAACGAAATTATTTTAAGATTCTCAGAAATCAGTAATATATGTGCAGGAATCAGTACTGAGGAGGACTCTATCACTCCAAGTTTTGATCTAGATCCTAAGACATTTTTCTTGGTAGGGTGAATATCACTTCTCTTATTTTTATCATTTGTGCTGATTTTCTACAAAATTCCCAATCTTTCCTGAGTGTGGTAAATAAGAACTCTCCTGGTTAACATCACCAACACTGTTCTCTCCTGTTGCTATGAACGAATGATAAAGTATGTTCAACTTTTTAATAGCATCTTTAGAATTTCTGCTTCCTTTCAAATACAAAGATGCAACAGTAGTTGCCATTTGATATAAGCTCAAAATAATTGTTAAGATATAAACAAATTGCCTTAAAAGCTAGTATCTAGTTACACATGTGGGGCCATGAACTTGTGGGATCTCTCTCTGTTATGCTGGGTGACAGATGCAGACTTCACTGAGTTGGAATTTTAGGTCTTCATCGTCTAGAGAGTGAACACCAGGCCATCCATACGTATGCATATGTATGCACACTGCCATATGCATAAAGAGGTAAGGGGACACCGGGAGAGCCCCTTTTCTCCTCCTACCATGCGGGTTCTGTGGATCAAGCTCATGTTGTCAGACTTTACCCACTGAGCCATCTTGGCCAGAGGGATCTCTTAAAGAATAGGTTTGTTTGTTTGTTTTTTAAAAGAATAGGTTTTATGATCAGTTTGGGTCACCCAAAAATTCATTATATTCAAAATGTTTCTTAGATATACTGCTGCTCTCTCCTGAGTGCATGCTATTTGGCTTTCTACAAGGGAATTCACAAGCGCCTAGGAATGAAGGAAATAACAAATATCTTTAGTCAGTCTTACTGGTTGTATTCCACTGGGAGTCTGTCCCCCCAAAAACTGACGCAGTGTTGACTCTTTGGTGCCAAGTGGCATTTCCCATTCTGGAAGTAAACAGAAAAACAAAATGAAGAGTTAGCCAAAACAAACAAACAAACAAACAAACAAACAGTCACAAAGTTAAATGACATAGGGCTTTTTTGACTGTTTCTACTGAACCTGGCTAAGAAAAAAGAAAAGTGTGATCATTTTGACCAGGTCAATAAATTGACTACACTAAGGATGCGAGCTTTAAATGGTTTATTTCAAACTGACTCTTTGAAAATTAAAACTCATGGCAAACAAGAACTGTACTATTAGGGCTGCAAAGTAGCAAAGATCTGAGCAAAGAATATAAACAACAACAATAAACACCAAACACAATAGGTCATTTCGCAAAACTACAGGAACATCTGAGAAGGCAAAAAGTAAGAGCCTATGAAATAAAGGGTTCTGTGCCCTTTCAGGTGCATGGCCCACACTTAAAGCCATCAGGTGCATCTTAAAAAGACTTCCCATTTAATTCTTAACACATTCTTCACAAGCACTCACCTTGCAGATCTTCTCTATGCAAATCCTCTTCTTCCAGCCAGGAGATCAGACTGGGTTTGATGACCTCGCATCCTGATACATGGCCAAGTGCATTCATGGAGGAAGTTCATGCAAAAGAGTACAAAAGTCAGCATAATTCAGGAGCTGTTTGGGTTTCTGTTTCTGTTTTTTGGACAGGGTATCACTATGTAGTCCTGGAACATGATATGTAAACCAGGATGGCCTCAAACTCATAAAAAGCTGTCTGTCTTCCTCCTGAGTACTTTGATTTAAGGTGTGTGCCATCATGCCAGCCATGAAGCTATGCTTCTAATGAAACCAGGGCAGTTATTTCAGAGAGGTTAACAAGCAAATGCTGCCTCTTCTATGCCCTGATTACCGCTGAACTGACACCACAGTTGATGATTATGTACACTCTAAGAAAACACTAACACTTCAGGTCAAATAGAAAGCAAAGTGAAACAAAGATAATTTTACTTCCAAACAGCAGGCTACAGAGCATCAGATTCTATAAGTAGGATGTACTCTTTTTTGACTCAGTATATCAAAGGAAGAGAATGACATTTCTTTTTTTTTCTTTTTTTTAATTTTTAATTTATTTATTTATTAAAGATTTCTGCCTCCTCCCCGCCACCGCCTCCCATTTCCCTCCCCCTCCCCCGATCAAACCCCCTCCCTCCCTCCGAAGAGCAATCAGGGTTCCCGGACCTGTGGGAAGTCCAAGGACCACCCACCTCCATCCAGGAATGACAACATTTCTATATTTTTCTTTCTCGTTCTCACTTTTCTTTTTGGGGGCGCAGTGCTGAGAATTAAACACAGGGACTAGCACAGAACACCCAACTCAATAAATTTGACTTTTAAATATTTATTTATTTGAGACAGGGTCTCACTGTGAGTTCTAGCTGTCCTGGAACTCACTATATAGACTAGGCTGACCTTAAACGCACCAAGACACATCTGTCTCTGCCTCCCAAGTTCTGGGATTAGAGCTAGCACCACTATGTCCAGTCAATGATTGTATTCCTCACAGGGTGATTGGTAGTGACGTCATTCATCTGGCACAGCATTTTGAGAACCACAACAGAAAATGAAAAGACATAGCAAACCCCACTTATTCATGCTTTTACTGTCTGTGGTTAGTTACACACTACCCCCTGTCCTGGAAATATTAAATATAAATTTCCAGAGAAGACCCATCATCGCACGTCATTCTGAGTAGCATCACAGAATCTCACACCACTCTTCTGTTCTGCCCTGAACGCAAATCACCCTTTGCCACAGCCACACTGAGCCTGCTGCCTGCTCCACGCCATTCAGTATCTTTCTGAGTAGCTTGCCTGTTGCACCACAGCAGCACCTGCCAGGCAAGGTGGCACAAACCTTGGGAGGCAGAGGCAGCTTGAGTTAGAGTTCCAGGTCAGCCACAGTGAGAATCCACCTCAAAACAAACAAAAAGCAGCATGGCCACACTTATGCTCATGTGGCTCTCACGTTACTAATGGCCTCAAAGACAACAGTAGTCTCGATGGCAATTCAGATCAGGCCAAGGAGAAGTTGTAAAATGTGGGAGGGAAACCTCTATGTTAGGGTTGCTAATATTTATTCTTAGGAGTTTTCTTTCGTCTTTCTTCTTTCTTTCTTTCTTTCTTTCTTCCTTTCTTTCTTTCTTTCTTTCTTTCTTTCTTTCCTTCCTTCCTTCTTTCTTTTTCTTTTCTTTTTCCTTTTTTCTTTTTGATTTTTCAAGATAGGACTTCTCTGTGTAACAGCCCTGGCTGTCCTGGAAGTAGCTCTAGACCAGATTAGCCTCAAACTCACAGAGATCTTTCTGCCTCTGCTTCTGAGTGCTGGGATTAAAGCCGTGTGCCACCACACTTGGCTCAGAAGTTTTATTTCTTATTTGGGTATTTTGCTTTCACGTATATGTGTAGTATGTGTACACAATCCCCCGAGGCCCGAAGAGGCAGCCAATCTGGAACTGAATTTACAGCAGCTCAAGGTTGTGAGCTGCTACCTGGGAGCAGGGAACCAAGCCTGGGTCCTTTGCAAGAGCAACAAGTGCTTTGAACTGCTGAGCCATCTCTCCAGCCTAATGCTAATTCATATCTACTCTCAAGAAGTTTCCAGTCAGATGTTATGGTAAGTATCTATGATCCCAGCACTTGGAAAGTGGAGACAAGAAGATCAGGACAAGGTCAACCTTAACTACAATGAAATCTTGCTTCCAAAAATTAAATCTCCAATGTGTGAAATCAAGAAAAAGGAACTCGGGGGCTGGAGAGATGGCTCAGTGGTTAAGAGCATTGCCTGCTCTTCCAAAGGTCCTGAGTTCAATTCCCGGCAACCACATGGTGGCTCACAACCATCTGTAATGAGATCTGGTACCCTCTTCTGGCCTGCAGACATACACACAGACAGAATATTGTATACATAATAAATAAATATTAAAAAAAAGAAAAAGAAACTCAAAGTATTAGCTCAACTGTACATACAGTTCAGTTTCACCTACAGTTTTAGGCATCCAATGGGACTCTTGGATCTTATCTCCCACAGACAGACTCAGGACAAAGATTGTGTGTCTGTACTTCCCCTTGCATTTTGATCCTGCAGCACACCCAGGATATGCCATCCTTCTCCTCCCTGAGAAGCCATAAGGAGTGGTGGCAGTCCTACCTGCTGAGGCCAGGTTCTGGTAGTTCTCCAGCATCACCTCTCTGTAGAGGTCTCTGTGAGCCTGATCCAATAAAATCCATTCTTCTTGGGTGAAGTCCACAGCCACATCATCAAAAGTCACCGAGACCTAAATCATACATACACACACACACACACACACACACGCCACACCACACCACACACACACACACACAGAGATTAAGAGAGAGAGAAAGAGAAAGCGAGAGAGATATTGAGTAAACAATAACATGTGTACCAATGTTCTCTCCAGTGAAGCGAGACCTAATATCCACACGGATCTGAGAGCGTCCATTGACTGCCCCAGGACTTGGTGGCCCCAATACCCCTGCCCACATCTACACTCAACTTGTTGATCTGCTCCAGACATTTACAATTAATGACCCTTCTGACAGGTGAGCAGACCTCGCCACAATCAGACTAGAAGTAGAAGCCCTTCTCTCAATTCCTTAAAATATATTTCTCAGCACACTACATATATTACCTTAACAGTAATAGACAAATACTCCAAAAAAAAAAAAAAAAGGACAGACACTAGATCTTCCTTATCATCTGTCAGAATAACTGAACTGGACCTAATTAATGTGCAAAGATTAATTAGTAATTATTGAATCTGGAATGAGTTTTAGGTATTACATCAACCCTATCAGAGTCCCCACTCTCTTAGAAATTCAGCCAGGTACTCAGCTCTTGAGGGGGCTTCTACTTGTTTTAGACTCTGGACGTAAGCCCACCCTGAAGAAGGGGGGACAACAAGGTGGGGTGAGACACAGTCCTACATACCTGGTAACAATTGGTCAGACAATCAGCCACCATCTTCTCTACCTTTATCTTTTCTTCAAGAACAGAGTCTGAGTCCCTGACAAAGAGTTCCTGGAAAAAGACAGAAGACATGAGGATGCAGAGCGGCCTTAAATCTTGTACGCCTTGACATCCTTGACATCATCCTGTCTACCGTAGTTGCCTCTCCTGTGGCTGTGGTAGAATCCTCTGACAAAGCAAACTGAAGGAGGAGATGCCAATTCTGGCTCACAGCCCCAGGGCCCAGTCCATCACGGTGGGAAAAGAAAGGAGCTTCAAGCAGCTGCTCACATCACAGCCACAATCAGGAAGCAGAGAAGCAATGAATGCATTGCTCGGCTCACTGTCCATTACAGACAGCCCAGGATCCTTGCCAACGTTCCGATGGTTCTTCCCCATAAAGTAACCCAATCAAGGTAAGTCTCACAGACCTTCTCAGAGGCCGCCCTAATCTAGACAGTGTGTGCCCAGAGATCTGCCCCCTAGGTGATGCTAGAACCTGTTGATTATGAACAATAACCAGTACACAGCCCTAATATGAAACCCATGTAATCCTGCACACCTGAGAAAACTCACCCATATACACAAACATGATGCCAAAGCAGTCCTATGTCACCTAGAACTGGAAACAAGCGGATGAACCATGCTACCCACTAGGAAAATGTCTCATTTTATAGGGAAGAGAACTTCAAGTCGGAGAGGTGACACCTTATTTTCCCATAGTAATATATCTTATGAGGATTATATAGTACTTATCAAAATACACACACCAAGAGCCAGACTTAGAATCTGCACTGTCATGGTTTGGGTATCGAAATGATCTCACAAATTCACGTGTTGACAGATTGGTAATACAGCAGTGTGTACCTCCTTTGGTAGGAGACTGAATCATGAGAGATCCATCACCAACTGATTAAGTTATGGGCCACATAACATAATGGGCTATTACAAGGTAGCAGAATTTATGGTGTGGGACCTAGACAGAGGAAGTAGGCCACTGAGGATGTGTTTCCGAAGAAAAGATGCTGTTTTCTGCACGGTAGCTCATGTTGTGTTTCTGCTTCCTGTCTGCCATGGGGTGAGTAACTCTCACAGTACCTTTTCCATCATGACCTTCTGCCTTACCAAGGGCTCAGAAACAGGGCCAAGTGAACCTGGACCAAAGCCTCTGAAAGCCAGAGCAATAAACTCTTTTCCTTATACGATGCTGGTGTCAAGTTTTTCTCTGTTTTGAGACAAGGTCTCATGTAGTCTAGGCTAGCCTTCAGCTTGATATGTAGCCAGGGATAAACTTGAATTCCTAATCTTCCTACCGTACCTCTCAAGTGATGGAATTACAGATGTGAACCACCATACCTGGCTTAGAGGGTGCTGGATGAATCCAGGGTCTTGGGCATGCTGGGCAACTGATCTACCAGCGGATCCCAGCTCCAGCGCCAGTGCCAGGCATTTTATCCCAGTGACAGAAAGTTAACATGACCATTCACTAACCTTTGAAGTGGTTAGTGAACTAAACTAAAGTAAACTCAGCAGGGCAGTGTGACTGTCCAGGCCTGGATCATAATCATAGGAATCTTTATTGTTCAGGGGACTTAGATTAGATCCTCTGAAAAGGAACAACAGGTCTAGACATGGAACACATCAGGAGTTGGCATCCCGAAGGTGGAATTGCACAGATGTTCCTTTTGCATGCTAAGGCCACCTCCTTAGGCATCTCAAGGGATGGTGAAACTCTACACTTCATTCGGGGCTATTAGGAGCCTGTTCCAACCAATCATCAAGAAGCAATAGTTCATTACCATACATGAGCTCCCTTTCCACATACGAGGTAAGTGAAAGCTACTATAGACAGTGTACCTTGTAATAGGAGTATTACTAACAACTCTGTCATTTACTAAAGACTAATGTGTGAATATGCAGTATATATTTATATGAACCAGTTGACTAGTATTTTTTAAAACTAATTAGATTTTATTTCGTGTATAGAGGCGTGTCCACCTTGCACAGGTGGAGGTCAGAGAATAATTTAGTTGATTCTTTCCTTCTATTTATATGGATTTGGGGGACTTGGAGTCATGTGGCTTGGGGCAAATGCCTTTACTTGCTGAATCATTTTGCTGGTCCTAGATAAACCTATTTAATTACCCTACCAGCCAATCACAGTAGACCTAGTGGAGAAACAGGTTTAGACACTGCAAGTAACTGTTCCAACGAAAGCAGGAAGTGTTGCAAAGTTCGGATCTTCTGTCGTGTTTTGTTGTCTAAGGCTGAACTAGAGATTCTCCTGCCTCAGTTTTCCAAGTGCTGGGACTAAAGGTATGTGCAGCCATGCCTGGCCTTCCTATTTGTGTCTCAACAGGATCAGAAGTACACCTGAGACCTGTACTGTACAACATATTTATGACTTCCACAAGTACTACCGATCACTTCTGTGAAGTCAGAATTTATTTTTTTTTGAGACAAAAATCTTAGTAGCCAGGCTGACCTTGAACTTGATATAAGACTAAGAATGACTTTTAAGTCTTGATCCTCCTGTTTCCACATCCCAAGTGTTAGAATTACAAATATGCACACCACACCTAGCTGAAGTTAATGTTTCTAAAGGAAGTTTGCTTTGTTAGTTGTTTAAGACTAACCTAGAATTTGAGATGTAGACCAGGCTAGCCTCAGACTTGCAGAGATCCACCTCCCTCGCCTCTCAAGAACTGACATACCAACCTAAACTTTATAATTTTGTGGTGCCCCAGTTAACTGGTGTTTGTTTGTTGTTGTTGCTATTTTTCGATATAATACTCAGAGTCCTGTCCATACTAGGCAGGCACTCTACTGCTGAGCTATACTGCCAGGCTCCAGTTCACCTTTAACAAGTCTTAGCTCACAGATGGACTAACTGAAGAGCAGGCCAATCCTGTGGCTATTTTCCTACTTTCTACATTTGTAACTAGAATGTTGCAAGGAACAGCTTGTTTGTCCAGGCTGCCCAGAACCGAAATAATCACACAGAAACTGTATTAATTAAAATGCTGCTTGGCTCATTAGCTCTAACTTCTTATTGGCTAACTCTTACATATTAATTTAACCCATCTCCATTAATCTGTGTATCACCACGAGGTCGTGGCCTACCAGCAAAAGTCTAGCATGTCTATCTCCAGCATCGGATCCATGGCGTCCCTCTGGCTCCACCCTTCTTTCTCCCAGAATTCAGTTCTGTCTTCCCTGCCTACCTAAGTTTCTTTATTCATTAATGGTAATGACAGCACACAGAGGGGACTCCCACATCATTAGAATATAGACATTCTTGGCTGGCAGAGTCCCTTCAATTAGATGTCTGGCATATAAAGTGGAGGTTTTTGTGATAGAAGCAAAGGTAGTAGCCTACACACTCGGGAGGTTGAGGCAGAAAGATTCCTACAAGTTCCAAGCCAACTGGACCTATGTATCAAGATCCTGTCTCAAAAACCGATGAATCCCCTCCTCATTCTTCACAGAAATAGAAGGAAAAACTATCTTAAAATTTATATGGAACCACCAAAGATCCAGGATAGCCAAACAATCCTGAAGAAGAAGAACACTGGAAGGATTACTATTCTAGATCTTAAAATATATTACAGAGTCAACAGTCATAAAAACAATATGGTACTGGCACAAAAACAGATGTGCAGTAGGCCTAGAGATGGCTCAGATGTTAAGAGCACCGGCTGCTCTTCCTAAGGACCCAGGTTCAATTCCCAGCACCCACATGGCTGCTCACAGCCATCTATAATTCTTGTTCCAGGAGATCTGATGTCCTCATCAGACATACCTGCAGGCAAAACACCAATGTACATGAAATAAAAATAAATAAATTATATTGAAAAAAAGACATGTAGACCAATAGGGGAAAATCAAAGATCCAAATATGAGTGCACATAACTTCAGCCACTTAATATTTGACAATGATAGATAAACATAAGCTGAACAAAGGGACATCTTCAACACGAGGCGCTGGGAAAATTTAATGTCCACATGTAGAAGCACAAAATTAGACCCGTATGTACCACCTTGCACAAAAACTAACTCCGAATGGATCAAAGACCTAAACCTGAAACCTGAGATAATGAAACAGCCAGGAGAAAACACAGGCATTACCCTAATGATGCAGGTGTAGGGAAGGACCTCCTGAATAGTACTCCATCTACCCAGGAATTAACCTTAACAATTACCAAAGCTGAAAGACTTCTGTGCAGCTAAAGAAACAATCAGCTGTGTAAAGACGAAGCCCACAGAAAGGGGAAGAATCTTTGCCCACTGTACATTTGACATAGGATTAATTCCCTGAATATATAAAGAGCTAAGAAGAAAGAAAGGAAGGAAGAAAGAAAGAAAGAAAGAAAGAAAGAAAGAAAGAAAGAAAGAAAGAAAGAAGGAAAACAAAAGAAGCAACAAATGACCCATTCAAAATATGAGCCTGGGACCTGAACAGTTCTCAAAAGAAAAGCAAACAAATAAAGTCTAAAAAAATGTTTATTATCTCTAGCAACTGGGGAAAAGAAAACCAGAACAACTTTGATGGCAAAGTTCAACCGACAACAAATGATGAATAGAGTGTGGGGGAAAAGGAACCTTCCTTCAATGTTGGTGGGATTACAAACTGGTATAGCCACTACGGGAATCAATGTGGAGGATCAATCAATCAATCAATCAATCAATGTGGAGAATCAATCAATCAATCTTTCTCTCTCTGGTTTTTCGAGATAAAGTTTCTCTGTGTAGCCCTGGCTGTCCTGGAACTTGCTCTGTAGACCAAGCTAACCTCAAACTCAGAGATCCTCCTGGCCCTGCTTCCCAAGTGCTGGGATTAAAGGCATGGGTCACCACCACCTGACTCAAGTGTAGAAACTCTCAAAAAGCTAAAAATAAAGCCAGACAGTGGTGGTGCATACCTATAATCCCAGTAATTGGGAGGCAGAGGCAGGTGGATCTCCATGAGTTTGAGGTTATCCTGGTCTACTAATATAGGAAGTCCTTCTGTATATGTGTTGTTTTTATTGATTGATGAATAAAGCTGTTTTGGCCAAAGGCTTAGCAGAGTAAAGCCAGACAGGAAATCTGAACAGAGACAGAGAGAGTAGGAGGAGCTGAGGAGACACCATGTAGCTGCTGAACAAGAAAGTTGTCAGAAACTTACTGGTAAGCCACAGCCTTGTGGTTATACACAGATGACTAGAAATGGGTTAGTTTAAGATATAAACGCTAGCTAGGAATATGCCTGAGCCATTGGTTAAAGAGTGTTGTAATTAATATAGCTTTTGTGTGATTATTCGTATCTGGGCAGCCAGGAAATGAAAGTGCAGTCTCTGTCTGTTTACATAATGGTGCCTAACATTTGGCAACGTACTTCCACATAAAGCCTAACAAAGCTTGTAAAAATTACTTCTAGACCCACAAAAATGGGAGTCAATTGGAACTTGTGGTAGCCACAATTTTTCAGATAGGCTCTGTTTGCTGGCTGTAATCAGACGTGCAGCTTTTCTCAGAGACAGCTTGCTGGTTCATACTGGTGGCACCAATGGCTCTGGCTCTTCTGGGAGGTCCTGCTACAACAGAGCATTTAAATGGGGTTTCTGAGCAGAGTGCTACAAGTAGCTTAATGGTGATATAGACCCTCTGTGTCCCTGGAGCATGGCTCGCAGAGGCAGTGAACACACCTCTACCATACTGGACAGGGTGGAGCCAACAGACAAAGCTGCAGCATTATTGCTAGCCATGCCTCCTTAGCATTTAAAAAAAAAAACAAAGCAAAACAAAACTCTCCTGGTTAGAAAATGATTACAGATACACAATAAGAGATTCAGACAAAAAAGATCTCTGAATGGGACAGTGTTGGGTAAATGTACATAGGCTTAGGACAGAGAAAAGAAAGAGTACAGTCATAGATTAAAGGAGTAAAATAATAAAATATTAAAAAGTAATAGAGTAAAAAAATAAGCCACATATACAGTTACAGGAGGAGACCTTATTCAAAAATAAAAGATGATACCACATTACCCACTTCTCCCTTACCCATGAAAGAGTGGGAGGCAGGCTAGGGAGATAGCTCAGCAGACAGAGGTACTTGCTTGCCTGCTGACAGAGTTCAATCCCCAGGATTCAAAATAGTAGGGGGAACTGCAAGGCGTCCTCTAACCTCCAAATGTCTGCTGTGACGTCTTTTCACACAGGCACAAATATGACAGTACACTAAAAGAAGTTTAAAGTGAGGGGCTGAAGAGATGGCTCAGAGGTTAAGAGCATTGCCTGCTCTTCCAAAGGTCCTGAGTTCAATTCCCTGCAACTACATGGTGGCTCACAGCCATCTGTAATGGGGTCTGGTGCCCTCTTCTGGCCTGCAGGCATACACACAGACAGAATATTGTATACATCCTAAATAAATAAATAAATATTTTTTTTTTTAAAAGAAGTTTAAAGTGTGGGAGACTTAGTGGTGATGTTTTCTAAAGGTCCAGTGCTGTTGTCAAGCAAAGCATTCATTTGAAGATTTCATTTAGGTTATTGCTCCTTATGCCAACCAAAACAAGACATAACACTTAACAGATACTTGAGTTTGGAGCACCTATACGGCCTCCAGCTTCACGCGCATGCCAGAACAAGTTACGACAGCTATAGTAGAAGGGGACTCAGCAGGCAAAGGAGCTTGCCATAGAAGCCTGGAGACCTGAATTCAATCTTCAGAACCTACGAAAAGAATGGACCCCACAAAGTTGCTCTGTGCCAAGCCACACCCATCACATACACATGTATACAAGAAGAATAATTAAAAATCTTAAAGCATATAATACAAGGTTTTCAAGTGACTGATCTGAATCCTTCAGCAGATCCAAAAGATGTCCAAGTGCCAGAAGTCAGGCAACACCTTAGCCTTCTTGGTACTTTAGCACAATCCTTGGCCTTTTGTAAATCTGCTGCCGGAGGCTAGACTCAGAGCCTCCTGCCTGCCAAGTAAGTTCGCTATCCCTGAGCCACACACACTCCAGGCACCATGCCCTCTTTTAAAGATCAACACGTCTGCTTTTGAGAAACAGTTGTGGCTCACAACTAGCACATCACGGGATAACCACAGACACACAGTTACTAGAGAAGAACTGAGTAACGCTGCCCGGACAGCCAAGGAGAATACAGTGCTCATAGGAGCTCTTACCACAGCTTACAGATCTTTCTTCTGGAGTTATGGAGCACGTGGGAAAAAGAGAAAGGAGGAAACACAGGCATTTTTAAACATCCCATGAGCCTTCAATTAGAAATAGCAAAATGTATGACTTTCCTAAAGAATGTGAGACTCTTCAAATATTACCACAGAGCCAGGCATGGTGCTACACACTAGAAATCCCAACAACTGGGAGGTAAAGGCTGGAGGATCAGAAGTTCAGGGTCAGCCTCAACTACATAGCAAGGTTGAGGCCAGCCTGGGTTACAAGACACCCTATTTCAAAGAACAAACAGAAGCCACGGATTTGGATCAGTGAGTAAGACAAAGCCAGAAAACCCAAGTTTTACCTCTAGCACCAGAGATGGTGGAAAGAGAACCAACTCCTGAAAATCGTTCTATGACCTCTGAGCCAGGGTTAGTTCCTGAAATTAAGGATGCAAAGGCCTTCAGCTTCAGGTGAAGAGAGCAGTATTCTCATTTTCACCAGCAGAAAGTCATAGTCCCACTGTATCTATACACTTATGTACAAAATATTCAATGTGTAGCTCACTGAATGAGCAGTTTTATGAGTAGTAAAGTCAAGAGGAGAAGAGGTAAAGAGAGAAAGAAAAGAGAATAAAGAAAGGCAAGGAAAAGGAAGAAAAAAAGAAAAGGAATGACTAAAGAAATAAATATTCAGGGGGGCGTGGTGGCGCACGCCTTTAATCCCAGCACTACGAGGCAGAGGTAGGCGGATCTTCACGAGTTCGAGGCCAACCCGGTGTACACTGCACACAGCGAGTTCCCGTTCAGCGGGGAGAAAAAAAGAAAAAGAAAGAAAAAAAGAAAAGAAAAGAAAAATAAACATTCACACTCACCCCAAACAGAAATGTTACTGCTAGACACCTAAGAGCACTTTTTCTACCCCAATGTCATATGACAGAATTAAACAGATGCCAAAGACAAAGCCACACTCTGCGAGGTAAGATTCCTTCACAAACCCCAGCCCGCGGTGCTCACCCGAGCTCCACAATCAGGGGTGGTGCAGAGGAGGCGGCGGCTGCAGGGCGATGCAGAGCGGCGGAGTTCTGTTCTGGAAGACCGACTAATCTGGAAGGCTGAAGGCGGATTGGGATTTTCTGCAGAGGGGGCCGAGCAGACTGCAAGTTCCTTCCCGGGAGAGCGTCCGCAGCGGCGGAGAGAGGCGAGGTGCACGCCAGATCCGCCGGTCCCGGGCTCCGAGCCTACGACGGCCTCTCCGCGGGCTGCGGACACAGCCACGCCTTACACTGACCCTTCACGGCCGCCGTCGCGCCCCCCTCCTCGACTCCCAGGGAGTAAAGATGGACCAGACGCGAAGAAAGGCACTGCGAACTACAGGACGGAGCCATCGCTAGAAAAAAAGGGGGGCGCTATGTCGGTGTCACTTCCGCTTCCGTCCTGGAGTGTAGCCCGGGAGATTCGGGTCTTGGCCACCCTGGACAGAGGTGGAATTTAGGAACTAAGAAATGGCTCTGGGGTTAGGCGTGTTGCTCTTGTAGAGGACCCAGGTGGTGGCGCACAGTTGTCCGTAGCTCCACCATGTTTGACTTAGATCTTAAACCTGTCCCTCTGTCTCTGTCTCTCTTTCACTTAAGAGGCAAAGGCAGACAGATCTCTGTGAGTTCATGGCTAGGCTGCATAGTGAGTCAGAGAGAGACTAAGACTATTCTCGAGCCAAATATGAACGACTTTGGCCCAGGAACACAGATTTGAAGTTACCCCAAATTCCACATACAAATGTAACTGTTTCACGAAATTATTATAGTAACAGAACAAAGAAGATGGTAAAGCATGTAACAGACCTTAGCAAAGCTGACACCATGGTGGAAGTACCGTTCAGGATGCAAAACTCAGCATGTAGGCCACCACCTGCTAAAACTAAAGCAAAGGCCTAGTCCATCAAGTCCATGGTTCTGGGAAAGTCTCTAAATGTACTAACTTTGCCTTTTGGCTTCTGTAGTTCTGCTTCCAGCTAACTGTTCTTGTTAACTGAAGTATGTCAACCCAGGACATGGCTTTTCTGCTTAAAAGCTCATGCTGAGAAAGGCTTGGGTTATAGTGGGATGTTGACCACCCAGTGTAGTCACCAGCTGGCTTATTAGCCAGACTTTTTATTGGCTAAAAGACCTGTCTGTTTTAGTTTTTTTTGGGGGGGGGGATGCTGTTTTTTCAAGACAGGGTTTCCCAGTAGCTATGGAGTCAATCCTGGAACTCGCTCTGTAGACCAGGCAGGCTTCAAACTCACAGATATCCATCCACCTGCCTCTGCTTCCCGAGTATGAGGATTAAAAGTGTGTGCCACCACCACCTGGCTTTTCTATTGGCTTAAACTCGAGTCAGAGCAGTCTTCTCTGGTGGATACCCCCACAAAAAGCACAACCACAGATACTTGTAGACAGCAGGTGCATGGATTTGTTTCTTTTTTAATTTTAATAAATTTTATTTTAGGTGCATGGGTGTCTTGCCTACATGTGTGTCTGTGCAGCATGTGCATGCAGAGCCTGCTGAATCCAGAAGAGGGCATCAGATCCGCTGGAACCGGAGTCACAGATAGTGGTAAGACGCCATGTGATTGCTGGGAATCGAACCAGGGTCTTATGGAAGAGCAGTCAATGTTCTTAACCACTGAGCCATCTCTCCAGTCCCCAGAATTTTTTTTCTTGATCTACTCAGTCAACCTGTGTCTTTTGATTGAAGAATTCAGAACATTAATATTTAAAGTTATTGTTAAAATGTGTATGTTAACTATGGTAATTGTGTTGATTTTGGAGTCATTTGTGTTTTTGGTGGTATTTTGTGTGTGTGTGGAGGGGTTTGTTTGAGACAGTGTCTCTCTATATAGCTCTGCTAGTCCTGGTACTCACTCTGTAGACCAGACTTGCCTCAACTCCCAGAGATCTGACTGCTTTTCCCTCTCCAGTGCTGGATTAAAGGTATGTGCTACCATGCCTGGTGGTACTTCATGTTTTAATAATTATGGATTCTTATTTCTTTCCACAGTATCTCTGCTATGCTCATTCCTCTCTTCAACCCAAACTTTTGCTTCTCATATTTTTCTTAGGTTTAATTTGTTGAATATAATTTTTAGGATGCTTATATCATGGAAAGTTTTTCTTTTTCTTTCAATTATGGTAGATCAATCTAGGCTGGCTATCATTCACAATCTCGACACCCAAAGTCCAAAGTTGATTAAACACTTTTGGCATTATGATATGGCAACATGTTTGCGGGGATCCGGGAGTAGAATGTGGTGTTTTGATTGAGAGTGGCCTCCCTCAGGCTCATATGTTTGAAAGCTTCGTCCCTAGCTGTTAGAACCATTTAGAGAAGGATTAGAGGTGCAGCCTTATTGAAAAGGGTGTGTCATAGGGGTTGAGCTTTGAGGTTTCAAAATCCCAAGCCAGGCCCAGTCTGTTTCACTCTCTGCCCCATGCTTGTGGAGCAGATGTAAGCTCTCAGCCCCAGCACCATGCCTTCCTGCCTGCTGCGATGCTTCCCACAGTCATGGTCATGGATTCAGGCTCTGAAATTGCAGGCAAGCCTCCAGTTCTTTTATGAGCTACCTTTGTTGTGGTGCCTCTTTTGCAGAATAGAAAAGCAACTAAGACATAAGACTTTCCTTTGACTTTTCTATTTGAGGCATTGGGTGTTTCAATTCCATCTCCCTTTCAGCCTGAGTCCTCTTCAGTGTTTCTGTCTTCTCACTGGAGTCTTTCTCATGTCCTGGATTTTCTCTATCATTGCCATCAGCTCTGTGTTTTCTTGGCCATCACTCGATTGTTTATTCTCCTTAAACTCTTTCTCTTCTTTTTTTTTATTTTTTATTTTTTTTTTTTTTCTAGACAGGGTTTCTCTGTGGCTTTGGAGCCTGTCCTGGAACTAGCTCTGTAGACCAGGCTGGTCTCGAACTCACAGAGATCGCCTGCCTCTGCCTCCCGAGTGCTGGGATTAAAAGCGTGCGCCACCATCGCCCAGCTCTTTCTCTTCTTTTAAGTTTTATAAATTGATTTTTATTGAGCTCTACATTTTTCTGCTCCCCTCCCTGCCTCTCCCCTCCCCTTCAGCACTCTTCCAAGGTCCCCATGCTCCCAATTTACTCAGGAGATCTTGTCTTTTTCTACTACTCATGTAGATTAGATCTATGTATGTCCCTCTTAGGGTCCTCATTGTTGTCTAGGTCTTTTAAGTTTTTTAAATTTCATTGAGTGGTTTCTTTGTGTCTTCTATAAGCTCCTTGAATTCATTGATGAAATTTGTGAATTATTCCGTTAAGTTCTGTGTCTTAGGATTCATGTAGGTAATTCTCATTTGTAAACATTTCTACAGGACTGGTAGATTTTGGAGAGAAGACACTGGTTTGATCTTTTACACTGTTATTTTTGAGATGAGATCTTGCAGGTGGACTTCTTTTGTTAGTTCTAAGTCAGATATGGACAGAACAGGTTTAGAAATAATGGAGGGCATGCAGGTGGGTTGGGAATGGCTTGGTGGAATGAAGTCAGGTAAACAGAGGGACTAGCCTGGTGTACAGGATCTGCTTCCTGTTTTAAGCCTGGAGTGTGTGTAGATCTGGCTTGGGAGAGTTTGGTGATGGTGGTAGGGGTGAGGGTTGAAGGATGAATAGGAAGGAAGTGTCCTGGCAGAAGTCAAGAGATTGGTTGCAGCACTGGCAGGGAAGGCCAGTCTAGGCCAGGGCATTAGATGTAAGACCCACGTTAGATCTAGCGGGTTGGAGAGGATGCATCAGAACAGACCGTAGAGAAAGATGAGGGATCTCTAGCTGAGTGGAGAGGTTGGCTGTATCATTGAAGGGACTTGTGGGCAGTGGCTATTAGGGCAGGTCCTGGCAGATTAGCTAGAGTTAGGTTGCAGTGCAGGCAGAGGGTGGCCAGACTAGGCCAGGACACCAGATGTGGGACCTGAACTGAAAAGAAAAGGTATGGATGGGAAGGTCAGCAAAGAACAACAGCTATTTAGTGGTCTGAGAAATGGGGATACCCAAAGCAGGATGGCCCAGTGTGGTTGTGAGAAATGCCTAGCAGTGTCTTGTGAGTGATCTAGTCGCATGTGATTGCTGAGAGGAGTTAGGGAGTCAGCACAGGCCAGGGACTTTCAGGCATCCCAGATACTCTTTCCATAAGAGATAATCCAGTGTTGCCTAATTTTGTATTATAGCAGTTCTAACTGCTCCTAGTTCTTGATTTAATTCTAATATTTGTGTTGTTATGTTAATGGTGTTGGTAATAGCACATGCCAGCTTTGTAGTCTTCTGCTGAATGCCTACAAAAGGTACAAGCAAAAGAAAAGTAGCTACTGTAGCTGTCTCAGGGATGGGCATAAGCTTTAATGGTCATCACAATAAATGGGAAAGTTTCAGCATTTTGTGCATAATGCAGTTGGATGTCAGTCAATGTGGAAAGCATGTGACCAAGGGCATGTAAACCATAAAATTTGGTTCATAGAAAAATAATAGTATGGTTCCTGCGGAAAAGGGACCAACCATAGGTAAAACTTTTCTTTTTTTTAATCTGTCCCCAAGTAGGGCCCTTGGTTCTGCTTGGTGAGTCTGTCGAGTTGCCTCTTCTTTGTACTGGTGATCTTCCTCTCCTCGAGAATGTTTCAAATGGGTCCAGATGTTGAAACTCCCGTCACTTCACACTGGAAGTTTATATGTTGTTGTGGTATTCACACTAGTTGATCTGAATCTGAAACAACATAAGCAAGCCCACCTCCACATGTTTCCATGTTCCTGCTATGCCATTCTTTCTCAGAT
>NW_026068123.1:1640512-1642339 GCF_014885135.2 Alexandromys fortis
AAAAAGGCATTTTCTCAAAAAAAAAAATTGCTTGTTCATATCCCCACACTGAGAATTTTCCTCATTGTGTCAAAACATAAAAAATAGTTATAGAAGAGAAAAGACATGGAAGTCTTTGAATATTTCCCAAAATTATGTTAGACTGGAATGTGACATTGTCCCTAGTAGCAGTAACGTATTCAATAGGAGGAATTTCTAATCTCATCAAATTTGTCTTTAATATATTTGGTATAGAAGGGTCATCGATAATGAAAAAAGAAGTCTTACTAAGTATCCCCCAACAGCCAATTTCAGCCATAAATTATTACCCAAGAGTCCTAATGACCTCATAGCTAGTTCAGGGATGTACGTATTACTATGTGCTCTAATAGTGCCTTTTTTACCTTTTCTCATTTTTGACAATGATATATCCCTTAATCCCCAAATTCAGCTTGTAATTTCAGTATTCCAAAATCAGTATTCCCCTTTTTGATTGATCTGGTAAATTATGTCATTCCATATTCTCAGGTTCAGCTTGTTTAAAAATTACCTATTCTCTGTCTTCCTAATCAACAATTCTGATTCCTAGAGTTCCATTAACATGAACACATGAGCATCGCAACACAATAGGTTGACCAACATTAGTGCCACCTGTAAGGGAAGTAGACAATTTAGTGACATTATCATAAAAAAACAACTTCAGGAGTTATAGCCTGATGATTTTATCCCAAGGTTCATTCTGCTTCCTGACACATTTTCTTAATCTGTCCCCAAGTAGGGCCCTTGGTTCTGCTTGGTGAGTCTGTCGAGTTGCCTCTTCTTTGTACTGGTGATCTTCCTCTCCTCTAGAATGTTTCAAATGGGTCCAGATGTTGAAACTCCCATCACTTCACACTGGAAGTTTATATGTTGTTGTGGTATTCACACTAGTTGATCTGAATCTGAAACAACATAAGCAAGCCCACCTCCACATGTTTCCATGTTCCTGCTATGCCATTCTTTCTCAGATGGTAATACCACCATCTAGGAGATTTCAGCTTATTTTTTAGTGACTCTCCTGTTTCTTTCCAATGCTTTCTGCATAGGGTATGTGATGCTCACCCAAGATTTCCAAATTTGAAGTCTACAGAGATTTCATAAGTTGGTCATGAGGGTAAACTGGGAGAACTGTCTCCCTTTTAACTTATGAATGTAAACCTTCAGGGTGTGATAGCTTGCTTTAGGTTAAACTTTGAAAGCATATGCAGAAGACTATATAATGGGAGACATAAATTGGTTTCACCTTCAATCTTGTCCGTGTAAATGAATTACATTTGTATTTAACATTATTACAAACATAATTCTGGACATATTAAATACATTGATGAGTTATAGAGTAACAATACTATCTTGTGTTTTAATTGCCTTTGTTTTTTAAATATATATTTATTATGTATATAGTGTTCTGCCTGCATGTATGACTGCACGCCAGAAGAGGGCATCAGATCTCATTACAGATGGTTGTGAGTCACCATGTGACTGCTGGGAATTGAACTCAGAAACTCTGGAAGAACAGTCAGTGACCTTACCCTTTGAGTCATCTCTCCAGCCCAATTGCCTTTGTTTTATTTTTTTATTTTTATATTTATTTATTATGTATACAATATTCTGTATGCCTGCAGGCCAGAAGAGGGCACCAGATCTCATTCCAGATGGTTGTGAGCCACCATGTGGTTGCTGGGAATTGAACTCAGGACCTTTGGAAGAGCAGGCAATGCTCTTAACCTCTGAGCCATTCTCCAGCCCCCTTGCCTTTGTTTTAATAGTTTATTATACATGAGTAATTTTTTTCATTTTTGATTCTTTTTT
>NW_026068123.1:1646541-1647297 GCF_014885135.2 Alexandromys fortis
TCTACAAGAGCTAGTTCCAGGACAGGCTCCAAAACCACAAAGAAACCCTGTCTCAAAAAAACAAACAAAAAAAAAAAATTAACATACCAATCCCAGTTCTCTCCCTCGCCCCTCCTCCTGCTCTCCCTACCTTTTCCCCACCCCACCTCTTCTCTACTCCTCAGAGAGGGTGAGACCTCCCATGGGGAGTCAACAAAGTCTGTCATGTCACTTGAGGCAGGACCAAGGCCCTCCCCCCTGTATTTAGGGTGAGCATGGTAACCCTCCTTAGGGAATGGGCTCCAAAAAGCCAGTTTATGCACTAGGGATAAATCCTGGTCCCACTGCCAGTGGCCCCACAAACTGCCCAAGTTAGAAGATGTCACTCAAATTCAGAGGGCCTAGTTCAGTCCTGGTTCCCCCATTCTCAGTCTAGTGAGCTTGCACTAGCTTGGGTCAGCTGTTTCTGTGGGTTTTCCCATCAAGATCTTGACCCCTTTGCTCAGATTATCAGTCTTCCCTCTCTACGACTGACTCCAGGAGCTTAGCCCAGTGCTTAGCTGTGGATATCTGTAACTGCTTGCATCAGTTACTACTGAATGGAGTTTCTATGATGACAGTTAAGACAGTCATCAATCTGACAACAGGGCAAGGCCAGTTCAGGCACCTTCTCCACTATTGCTTAGATTCTTAGCTGGGCTCGTCCTTCTGGATTCCTGGGAATTTCCTTAGGGTCAGGGTTCTCACTAGCCCCATATTGGCTCTTTCTATCACGAT
>NW_026068123.1:1652928-1654574 GCF_014885135.2 Alexandromys fortis
CCCCCCCCCCACATGCTCCCAATTTTCTCAGGATGTCTTGTCTATTTCCCCTTCCCAGGGGGATCCATGTGTGTTTCTCTTAGGGTCCTCCTTGTTTCCTGGCTTCTCTGGGCTTGTGGACCTATAGGTTGGTTATCCTTTGCTTTATATCTAATAACCACTTATGAGAGAGTATATACTGCATTTGACTTTCTGGGTCTGGGTTACCTCACTCAGGATGGTTTTTCTAGTTCCATCCATTTGCCTGAAAATTTCAAGATGTCATTGTTTTTTGTTGTTGTTGTTTTTCTGTTTTTGTTGTTTGTTTTGTTTTTTTTCAAGACAGGGTTTCTCTGTGTAACAGCCCGAGCTGTCCTGGAACTAACTCTTGTAGACCAGGCTGTCCTCAAACTCACAGAGATCCTCCTACCTCTGCCTCCCAAGTGCTTGGGATTAAAGGTGTGTGCCACCACCACTCGGCTAAGATGTCCTTGTTTTTTACCTCTGAGTAGTACTCCATTGTGTAAATGTACCACATTTTCATTATCCATTCTTCAGTTGAGGGGCATCTAGGTTGTTTCCAGGTTCTGGTAGGGCCTCTTCTTTTATAAAAATGTATTCATGGTCAGATAGGTGAATCTCTGAATGACCCAGATCCATAATATTTGGTAAAATGGCTCAGTGGGTAAAGATACCTGCCACAAAGCCTCATCACTTGAATTCTTAATTTTCATTTTTTAAAAGATTTTACTTGCTATTTCTATATTCATTTAATAGGTTTTGATCAAATTCACCCCATCCATTCCCTTCCAGTTCCTCTTCTATCACCCCGTCACCACTTTCCCTTCCCAGGATTGCCAATAGCTCCTTAGGTGAGTGTGAAACATCAGGAGTCCATCCCCCACCCCCATACTGGGATATGCTGGGACTTTGGCTGGCTGGATTTTGTGCAAATCTTGTTCAGACTCTCCCAGTGTCTGAATTCATATGGGCAATTGTACTCTGATGACCTGTATTTAATTCCTGGGATCCACTTGTTGGAAGAAGAGAACCAAATCTTGCAAATTGTCCTCTGAACTCAATTTAACACACACAGACACACAGGAAGAAAATAAAATATCAAATGATTGAAGTTCTTTTCTTTTTCTTCATTCTTGAGTTTTTGCTGCACTGGTTGCCTCTACTTCCTGAGTGCTGCGATCAAAGATATGAGATTGGCCTAGCAAAGAAAAAATTTTTTTGAGAATTTTTTTAATTTCTTTTTAATTAAAACTGGCTGAAAATAGCTATGTGTGATGTCATATGACTTTAATACTCAGTGCTCCAGAGACAGGGTTTCTGAGTTCAAAGCTATCCTGTCCAGGATAGCCACGGCCATGGTCTCAAAACAATGCATGACAGTGGTGGCACACACCTTTAATCCCAGCACTTGGGAGGCAGACACAAGTGAATCTCTGTGAGTTAGAGGTCAGTCTGGTCTACAAAGTGAGTTCCAGGACAACCAGGGCTGTTTGACACAGAAACCTTTGTGAAAAAAAAAAAAAACAAAACGAAACAAACAAACAAAATAAATAAATATAAACTTGGAGACAGAGAAATGACTTAGTGGTTAAGGCTTGCTGTTCCTGTAGAGAACCCGGTTTGGTTCCCACGACCCACAGTGGGTG
>NW_026068123.1:1656162-1766849 GCF_014885135.2 Alexandromys fortis
GGATGAAATCCAGAGCCTCGTGAATACTAGGCAACACCACTTATGGTACACCACCCAGCAGCAAGATAAATGTAATCAGGGTTGGAAAGTATCAAAACACCTGTACAAAGAACATACATCTAATGATGGCACCCAAGAAGAGATAGAAGAGGGGACTGGAGAGATGGCTCAGTGGTTAAGAACACTGGCTATTCTTCCTGAGTTCAATTCCCAGCAACCACATGATGGCTCATAACTATCTGTAATGAAGTTCTGGTGCCCTCTTCTGGCATAGAGGAGTACATGCAGGAGGGAGGAGTACATGCAGGAGGAACGTTGTGTACATAATAAATAAATCTTAAAAAAAAGAAGAAGAAGAAGAAGCCTGGACTGTGGTGGTGCACACCTTTAATCTCAGCATTTGGGAGGCAGAGAGAGGAGGATTTCTGTGAGTTCGAGATCAGCCTGTCTACAAATCGAGTTCCAAGAAAGCCAGGAATACATAGAGAAACCCCATCTCAAAAAACAAAACAAAAAATACAAAACAAAGAAGAAGAAGGAGGAAGGAGAGAAGCTGGGAGGCATCATGGTACACCCCATTTAATTCCAGCATTTGGGAGTCAGAGGCAGACAGATTTTTTTGGAGTTAGAAGCCTGCCTAGTCTACATAAGAGAGTTCCTGGCCAGTCTGAGCTATTTAGTGTTGTAAGATTTTTTTTTTCCTCTTTTGGCTTTTTAGGGGGCCAACCACCCAGCTCCCAAATAAATCACACACAGAGGCGTATTCTTAGTTATGAATGCCCAGTCTTAGCTTGGCTTGCTTCTTGCCAGCTTTTCTTAACTTAAATTGTCCCAACTCTCTTTTGCTTCTAGGCTTTTACCTTTCTTTATTTCTGTGTACCTTCCTTTGCTTCGTTCTCTGTGGCTTGCTGTGTAGCTGGTGGCTGGCCCCTGATCTCCTCCCTTGGTCTCTCATTGCTCCTCTTTCATCTCTCCTCTCAGATTTCTCATATTTATATTCTCTGCCTGTTAGCCACCCCCCATCTTTGCTCCTACCTCACTATCACCTCTTTATTAGGACCATCCGGTGTGTTAGGCACAATAACACAGCTTCAAAGAGTTAAACAAAAGTCACACACCTAAAAATAACATTCCCCAACAATTCAGCGAGAGCTGTCTTGAAAGAAAGAAAAGTTTTTGTGGACAAAAGGTGAATGAGGATGAAAAGCTGAAGATACCCTATTTTCCCAGATAAACAAGTTCATTCTTTTAGGATCAACAGCATCCTCAACAGTTTCTTTCATACTCACCTTGGCAGTCCTCTCCCTGTAGTGTTCCCACATCTTCTAACGGAGAGATCAGGTTGGGTTTGAGCAGTAAACAACCTGTATACAGGGAATGATGTACAACAGAATGGACTCGTGGAAGCACCAGGCACCTCCAGATAATCCAGGAATGTTCCTTCTCATTACACCCATGAAATTATTTAAGAAAGGCTGATGTATTTTGAAAGAAAATGGTCCCCAAAGGCTCCTTGGGAGTGGCATTATTAGGAGGGGTGGCCTTATTGGAGGAAGTGTGGCTTTGTTGGGGAAGTGTGTCACTGGGGGTGGGCTTTGAGATTTCTGATGCTCAGGCCAGGCCCAGTGTCTCTCTCTTCTTGATGCCTGCAGATCTGGATGTAGAACTCTCGGCTCCTTCTCCATCAACATGACTGCCTGTACACTGCCATGTTTCCTACCATGATGAAAATAACGAAATCTCTGAGCTGTGAGACAGACCCAATAAATGCTTTCATTTATAAGAGTTGCTGTGGCCATAGTGTCTCTTCACAACAATAAAACTTTGACTAAGACAGCTGAAAATGACCTTTCTCTGTCTGCAAAAGACTATCTCTGAACCCTGAAGCCCAAATCAATGATTATATACCCAATTATAACTAACACTCTCACTTAGGAAACTGAATTAAAGCAAGACTATCTTCTGCCCACCTTCTCCCCATCTCTTTCTACCCCACCCCTCTCCCTCCAGCACCTTATGTATCTTAGGCTGGCCTCGGAAGCACTATGTAGCTGAGGTTGCCTTTGAACTCCGGATCCTCTTGCCTCCACCTCAAAAGTGCTGGGGTGACAGGTGCACTTGGGCCACATTAAGAATCTTTCATTAGATTTATTTGTTTATTTAGACTGTGTCTGCATGTTTGTACAAATGTGCTCCATCATGTGTGGAGGGCGAAGGACAGTTTGCAAGACTCAGTTCTCTCTTTCCATTGTGTGGGTCCCAGGGATTGAAATCAACTCTTCAGACTTGTCTGCAAGTGCCTTTACCTTCTGAACCACCTTGCTGGTTCTGTTGGATCATGTTTTAAGAACAACCACAGTGCAGATTACAATTCTTCAACGCTGGGACAAGGCTTCTGTTATTTTTCATGAGACTCAGAACAGACTTCAGTGATGGTGAAATACAGGTGCTACATAGCACTGCTCTCTCCCAAGAGGCCAGGAGGGACAATGGCAGTCTTACCTGCTGAGAACAGGTTCTGGTAGTTCTCCAGCATCACCTCTCTGTAGAGGTCTCTCTGAGTTCGATCCATTATAACCCACTCCTTTTGGGTGAAGTTCACAGCCACATCAAAGGTCACCGAGTCCTAAGTCGTGTGCATGTCAGTCTGAGTAACACGTGGCCAAAGGCATGTCTCCACAGTGTTCTCTGGAGAGGAATGAGAACGAAGCCCAGATTTGTTTCTGAGGGCTTTGTAGTTCTGGATCTTCACTGTAGTTCCCACAGCCACTCTCACCTCAAGGCATTCATGACATTAGTGACATGTGAGAGGATCTCAAAGTAACCAGACTAGGAGTTCCTTTCATCTCAGTCTTCCCATCTCACAGTACTGGGAAGGAAACCCAGGCTGTCATACATACTAGGCAAGCGCTCTAACACTGGACTGCACCCTAACTCTTTCTTTCATTTACCACATTTTTATTACATTTATTTATCCATGTGTGTTTGCATGTGGGCATATGCATGCCACTCTGAGTATGTGGATGTCAGAGAACAGCTTGAGGGAGTCAGTTCTTTACTTCCAACATATGGGTCTCAGAGATCAAGCTCGGGCTGTCAGACTTGGTGACAAGTGCCTTTATATCCTGAACCCTGCACTGGTGTCGTCTCTGTATTTTAGTTTTGCTTGTTTATGTTTGATACAGGGTCTCCTTTTGTAGCCCCGACTGGCTTGGAACTCACAGACATCTACTTACAAACAGACAGACATCTCTCTCTCTCCCAAGTGCTAGAATTAAAGGTGTGTGCCAATACATCCAGATATATTATTTTAATGAAACAGAGCATTAGTAAGCCACAACCTTCTAAGTAGCTGAGATGACAAACCTGTGTCACCAAACCTGGTTCATTTCCTTATTTAATTTATTAGACTCAGGGTCTCATGTAGGAGGGTCACCATCAGTAATTACTGGACAATTATAACAATGTTCAAGATGTCCCCTCTCTAATCTAAGGGTTCTGCTCTCTGAGTAAACCAGCTAGGGACTCAATCCTGGAGTAAGGTTCTATGGACAATTAATTATAACAATGTTCAAGATGTCCCCTCTCTAATCTAAGGGTTCTGCTCTCTGAGTAAACCAGTGAGGGACTGAGTCCTGGAGTAAGGTTCTATATGTCTAGGAAACTGGTCAGTTGGGCTAGGAAGACGGCTCAGAGGTGACAAAGTACTGGTTATTAAAGCCTGAAGACCTGAGCTTGGCTTGGCTTCTCAGGACCTATGTAAAAGCCAAATGAGAGCTGGACAGTCAGTGGTGGCACATGCTTTTAATCCTCACACTCGGGAGCCAGAAGCAGGTGGAACTCTGTGAGTTCAAGGACAGTCTGGTCTACAGAAGAGTTCCAGGACAGGCCGCAAAGCTACTGAGAAACCCTGTCTCAAAAAACAAACAAAACAAAACAAAAGTCAAATGAGGTAGTGCCTTCTGTGATCCCGGGGTACTACTGAGATGGGAGAGGGAGACATGAGAGTTCCTGGAAACTCCCAGGCAAGCTAGCTCAGCATCTGTTATGAGCTGGGGGACTTCAGCTCCAGGTTCTTTTCTAGTAATATCTATGAGGACTCTGTGCCCTTCTCCCCAGAGAGTGATGAGTAACCAAACCAAGCAAGAGAATTGTTTTTATAATGATTCTTTACTAGCAACTTCAATATCCAATGCATCAATAAGGGTTACAATCTCAATAGGCATGGGGGATTGATAATGGGCAACACACAGGCATTTCAATATCACAATTATTAATCCTACTAAACCTAATGCATAAAACCAATTCATAACCTTAATCTAACTTATCACTTATTCATAAAACACTTCTTAACCTTAATACAACTTATCCATTACTTATCTATAAAACACTTCTTAACCTTAACTTATCCATTAACATTTCCTAATCTTATCAATATCCATAAAATATCTCTTAACATTTCACATACTAAACTTATGTATTAACACCTCTATGTTTTTCTCTTAACCTCTCATACACACATGAAATAGCATCGTACGACCTGGTATTCCCTGGCTTAAAAAGGACTTTTTGAATTTCTTCAGGCTGGGCTCTTGTCCGCACTGGGGGCTGGGTAGCCAAGATCGACTCTTGACCCCATAGTCTGCACGCAGGAGATAAGGTCCTGATGTTCCAGGCTGGTATCTGGTAGGGCCTTGGACTCGGCTTTCGGGTGACCGAGTCTCAGGAGACAAGGCTTTAGTTCTCTACTCTCGAAGACGAGGCTTTGTTCTCAGGATGGCAAAGAGTTCTGTCTGCTCAGAAGACAAAGCTTTGTTCTCGGGATGGCAAAGCATCCTGAAAGGCAGAGTATCTAGTCTGTTCTCGGGAGACAGACCTTCAATGTCCACTCTCAGGGAATGAGGATTTGCATTCGGGATGCAAGGCGTTAAATGTCTGTTTTCGGGAGACGAAGCTCTGTACTTGGGAGACAGAGCATTAAATGTTTAGGCAAGGCGTTTAATATTTCTGCTTTTCGGGAGGCAGGCTAGGAGGATCTCTCTTTCCACAGAGGCCTGGTGCCAGAGCTATTGTGAGAAGTGAGATAACCGTCCTCTTTTAAGTCAGTTTGAAATTGCCCCTCGTTTGATCCTTCCGATAACCAGATGTCCTAGGTTATCAGTATCAACTGGCCACAGAAGGGTGGGGGTCCCTCTTGTGTGGCAAGATTATTTCGTTACCACGGTTTCTGGGTGCAGCCTCCCCATATCTGGCAGGGCCAGATGGGTGTGGCAGCCTTCAAGCGGGCAAATGTTCTCTTAATATTTCACCTTAGTAATTTTCCACACCACATACAAGAAGAAATGCTTTTACATTACACCAAGTTACATTCATTCTTATTCTATAAATTTCCTGCTCTATCTACACTACAGATTCCCCTTTTTTTTCATTCAGAGGAATCTGCTTCCATGCTCATTACAGCATCACAGCTGTGAATGATGAGATCCTGCCCCAACAAGCAGGATAGTGAGGAATGACACACAGATGGTCCTCTGACCTCCACTTGCACATCATGGCACTCACACCCATTTGTGTTTGTTAAGTATTTTTCTGACTGACAAACCTCTCCGCCAACACAGTAATTCCAATCAGACCAAATCAGATTGAATTAGAAGATGCCCAGCTTTAATGGGTGCTAGGGCTCCTGGGTGGCCCCTGGAAAAGCACGGAGTTGGGGAGGAGAACCCGAACGACCACCAGAGAGAGAAAAGGAAAGACACGTGTTTATTCTCTGGGGGGGGGGCAGTTTAAATAGCCTGTGGGAGTGGTCTTGACCCTTCCCTGGGGAGGGGTTACTGTTTGGCGGGCTTTCTTGGAGGTGGATTTTGGACTGAGGCAACTTCCCGGGGAGGGAGCTTGAAATGGAATTTTCCACCCAACATTTATTTTTTTTTTAAAAAAATATTTATTTATTATGTATACAATATTCTGTCTGTGTGTATGCGTGCAGGCCTGAAGAGGGCACCAGACCTTATCACAGATGGTTGTGAGCCACCATGTGGTTGCTGGGAATTGAACTCGACCTCTGGAAGAGCAGGCAATGCTCTTAACTGCTGAGCCATCTCTCCAACCCCACCCAACATTTCAAAAATGGATGCAACTGGGCTGGGGAGAAGCTTCCAACTAAATATTCCAGACTCTTTGTATAAAGGGGTACCAGGGAGCTGAGGTGATGCTTCCAATCCAAGCGCAGGTAACTACAATCATGCTTTGTGTGTGTGTCCATGTGTGTTCATACATATAGAGGCTAGAGGTTGATTTCTAATGTCTTCCTTCACTCTACACCTTTTAAAGATTTATTTTTATTATTTTAAGTTATGTGTCTTGTGTGGGTGCCTGTGGAAGCCAGAGGGCATTGGATTCCCTGGAGCTGGAGCTACAGGTGGTTGGGAACCACCAACCTGGGTGCTGGGAACTGAACCCAGGTCCTCCGCAAGAGGACTACCTGCTCGTAAGCACTGTGCCATCTCTCTAGCTCTCTCCAACTTAGTTTTTCAAAACAAGAACTCTCACTAAACCTACTGATAGGCTGCTTGGCCAGGTCACTTTTGAGATCCTCCTGGCTCCATCTCTTAACCTCTGGATTACAGGTGCTCATGCTCCCAGATGTGGTTTCTTACATGGGTTCTAGAATGTAGGCCTGTGCTACCTCCTATATACAGCTGCCCAATGCGTACTTGAGGAAAAAAAAAAGACTGGTTTTGTTTTGTGTTTGTTCTTCGTGGTGTGTGTGCACATGTGTAGAATGCATATGATCTTGTGTGCAGAGGTGCAGTGGTCAAAAGAGAACATTGGCTGTCCTGCTCTATTTTCTCTTGAGACAAGGTATTTAACAAAATTGAAGCTAGGCTATAGTCAGCAAACCCCAGAGATCCTCTGGCCTGAGCTCCCGACAGCTCTGGACTCAGACATATGTACAGCTATAGCTGACTTTTGACGTGGGGTGCTGGAGATTCGAACTCAAGTTCAAATGTGCAAAGGTCTGTGTCCAATATGTGCCTTGAGAGGAAGTTCGTGGATGACCTCAAGATGTAAGTTCTAGTCAAATGGGTGACATCAGCTCTGATACAGCGTCATCACTGGGGAGGCGGTGGGGAATGGAGTGATTTAAAGTGACACCATGGGGGCTTCCAGGCCGGAGAGATGCTGAGTGGGGTGTGGAAGTGCATTTCCCTTTCCATCTGATATCCCAGGTGGGTGGAGATGGGTCTCTACTTCTGCTGTGTTTGGGAGGAACAACAGCCTATGTGGAAATGTGAGTCTCTATCCTGTAAACTAGTGAAATCACCAACAACACAGAGAGCCTGGCCCCACTCAACAGTTTTTGTTTTGTTTTAATGAAAGTATAAGATCAAATAGACCCCATGTCAGGAAAACAGCCACCTAGTCTAATGAACAATTTCTGGAAAGTGGATCAGGAAACCACACACCCTCAATCAGTCCTGTACCTCATGAGATGAAGGAAAGATGAAAATCTCACAAGACAGGCTAAGCCTCGAAGACTTGGAGCAACACTGAAACCTAGAGGTTCTTTTGCTGGATTGGAATTTTATTTTGAGACAGGGTCACGTAGCCCAGGCTATCCTCAAACTTGCGATGTAGCTGAGGATGATCTTGAAATACTTGATTCTTCTGCTTCCATCTCCCAAGTGCTGGGATTCCCATCAGACAGCACTATATCTATTACATGGTGCTGGGGATAGAACCCAGGCAGGGTTTTGTACTCGGGAGGTGAGCATGCTAACCAACTGAGCCCCAGCCCTAGCTCCTGAGCTGGAATTTTAAGTTGCTTGGAGAGTCTGCTGTACCTTTTAGCAAAACTGGCTATGTTGAATTTATGAGGAACTGAAAGTCTCATTGGCTGCCTTTCCAATTACACATTTGGAAAAGTGAAATACATACCAGGGTTCCCTTTCTAATACCTGAAACTCCAAAGGTAATAAAAAATGTCTGGGTAGGTGAGATGGCTCAGCAGGTAGAAGGTGCTTGCTACCAAGCCTGACAATCTGAGTTCAATCCCCAGAACCTACATGGGGAAAGGATAAACTAACTCTTGCAAATTTATCCTCTGACCTCCACACAAGTGCTGTGCTACATGCATATCCACATACATACACACATACATATATACATACATACATACACAATAGATGAATATAAAAACGACCTACCAGGACCTGGACATAACCACTATACTCTACTCTGACCTCAGAAGTAGAGACGTGTGATGTTCTTTGTTAGGTGGTAGAATTCTAACATAGATCTCAAACATATTAAACATGCATTCTATGGCTAAGTTATGTACCCAGCCTGAAATGTGACATTGATGACTATTTTAGCCTCTGTGAATCAAGAGATCCCTGGCATTCATTCTGAATGGGACAATTTTTAGGCGGTAGCCAACAGTTTGTGGTTGTAACATGGGGACACCTGTTGGCCAAGGTTTTCAGGGTCTTACTCAACAGCCTTAGGCTAGCCTAGAACTCACTATACATCGCAGGATAGCCTCAAATTTGAAGCAACCCTCTTGTCTCAGACTCCAAGTGCTAAGATTAAGGCATGAGCCACCACATCTAGGTTGCTTTTGTTTTTGTGGTGCAAAGTATGGATCCAGGGCCTCCTCACACATGCTAGGCTAGCACTCTATGAACCCCAGTCTGGAGACTGTATTTTACAGAAGCATCTTGTCCATCTTGGTGGGGTTTTCATAAGGCTAAGTATGATTAGCAACTGAGCATAAAGGATCATGTGCTCAGTCTTTGAGAGACTATTTTCTAGACATCCCAGCATGTAGTCAGCAATTGTGATTTTAAGGCACGTGCCAAGAGGCTCAGAGGGTCTGGGGCTGAGGATTTGGCTTGGTTGGCAATGTACTTGGTTAGCAAGCACTGGGCTCTGGCTTCCATCCCTAGCACTGCACAAAACCAGGTATGATGGTGCATGCATATAATCCCAGGACTCAGGAGGTGGAGGCAGGAGGATCATTAGGATCATCTTTGACCACAGTTTGAAGTCAACTTGGAATACCTGAGGCACTGCCTCAAAAGAGGGTGTTGTTTCTTCCATCAAGAGCATGTGAGTAGATACCAGCTAGAATGGTGACCCCGAGACTCCAGGAAGCATGAGACTACTAAAACCATTTCCATGACGGAGTCTCCAGAGGACCTAACGGGACAGCAAAGAACCGTTTGAAGGAGTTGGTTCTATCCTTCCACCATGTGGGTCTGAGGAACTGAACTGAGGCTGAGCCATCCCATCAGCCCTGCATATGTATGACTTTAGGGAGTGTCCAATGCATGTTTTAGAAGAAGTTGTCAATGTGTTATCATACTTGTATTCCTGGATAAAACTGGATGAAGTCAAGATTCTGTCTACAAGATTATCTGTAATAAGACTCAAACTGAGGTTTTCACAGTGGTTTGGAAAAAGTATGTTATATTTCCCTGGAGATGAAGACAAACTGCAGCTGAGAAACAGAGTGCCCCATCCAAATCTGTGCTAGCAAAATATGTACAGGTTGATTAGAATCTGTATTTTAATAAAATTAGGTATTGGTACAGAGACGGTAATCATAGGATGGAACCATAACATTAAGACTGTAGTAACTTATGAAGTTATTTATACATCTAGTCTACTTTTAAATTGTTGGCTTTACTTTTTTCTTGTTTTTGTTATTGTTGTCTTTGATTTTGAGACACGGTTTTATAATGTGACCAGGCTGGCCTAGAACCTGACATGCAGACTAACTAGGCTGGCCTCCCAAAACGCTGGGATTTAAGGAGTGGGGCCCCACCGGCTGTAACTATATCCCAAGCTGTGAGCCAGCCTTTCCCACTTCAAGGTTGGGTCTTTCAGGCACTTTGTCAGAACAGGGAGAAAGTAACAAATACACTCAATTTTTTTTAAATTCAATGTAAATAACAAACCCTTCTCAAGTTCTTCCCCTCTTCCTGTATGTTGACAGAACTGACCAGTCTCCATTAAAATTACTTCTCTCCGTGAAGTGTTACCCCAAGGTGGCAGGCAGTTCTATGCTTGCTTTGATGTCACTGTTTCGGAATCACCACACAGAAGCAGGTATTAGTGGTATACACCTTTAATACCAGCATTAGCAAGGTTGAGATGGGATCGAGGCTAGCCTGGGCTATCAAAGACGCTGATTCGGAAAGAAAAAGAAATAGGGTGACCTGACTGCCAGAAATGGTCTTTCTACCCAGGACTCACCTGAAAACATCGGAATCGCCAGGACCCAGCAGCCTCAAGACTTAAGGTGAGGCTCAACTAAATGTATGTACAGGTGATTTTTTTTTCTTCTAGAATAAAACGAAACCAGAAAGGTTTTCTAAGGACTTTTGAAGAGGGTCAGACACGAAACCAGGCTCGAGTCTTACGTAGTGGCTATTTCTTGTAATCCTAGCACGTCGGAAGTTGTGGGAGTTCGAAACCACTCTGTACTATATTGAGACATTGTTTCAAAAAGAAAAAAAAATGCAAAAAGCACCCGGGGGACGCAGCGTACAGACAGGACGCTTCCCGCCAGTCTGGACAGAAGCAGGCGCGCTGGCCCCCCGGTCACCACCCACACCCGGGCCCTCCACGTCACTAGACCCTCTCGAGGTAGGCCCAACCCAGGGCCAGCACCAATTGTCCTTTGACAAAACGGGATGGCGGCGGAAGAGAAGGCTGCGTTATGGAGTCACTTCCGGAACAGCCTCCGGCGGGGCGCGCAAACTCGGGCTCAACGGCAGTGAACCGGCTGAGACCAGTACACAGCTCCCTGCAGCTACCACCGAACTGGTACCCGCCATTAGCACCGATTTTAGAATGTGCCAGCACGGTGGGGGCAGGGCCTCCTATTCAGGGCAGCGTCCCTACCTGGGGCGGTACCTCCTACCCGGAGGCGGGGCTAACTACTATTGGGGCGGGGCAACCTACATGTGGGGGCGGGGTCGCTATCCGGGCTACTTGTCCTCTGCCTAGGGGCGAGGTCGGTTGTTCTGACCAATCCAGAGGCCGGGGGTCCTACTGTGGGGCGGGTCCTACGTACTCGTTGGGTCTGGAGGTGGGGCCGGATCGGTTCGCGGGGAGCACAGCGGGATAGACCTGAAAAGCAAGGTTTCACGTGGGGACTTGTCCTACGGGATGCTCAGGAAAACCTTGCAGCATGCCTACCGTCTAGCTATTCACCAGCAGAGCAGCCCAGCCTACACAAACTGGTGTCGAGTCACGTACTGGGAATTCTAGGACTGAATGCACTAGGGCGCAGAAGCTGAGGACGGGAGAGCCGAACAGGACAGACCTCCAGACTAGAACGTAGTAATTCTAGGAACCAGGGTGTGGCTCGTTTGTTGAGCCTCTGTGTATCAAGTGTGAAGTCGTGGATTCTAACCACAGCGTAGCAAGGGACAAACAAACAAAACAAAATCAAAGACAAAAAACCAACTTAAAAAGCCTTAGAATTACTGTGATGGAGGAAGGATCCCACAGAGAAATCTATTCCTTGCTTTTTTTTTTTTTTTTTTTTTGGTGATGGGGATCAAACATAGGACCACCTTGGACCTGATATCAATCCTTAGGACCTATGTAAAACAAAATGCCGGTTGTGGTGAACATTTGTAGCCCCAGTGCGAGAGGAAAGAGGAGGAATCCCGGGGACTGGCCATTTTAGTCCACTTGTTAGTGTTCCAGGCCAGTAAGAATTGTAAACATGAATCCAACCCCTTGTGGGTTTTTTTTTTTTTTTTTAATTCTTCGGAGGCTGAGCTCTGCTGGAGGCCCAGTGAGAGCCTGAAAATGTAGCCCACGTCCCAGCTTCTTGGTTTACTTGAACTCAGGCATTGGGTGCATTTGGGTCGGGAACGCTGGAGTGTGTGTTTGCACGTGTGCGTAAAGGGTGAGGCAGTTCTCTCCTTTCACCATGTGGACTCCAGGAGCTTAACTAGGTCACAGGTATTATTCCTTTAAAAACGGCGGCGGCGTGGGTGTGTGGACAAACACAGGATAGACGAGACGCAAAAGGAAGAGACGGACACGCGGCTCCCACGTAGGTGCGCTTTAATGGGGAGAGGGGAACACAGTAAGGGGTGGGACGTGCAGACACACAAGGGTAGGGGGAAAAGGGCCAAGAGGGGGGCCAAGAGGGCGAAGCCTCGTGGACCTTCGCTTTTAACGGGGGGCGCAAGGTTGTCTGGGAGGAGTGGCCTTCACCTGGGCGCGGCCAGCGCGCACACAGGTAATCCAGGAGAAGTCTGGGAGCTGTAGTTTCCAAGGAATAACAACAGGGCTTGGCAGCAGAAACATATCGCTGGCCACCATTGTGGGTATTTTGTTTCTTAAACTAATTTGGAAAAACGATTTGGTTTTTTATTTTATTTTTTTTTCCAAAATTTGGGCATGTGTATGTTATGCCCAAATCCGCGAAGTCCCCCAAAAGCCAACAAGGAGACTGAGTCCCGTATGTAAAAGCAAAGAGCCTTTATTTTATGCACGTTTGCAAACTCGGTCTCTCAGCATGTCCACGTATTGGAATAAACAGAGAGCCCAGAGCTCAGTTAGATTAGGGTTTATATAGTAGTAAAGGTGGGGGTGAGGGGTTTCTGAGATTTTAGGACCCCTGATTGGCTGACATTTGTCTAGAGGTGTCCTGGTGAGTGTGCGCTGGCAGGTGATCCTATCTACAGTGGTTGGAACATTAGGCATTTCCTTTGGCTGGTCTGTTCTTGGGTGGTGCTCAGGTAATCTCAGTTTGTGGTTCTTCCTTGTAATGAGCATGGAAGCAGATTCCTCTGAATGAATAAATATAGGGGAATCTGTAGTGTAGATAGAGCAGGAAATTTATAGAATAAGAATGAATGTAACTTGGTGTAATGTAAAAGCATTTCTTCTTGTGTGTGGTATGGAAAATTACTAAGGTGAAGTATTAAGAGAACATTTGCCCCCTTGAAGGCTGCCACACCCATCTGGCCCTGCCAGATGTGGGGGCTGCACCCAGCAACCGTGGTAACGAAATAATCTTGCCACACAAGAGGGACCCCCACCCTTCTGTGACCAGTTGATACTGATAACCTAGGACATCTGGTTATCGGAAGGATCAAACGAGGGGCAATTTTGAACTGACTTAAAAGAGGTGGCTGAAGCAGGACGGTTATCTCACTTCTCACAATGGCTCTGGCACCAGGCCTCCGTGGAAAGAGAGATCCTCCTAGCCTGCCTCCCGAAAAGCAGCAATATTGAATGCTTTGCCTAAACATTTAATGCTCTGTCTCCCGAGCACAGAGCTTTGTCTCCCGAAAACAGACATTTAACACCTTGCATCCCGAATGCAAATCCTCATTCCCTGAGAGTGGACATTGAAGGGCTGTCTCCCGAGAACAGACTAGATACTCTGCCTTTCAGAATGCTTTGCCATCCCGAGAGCAAAGCCTCATCTTCAAGAGTAGAGAACTAAAGCCTTGTCTCCCGAGACTCGGTCACCCGAAAGCCGAGTCCAAGGCCCTACCAGATACCAGCCTGGAACATCAGGACCTTATCTCCTGAGTGCAGACTATGGGGTCAAGAGTCGATCTTGGCTACCCAGCCCCCAGTGAGGACAAGAGCCCAGCCTGAAGAAATTCAAGAAGTCCTTTTTAAGCCAGGGAATACCAGGTTGTATGATGCTATTTCATGTGTGTATGAGAGGTTAAGAGAAGAGCATAGATGTGTTAATGCATAAGTTTGGTGTGTGAAATGTTCAGAGATATTTTATGGATAATTGATAAGATTAGGAAATGTTAATGGATAAGCTAAGGTTAAGGAGTGTTTTATAGATAATTAAGGGATAAGTTGTATTAAGGTTATAGATAAGTAATGGATAAGTTGTATTAAGGTTAAGAAGTGTTTTATGAATAAGTGATAAGTTAGAGTAAGGTTATGAATTGGTTTTATGTATTAGGTTTAGTAGGATTAATAATTGTGATATTGAAATGCCTGTGAGTTGCCCATTATCAATCCCCCATGCCTATTGAGATTGTAACTCCCATTGATGCATTGGATATTGAAGTTGCTAGTAAAGAATCATTATAAAAACAATTCTCTTGCTTGGTCTGGTTACTCATCCCTCTCTGGGGAGAAGGGCACAGAGTCCTCATAGATAGTACTCGAAAAGAACCTGGAGCTGAAGTCCCCCAGCTCGTAACATTCCTGCAACCAAGTATTGCTTCAGGCCTCTATTAAATCTGTTGACGGCTGAGTCCTACACTGGCAGGTGATAATGGTTGGAAGTAAAGAGCTTCCTTTGGGTGATCTGTTCATATTTAGCTTATCATGGCTGGTTCATACAGTGTACATCTTAAGGAATAAAATTCATTATCATCACGAGGAATGGGATCTGAGTATGGGAGGTGCATACTGGTGATGCTAGCACCCTGGAGAGAGAGCTGGCAGGACAAGAATTCAAGGCCATTTTCTACTACATAGCAGGTGAGACCAAACTGGACTTTATGAGACCCTATTCAGAGAGAGAGAGAGAGAGAGAGAGAGAGAGACAGAGAGACAGAGAGACAGAGAGACAGAGAGACAGACAGAGAGAGACAGAGACAGAGGACAGCTAGGATGTAGCAGAGTGATATGTGCCTTGTATGTATAATGAAGTGGCCTTAGACTCTATCACCAAACAGCAAAGAGAACTAGTAAGAGGGAGTCCAGTCACAAGGCAAGGTAGGGTAGAGGAATAGAAGCAGGAGGTAAGAGCTGAGCATAACTTCATACTCCCAGCAGCCAATTCCAACTCCTGAGAACCAGTTTGGGGTGGGCCAGGACTGGGTTTATAGCCCACTTCCAAGCTTTGATCTTCCAAAGTAGCTGGAGCATGGACCGCGTTAGTCTCACCAACCCAAACCTTCAGGGACTGGACTTTAGGCAGAGTGGAGGAAAAGAGCCCAAGGTTTTCAGGAAAAAAGACTAAAGCCAGTAAAATTTCCTGCACTGGCAAGATTGCTCAGTACTTGCTGTCAAACCTAATAGCCGGCTGGGCAGTGGTGGTGCATGCCTTTAATCCCAGCACTCAGGAGGCAGAGGCAGGAGGATCTCTGTCAGTTAAGAGGCCAGCATGGTCTTCATAACTAGACATAGTTCCAGCACAGGTTACAAAAGCTATAGAGAAACCCTGTCTTGAAAAACCAACCAAACAAACAAAAAACAAAAAAACTGGGCAGCCTGAGCTGCATCCCTCAGCATGGTGAAGGGACAGAACCAACTCCTAAAAGTTTCCCTCTGACCTCCACAGGTATCCCCCTTCATAAATAAATACATTTAATTAAAAAAAATCAAATGGACTGTAGAAATAGCTCAGGGTTAAAAACTCTTACAGGGGACTTGAGTTCAGCATCCAAACACCCATGTAGAGCAGCTCAAAACTGGAGCTCCGGCTTTAGAGGGATCCTATGACCTCCACTGGCTCTGCATTCACACGCACACACTCACATACAGATACTGAATAATTTAAAAATAAAATATATTTTAAAATTCCTGGAAAGGAGTGGTCTCCAGCCTTTGCCTCCATGAGGCAGCAGACTCCTCTGACAGGATGGGCCGCTGAGGGAGCTGTTAACATCAGTGTAAAGTCAAGGTACCTGCTTTGCCAGGATGACCCCTAGACAAGGCCCTCCAAAGCTGGGTGCTTGTTTGTTGGAAACATCTATACTTTTGATGAAAAGGCAGCTCCACTGTAAGGGAAAGGGGTTGGGAGGACTTCCTGGCTCAAGTCAGATGTCTTGGATGAAAGCCCAGAGGGACTCACTTTTAGAGTGATAATTCATTTTGTTGGGTTTGTGGTTTTGTTTGTTTCTTGAGACAGGGTCTCACTATGTAGCTCTGGCTGTCCTGGACCTCACTCTGTAGATAGCTGGTCTCAAACTCACAAAAATATGCTTATCTCTGTCTCCCCAATGCTGGTATTAAAGGTGTCTGTTACCCCAGTTAATTTTTTTAAATTATATTATTATTTAGTTGTATATATGTGCACCATGTGTGTGCTCCGTGCCTGTGGAGGTCAGAAAAGAACATCAGATCCTTTGGGACTGGAATTACATATAGCTATGAGCTTCCCACCATGAGGACACTGGAAATGAAACTTTGGCTTTCTGAAAGACCTACAAGTGCTCTTGACTGCGCAGACAACTCTCCATTGTCTGGATATCATCTTCTGGGTCTCAGTGGAGTGGTGTGGGAAGTCCTTCTAAATATGTTGTAGTGAGGAGGGCAGCGGGTAGCGGCCTGGCTCCTGCACGGCTAGCTTTACACCCAAAATAGCAACACACAAACTGTATTCTTTTAAACACTGCTTGGCCCATTAGCTCTAGCCCCTTACTGGCTAATTATCATATTTTGATTAACCCATTTTAATAATCTGTGTAGCACCATGAGAAGAATCTTAACCTGTGTCCATCTTGGAGAGGAGAGCTATAGCATCTGCCTCACTGCCTTCTTCCTCCCAGCATTCTGTTCTGTCTACTCCGCCTACCTAGATTCTGCCCTATCAGGCCAAGCAGCAGTTTTCTTTATTAATTAACCAATAAAAGCAACAGATAGATAGATGACCCACCTACATCATTCCCCCTCTTTCTTTCTTTCTTTCTTTCTTTCTTTCTTTCTTTCTTTCTTTCTTTCTTTCTTTCTTTCTTTCTTTCTTATGTATACAATATTCTGTCTGTGTGTATGCCTGCAGGCCAGAAGAGGGCGCCAGACCTCATTACAGATGGTTGTGAGCCACCATGTGGTTGCTGGGAATTGAACTCAGGACCTTTGGAAGAGCAGGCAATGCTCTTAACCACTGAGCCATCTCTCCAGCCCCCCCCCCTTTTTCTGTTCAAACAAAAAGGCTTTAATTTTAACATGGTAAAATTACATATAACAAAAGTTATCAAGCAATAATTACAGTTACAATATTTATATCTATTTTATCTTTTATCATAACTAAGGAAAACTATAACTATCCATTCTTCAACTCCATCAAAGACTCTAGAAGGATATAATATTACCTAAGCAAACAAGAAATAAGCAACTTCCAAACTCTAGAAATGACAAAGACATCTTGCTGCCTGGACAGTCACCCAAAGTTTCTCTGTACCGTTGGGGCATCCATCTTCAGCCTACAGGCCCATAGTTTCCAGCAGACATTTCCATGAAGCAGGAAATTTCAAAGACAGTTCAGTCACTATCTGCTATGTCCTGTAGAATGTCTCACAGACTCTTTCATGAATCAGGAACCCCAAAAGACCATCTCACCTTTAGGCAAGTTCAGCAGTCCTCTCTCTGCGGGTTCTTTGTGTCCAGTCTATGCAAAAGTCCAGGCAAGAGCAATTTCTTGCCCAAATGGCTAACTAACTCTATAAGGAGCCTTTTCAATGCCCATCTTCCTCTTGAAGTAGCTGGTGCTGCCAGGAGCAGACATGTCTCATTGTCATGAAAAGCCCTAACTTATTAAAACATTAAATGCCATATTCTATAGTCTTTGAAAGATATGAAGAATGCCTATCTGATATATATTTATGCACATCTAGAAAATCTAACTAACATGACTATAAGCTTGACTATTATCAATGATTATTCATTAACAACCTATATTTCCTAATTATACATTACATTTTAAATGAACTACACAATCACAAAACCTTAATCAAGAGCAGAAATACATAAAATATAACAAAATTGACCTTAAAGTCCATACCAATGCAAATTATTCATATCTATATCATATCCCCCTTTAAATGTAAACGAACATTTATAAACAATATTTGGGAACATGGGCGCAGTTTTTTCTCTCCAAACTGCTTCGTGCTGAATGGGGGCGCTGTTAATCAGATCTTTCATGGTGTAACCTGTGTGCCAGGATCATCTCAGTCAGCAGTTGAGTGAAGTAATTTTTTTGAAGGTGTTCACAGCAACCTTTCAGGAGGGCGTGGTCCATCATAACATATTGGGATAGAAGCAGTCCACAGGGTCTCATCCTCTGTGAAAACAAAAGAAGACCCTCTCCAAAGCATCATATCCTTAGACCCAAATTTGGAAATCATGATACCTTTAGAACATACATGTAGTTTGGCAGACCACACAATGAAATGTCTCTCTGTATTTAGCTCCTTCACAGTCAAAAAATTCAAAGAAAATACAATATACAGAATCCAAACTTTCTGTGAATTTTCTATTTTTATGTGTCTTATTTTTCTTTATTTCTTTTAGTCTATAACTATCTGTACTCTGTCTCTTTAAAGACTTTACCCTTTTTTTAAACCATTAACTTTATTCTCTATATTTTTTTCTTCTCTCTCTCAAGCCTACATACACTCATCCAAAATTGTGACCCATTTAGCAGTCTTTTATGTCTGAATCTGTCCTATTGTGAATCTGAAATTTTTTACTATCCAGGAGCACTTTTGACTTGCGCCTTTAAATCACTAAGCGCATAAGAATCTAAGCTGTGACATTCCTAGGTCAAAAACAGGTACTGCGGGTTTGCCCTGCCCAATCCAACATGGTGGAGCCTCTTGTGACTCTGCAGAGCAGCAGGCTGCTCTGGATATTGACTCCACCTCTCTCTAATTTCAAAATGGAGGACGTACCATTTTCTACTAGCTCTGGGGCTGCCAGATAGGAGCCACACTCAGCACTTTGACTCTGAGACTGAGCGTGCAGCACAGAAACTCTTTTCATCCAAGTTACAAGCAAATCTGACACGCAGAGCACTGCACAGTCTGAAACATCTCTCTGTATGACTACAGAAATCCGCCATGCTCTCCTGCCTACCTAAGCCTGATTCTGCAGTCTGCCCAGGCAGAGAGCGCAGGCATGGTCTCAGAGTACTTTCTTCCCGATCCTGAACTGGAACACAAACATCCAGTCCCATAAAAGCCTTTGAAATGCTTTAAAGCCAGAGTTTGCACTGACGGCACAGCCCAGGAAGCTGCGTTTTTAAACTGCGCAGCTGTTTTCCTGCTATGGCTGCTGAGTTAGGGAAATTTCTCTGCAGCACGCCACCCACAAATAGCAAAAAGCTGTGTTAAGCTCTTTCCTTTATTTTTAAGCTTTCTCAGGTTTTTTAGTGGATTTAATTACCACATTGGGCGCCACTCTGTAGTGAGGAGGGCCGTGGGCTATGACCTGGCTCCCGCATGGCTAGGTTGTATACTTACTATACGAGTGCAGCTTTGCCTGTGCCATAGGAACACATAATACACGTGCGCACACACACACACACACACACACACACACACACACACACACACACACACACACACACACACACACACACACGAAGGCAAAACTGATAAATGGCTTCGCCAAGATTCAAAGATTCTGTCCTTTAAAAGCCAGGCACTGTAGTCCTGGCACTCAGGAGACAGAGGCAGTCAGATTTCACTGAGTTCAAAGCCAGCCTACTCTATATAGTAAATTCCAGGGTGTTATAGTGAGAACCTGTCACACACACACACACACACACACACACACACACATACACACACACGTACATACATACACACACACTAAAACCAGAACAAAGATAAAAAAGACAGAAGGCAATTTTAAACACACAAAAATAAAAATAAATACAGGGCAGGCAGGAAGGAGTGACAGTGCACACTTGTAATCTCAGCACTCAGAAGACAGGCAACAGGACAGCTTTTGAGGCCATCCTAGATTACACAGTAGTTTTGTAATTAATATCGTTTCTGTGTGATTATTTGGGTCTGGGCAACCGGGAAATAAACAAGCAGTCTTCACTTACAAAATGGTGCTAACATGGGCAACTATATCCACATAAAATCTAAGAGAGCTTGGGAAGTTATTCTAGACACAAAAGAACAGAGGTAAGCACAGCTTCTTGGTAGCAGTATTTTCTCAGGTGGGCTCTGTTTGCTAGAAGCAAGTGTGTCTCATTTAAGTGATGCTTCCTGACTCAGCTTTAGCTGCAAAAACTTTGCAGTTCTTTTAAAAGGCCCCACCAACAAACACTTAAGTGGTGTTTATAAATTGCACAACAGCATGCTTCTTTGTGGTGGCAGGGACCTTGAAACTTCAGAGTTATGAAAATAACATGGCTCCCACCAGTACCACTGCCATGAAGCTAGACTCTCAGAAAGCTAAGGAATGGGGTGGATCCAGCTGTCAAAGCCACCACTTTAATCCTAGCCATATTGCTTAGCAAATTAAAGACTCATGTGGTCAGAAGAAAGCGAGAGATACAGTAAAGGTAGATTCAGCTGGGGAAAAAAAAAACCTCTAAACATTTTACAGTGTGTTTAAAAATATGTGTAGGCTTGGAAAAGAAAAAAAAGAATTTTAAAATTCTTAAAAATAAAAGGGGGGAACAGTTGGATGTGGCAGCTCACACCTTTAATCTCAGCACTTGGGAGGCAGAAGCAAGCAGAACTCTGTGAGTTCAAGGACAGCCTAGTCTACAGAGTGAGTTCCAGGACAGTCAAAGATACACAGAGAAACCCTGTCTCAAAAAAACCCAAAAATAAAAATAAAAGAAATAGAGTTTAAAATAAAGCCACGTAAAGATGGAAAATACACAGAAAATCACACAATAACATACAGTGTTCTCTTTGAATTGTTTGATGGCTGAGGAAGGAGCAACAGTTGCTAAAAGATATTTGATTATAAATGCTACTGGAGTAATCCAACATATATATTTTGAAAATGCCTTGACTTCAAAATTTAAATAAAAAATATACTACTTTGGAGAAGAGGTTTTGCTTTTCTCCACAGGAAATGAGAGGCTGTGGATTCATTCTGGGTTAACAAAAATCAAGGAAGACCCTCTGAAGAATCTCTGATAGGAGTGGATTGCCCAGATAGAGAGAGAGAGTGTATGCAGAGTCAGAGAGACGCCATGTAGCTACCAAAGGAGACAGACGCTGAAACTTTACACCAGAACTTTACCAGGTAGGCCATAGCCTTAAATGGGTTCATTTAAGATATAAGAGTCAGTTAATAAGAAGCCTAAGCTAATAGGCCAACCAGTGTTGTAATTAATATAGTTTCTGTGTGATTATTTGGGTCTGGGTGACCGGGAAATGAATGAGCAGTCTCCACTTACAAAACATAGTAACACCCTGTGTGTGTGTGTGTGTGTGTGTGTGTGTGTGTGTGGAATGGGACTAATTATTTGAAGCTACTGCCTCGAGGTTTCAGGCTGTAATCTCTGCATCTATTCTAATGGTCCATAGTCAGACCTGTTGCACATTGCCAACTGGAACACACACATCTATCTCAGGTACGAACCAGAACCAGAGACAGAAACTAAGAACTGTGGCTTCAGGTCACCAAAAGTCAAAAAAGAAAAAAGAAAAAGAAAAAGAAAAGAAAACCAACAAACATTTTAAAAAATTTAAGATTTATTTTTTTATGAATGTGTGTTTTGCCTGCATGTATGTCTGTGTACTATGTGGGTACCTGGTGCATAGGAGGTCAGAAGAGGGCATTAGAACCTCTGAAACTGGGGCTGGAGAGATGGCTCAGTGGTTAAGAGCACTGCCTGCTCTTCCAAAGGTCCTGAGTTCAATTCCCAGCAACCATATGGTGGCTCACAACCATCTGGAATGAGGCCTGGTGCCCTCTTCTGGCCTGCAGACATGCACACAGACAGAATATTGTACACATAATAAATAAATAAATAAATATTTTAAAAAAAAGAACCTCTGAAACTGGAGTTACAGATGGTTGTCAGCTGCCATGTGGGAGCCGGGAATTGAACCCAAGTCCTCAGCAAGAGCAGCAAACACTCTTAACCACTGACATCTGTCCAGCCCACTTCCATTCATCTTTGAGCATTTAGTAAGTGTCAGATCTAGCAAACTGTGCTATCTATAGCTTGATGATTTTAGAACAGACCCCCAGATGGTCACATAGTTAAATAACTTTTGTATTCAGGGGTCTAGAGAGATGCCTATATGGGTAAGCACTTTCTGTGCAAGAGTGAGGACCAGAGTTCAGATCTCCAACACCCGTGTAAAAGCCATGGCTTTCATGTGGATACTGAGGGTGCAAACTCCAATCTTCATATTTTCTTGGCATGGTTTTTATCCGTTGAATCATCTCCCTAGCCCCTTTATCTTTTGGGTGTATGTGTATATGTTGTGTGTGTGTGTGTGTGTGTGTAATAAATGTCACATTAATAAATTGTCCTGCAATTTGAGATTACTGAGAACCTGGCTCTTCAGACCCAAGCATGCTATCTTCAAGTGTCCCCCAAGACCTCTTGCCTGGGAACGGGCTAGCTCCCTCTGGCCCTGTGAGGAGAAAGAACAAACCACAGAAGATCTATGAAGACCTTCAGAAGGAGTGAAAGTGCCATGTCCTTGAACACTCTGGGAGGTAAGCATTCCCAGGCGGCTTTCCAAAGCCAAAGACTCAGCTACTGTTTAATTCCATGATAAAAAGATGCCTGGGGTGTGAACTGCCAATGGGAAGTATCAACCAGGAAAACACGTTCTGCCTGGGAGTCTCGGTGGTCAGACACCCCAGCTTGCTGTTTCGGTGTTTAGGGCTCCCCCAGACAGTTTTTTCTGGGTGGTGTAAGTGTCTAGCCTCATGTTCTAGTGTGTTTCTGCTGCTTGTTTTATTCTTTTAAAATCATATACATGGCTCTCAGGGATCCTTCCATACGGTGCATTTCTGTTCTAAGGTTGCTGAGCAAATCCCTGGCTCTGAAGAACTTCTCTTTAGTGAACTGGCTTTGTAGTGAATGAATGAGGCTGGTCTTTGTGAAGAGTGGGCCAGAAAGTTGAAAGCTTTGAAGCTACACCACGTGGCTTAGGCCTTGAAAATGGTTGCTGCGAGAAATATGACTCTTGGGGACAGGTGAGGCTGGTATTTGCTAATGGCCTAGTGGAAAGCGATTGCAGTTGGAGGTGGGGAAGACAGAGAAATGTTCAATGGGAAAAGGAGACGGCAGATTTGCAGAGCTGTTGATGTTGCAATGGCAGACATACATCCTTAGTGAACAAGTGCAGGAGAAGAAATGGGGGGCCAATGCCCAGAAAGGCCATCTGGCAAATGTTTGGCCAAATTGAGATCCTGACACCTATGCCTGGGACAGCAATGTATGTATGGATTGAGGATTAGACTTATGAGAGAAGAGAGACTTCTTATTACTCTTATAACTTATATTAGCCTATTATTCTTGTCTGTGTTAGTCATGTGGCTCGTTACCTTATTTGGTGGGGCAGTCACATCTTGCTTCTTTTGTGGCTGGGACAGGACTGCAGAGAGAGCTTTCCTCTTCCCAGAATTCTCCTGTACTCACTGACCTGCCTCTACTTCCTGTCTGGTTGTCCCGCCTATACTTCCTGCCTGGCTACTGGCCAATCAGCGTTTATTTAAGATATAATTGACAGAATACAAACCATTGTCCCACATAAGATCTGGGTACCTGATGTAATATTTTACATGGCAAGAAATAAATGGCATTTCCAAGGGCAACCCAGAGGCTTGGGAAGCCCTGATTAAGATAGCTGGTGCAATTGTGTGACCTAGGAGTCACTGGTGTTAAACTGGATGCAAGAGACTTAAATTTGCAATTGTCACCACAGAACCTGCAGTGTGCAATATGTTCCAAGAGTGAAGCATAAAGGCTTAAACCATGGATGCACAGGCAGGTCAATTGACAGTACCAACATGTTGGAACTGGCTATGAGGGACACTCAGGGACACATACATGACTGATGATTTGTGACCCACAGCTAATCACCCATCATCCTCCTTAAAGGATTATGTACAAACCATGGAAGAATCCTGAAGCCATTCAGTGCTGCAGTGGCTGGTGATCTAACAACCCTACTTTAGGAATACAAATCAGGAACAGGACAACTAAAATAATAATAATTATTTGTGCTGGGTGCGCTCATGACACAAAGTAAGTGTGGAAGTGAGAGGGCAGCTCTTGGGAGTTCGTTCTTTTCTTCCACAGATCAAATTCAGATCATCTGGCCTGGCAGCAAGTGCCTTTGCCTTCTGACCCATCTCACTGGCCCCAATAAGATAATTAAAACTGCATCTCCTGCTTATAAGCAAATTATCAGAACTCTGCTAGTAAATGATACAGATAGTTTATTGCCTTAGTGATTCAAAAGGTAACACAAAGAGAGGATTGGGACTGGACTGTGAGAAGGTGCCCGCCCCATGTGCACCATGGGAAGAGAGCTTACATCTCTCAGAGACAAATGTTCACTACCCTTCAGTCAGAAGTGCCATATGATAAAACAGATGGAGTGACTAGCTAAGAGCAGTGACAGATGTTTAAAGATAAAAGATTGCATTACAGAAAGCATCCTTATCCTCTGGAAGCCCCTGGCTGATGCCTCCCTACAGTCCCCGTGGCTACAATGGCTCTTTCTGCTTTGTTTGCTGACTTGTCCTCAAAACTGGAAAGCCCAGATCCAAAAGTTAGGTTTTATCTGTAAAGACTTCAGGCCCCACATTAAAATCTATTGGAAAAATGGGTCACCTACTATTAGCCTAACTTGGGTGAGTACTGGAGATGAAACCATTTAATTTATGGCAATCCAAAATTGTTCAAAGGAAAATCAGTTACAACTACTAGATTAGAGGAGGGAATTTATGCTAAACAAGCTACAGTTCCATTTAAAAAGTGGCCAGCTTCCTAGATGGGGGCATGAAGTAATGATAATTTCCATTCCAGTTAGGTTGAGGAAAGTCTTTCAATCAACTGTCTCCTCAGTCTCTGGTATGGGCAGCCAATATGCAGAGGTATAAGCTGTCTATAAAGCTATTCATACTGACTCAGGACAATGCCATGGGTGTACACCAAGTGGTCTGTGGCAAAAGAAATGGCCATCTGGATGGCCTGATAACAAAACATGAATGGACTACAAGTGGCAACGAAATATGGAGAAAACCTGCGTGGGAGGATATTTGGTAGCAGTTAGTCAGTGACACTGTACTTCATGGTGATACTCACAATGTGCTTACTTATCTCCATAGAACAAGCATTCAGCCCAGACTCTTCAGCTCAGATTCCACGGAGTGTGTGAGTTCCCTCTGACAAGCACAAATGGGTTTATCACAAATCCAGACGTCTTGGAGAGTATGCTGCTCACAGGTGGGCACAGCACTATGGGATGCCTCGTACTCAGGGTATTATAAAGAAGAGCATCCTCAAAGATCCCCTCTGCCAGTGGATGCAGAAGTGGAATATCCTGCATCATTGGAAAGAATGTATTTACAAATCTGGTAGATCAATAATGTGGGAGCTTTGACCTGATCTCAAAATTGCTAGTCCTTCTCTGTGATGGTAAGTACATACATCCGGATATTTGGTTGTATGTCCATATACCCATGCTACCCAAATGAATACTTTATGGACTCTTTATAATGCTAAGGTTGATATGCCTATATGAACCCAGAGTGATATGGGAGTCACTTCAAATGTAAGTTAATATAGGACTGTACTAAGATGCATGGTATAAAATGGATTTATCACATTATTATCTGAAAGCTGAGGGTTTGGTAGAAAAACATAAATGGTTTTTATAAACTAATAAACATAAACTAATGCTGTATTAGTCAGGGTTCTCTAGAGTAACAGAACTTATAGAATGAATCTATGTAAACACATATACTTATAGATACATGTTTATATAACATATAACACACATAACACATATAGGATATATACATATATTATATATAATAACATAACACATATATAATATACATAATATATGTATTATATATACGGGAGAATTTTTAGAATTTAGGTTTACAGGCTGTGGTCCATTTAGTCCAACAATGGCTGTCTACCAATGGAAGGCCCAGGAATCCAGTAGCTGATCAGTCCATGAGGCTGAAGATCTCAGATGATCTTCAGTATACGCAGGAATCCCAAAGACGTGTTCTCTAATGATAGTGAAGGAATGAACTTGCTATCAATAGCAAACAGGCAACAGAGTGTTCCCTTCTTCCATGTCCTTTATAGAGGCTGCTACCAGAAGATGTGGCCTAGATTAAAGGTGGATCTTCCCACCTCAAGATCTGGATTAAAAGTGTCTTCCCATTTTATTTTATTTTTATTATTGACTTTTATTGAACTCTACATTTTTCTCTGTTCCCCTCCCTGCCTCTCCCTCCCCTTCACCCCTCTCCCAAGGTCCCCATGCTCCCTGGTCTTTCCATTTTAAAGATGTAATCAAGAAAACAATCCCTCACAGGTGGGTCCAACCATTTGGGTTTTAGTTAATTCCAAATATAGTCACGTTAACAACCAAGAATAGTCACCACAGATGCCAAAACAGCAATTAAAACAGATAGGGCTGGGCTCATTCCATAAATACTTTCATCAAGTATTTATGATCATTTACTGGAAACAGTACAGACCTAAATAATAGGCCCACAGAACAAAATGAAACACATTTATATGGATTATGACTCAAAATCTCTAAACCATAGTTGGAGATAAAAGATGAAGCAATATTGCTGCTGTCTAGGGAGGTGAAGGCTTGGTGCCCAGGTGCCTTTCTGGGCACCTCCTGATTCAGTGCGACTGATCTGTACTTCTCCATGGAGTGCCAGTCAGAGTCCACGCTACGTGCTATACCTGCTGGTAGCGTACACTATTCCCTCCTAGATTGTTTGCGTTAACCTTGGGAAAAGCAAGTCCAGCTATCTGGGACCTCAACTACTAAGGAGGTTGATCCAGACAGACCACTGAAGGGAGATTAAGGCGATGTAAATCCGTTGGAGCCAAAGATCTGCCCATGCAAAGATGTGCCAGACTAGTTCATTTAGTGCTTTTTCCATTTGAGGAAGTTAAGGTAAAACAAGGGAACCCTCTGTTACTGCCGACAGTATAAGGAGCCAAAGGCTTTGGATTAATCAATACTTGATGAAGGCTGGATATAAAGAACCCTCTAAGAGCACTCCACATGCTATGAAAATTGTGGCACAAATTTAGGATGAAACAGTAGTAGTCTCCTGCCCAGAAGATGACCAATGTCCCATACGCCCATCACTTACATGGGTTTGGTGAACCCTGGTTTTTATTTTATTTATTTTTCTTAGACAGGGTTTCTCTACGTAGCCTGGCTTTCCTGGAACTTGATCTGTAGACCAGGCTGGCCTCGAACTCTGAGATCTGCTTACCTCTGCCTTCTGAGTGCTGGGATTCATTGAACCTGGATTTTATATCTTTTATACTTAATGTCTCAGCATGCTGCTGAAGGCTGCTTGATTGATACTGACCAATTCAACATTCTTCTTTTTCTGGGAGCTGTGCTGGTTCTTTGTTGCTTGACCGGCTGCGCCACCCTTGTCAGCCTAGTGGCTTACAAGAAGGGACCACCGAGGTATTTTCCAAGCCCATGAAGACATCTCCTCTCAAGAACAATACTGATCACCCCAGAAAAACAACTGTGATTTCACCATGGGATTCCCTAGAGCAACTCATTGGATGATAAGGACTTTATCTACATCAAATATAAAAGGCAGCCATTGCAATATCTCAGTGGGTAAAGGCACTTGCCACCAAGCATGAGGACTGAGTTTGAACCCGGGAACCCATGTGGTAGGAGAAAATACACTCAGACAAATTGTCCCAGCCTCCACAATGATGCTATGTCATGTGCATACCCACTCTCTTCCTCATGGAAATAAATGAATGTAAATTTTTAAAGTAACTGTAGAAACTGGAGAGATGGTTCAGCAATTAAGAGCACTTACTGCACTTGCAAAGGAGCTGGGCTTGATTCCTAGCATCCACAAAGTGGCTCATGACCATCTGTAATGTCAGGGGAATCTGACACCCTCTTCTGACCTCTGTGGATTCCTGCATGTATATGGCACATTTGTGAAAACTCAGGCACACATATATAAACATAAAATAAAAACAAGTTTATAAACTAGGCATAGTGGCACACACCTTTAGTCTCAGCATTCAGGAGGCAGAGGCAGGAGTGAGTGCCTTTACTCATATGTATACATACACATAATAAAAAATAAAACAAATCTCTACAGACAAGCTGATAGAGATGGGCATTATCTGTGCAGACATTTGTAAATGCCGTGCTCTGCTATCATCTTTTAATGCTAATCCACGAGACTCCTACACACTTTGCCACCACTGACATTGTTAATCTGTACTGTCTTTGTGTTAACTGTCCCACTCTCAGGATTTAATGGAAGTCTATGGACAGAACCATTTCTTACAAGCCAGCTCCAGTGTTTGCTTTAACATACCTTCTGATCATACACTAGTGAGATATATGGGCTATCTGCTAGGGATATAGTGTGTAATACTTCTTTATAATAATAAGCCTTCTAATTATAAAGAACTCCGCTTTTGTGTCAGGCACACTCTCCCTGCATCTTGTATAACCACCTCACCTGTGTACCTGCTTTGACTAATACTGCAGTAACTGCATCTTTGCTAGCCATTCCAGGGCTTACGACCAGGTTGCAAAATGAAATTTCAGAAGCTTCACCACTGAAGTAGTGAACAACGCTGCCTTAGCCTTTGCTGCTATTAAGAATTAGACAGGTTTCTTTTTCTTTGGAAAAACACTAAATGGCAGATGAAGCCAGTGTGGCAGGAGGCCCCAGGGTAAGATTAGACTTCTGAGGAGGATTTGGCAGCAGCAGTGTTAGACATGGCTGCAGGCCCCAGAACTCTCGGAGATAAAGCAGATGACAAGGACTGGATCCCTGTCACCAAGTTGGGCTGCCTGGTTAAGGACATGAAGATCAAGTCCCTGGAGGACATCAACCTGTTCTCCCTGCTCATTAAGTAACCCAAAATTAAGTCAGTTCAAAAAATTGATTTTTCCTGGGTATGGCCCTAATAAAGATCATGCCAGTGCAGAAGCAGACTCAGGCCGGCCAGAGGACCAGGTTCAAGGCTAATGGGGACTACAATGGTCAGATTAGTCTTGGTGTTAAGTGCTCCAAGGATGTAGCCACTGCCATCCGACAAGCCAGCGTCTTAGTCAAGCTTTCCATTGTCCCTGTGCAGAGAGGCCACTGGGGGAACAAAAGCCCCACGCTGTTCCATGCAAGGTAACAGACAGCGTGGGTCTGTGTTGATGAGTTTCATCTAATGAAGGACGCTTAAAAGAAATCCCACACCAGCTCAGAATTGAGAAATAGACGGCTATTTATTTAGGGGTAGACTCACAAATCAGAATCCTCTGCTGAAATGGAGCACAGAACCCGAATCCCGCAGCCGGAAAAGAAACCAGTCGGGCACGCTCTACATCGACATAAATAGTATAAGAGGCCACGTCCCAGTGGGCGGGTAACTACTGGCTGTAGGACTTCCTACAGCCTTCATCTCTGTCACCAGAGACATGGGCATCATCTCTGCCCCTGTGCCCAAGAAGCTGGTATTGATGACTGCTACCCATCATCATCCAGGGGCTGCACTGCCACCCTGCACAACGTTGCCAACACCACCTTACATGCCATTCCTAAGACCTGCAGCTATCTAACCCGTGACCTCTGTAAACAGACTGTGTCCACCAAGTCTCCTTATTAAGGAATTCACTGACCACTTCGTGAAAACCTTCGCCGGGAGCCTCCTTTCAGAAAACCCAGGCTCCAGTTGTGGCCAGCGCATAAGGGTTTTTATACAACAAAAATAAAGTGAACTGGATTAATCAATATGTGCCGAGGCTTGTTTGAGCTGCTGTTGATTATAGTACATCATCGGCAGTGCAGAGACTTTCCAGTCATGTGGTGTTTTGACCTTAATGATGATTCTCAGAATATCTCTGATTTACAAACAAAATTAAAAATAACTCATTCTTGGGATGGATTGCAGGCTGAGAAACGTATAAATGTGACCTAAGGAGGATATCACTAGTGGCTGGACTTGTACTGATGGCATTGGGACTATGTCGCTGCTCTCATCCACGCGTTGTAGTCCCTGAATATTCTGTGCAGGAACAATTGTACACAGGTACAACTGAAAAACCGATATAATACACATTGTATTGGTACACTGCCATGTGCTGTCTAAGATTACTGAGAAACTGACTCTGGAAATGAGGTTAGTCCTCTACTTCAGACCTAAGTATGTTTGTCTTGAGTGTCCTCCATGACCTTCTATCCAGGGGTGGACTGCCCTGCCCCTGGCCCTGTAAGAAAATGAATGGAGATCAGGCCAAGAATGAAAATATCATGTTGAAAAAGAAGAGAAAGTTAGCAGAATAAAAACATTATGTCCTTGAACTTAGCTGGAAGGTAAACTTTCCCCAAGTATCTTCCCAAAGCAAAAGGCTGATTTATCTTGTGGTATAAAAGTACCTGCGATGGGAATGGTTAATTGTCATCCAGGGTACACTCTAAGACCCTCTTTATCCACCATTGCCCTGCACCCTAACTTGGGCTTTCTGCTGGTGGCAGTGTCTGATACAATGCTCTATTATCTTTCTGCTACTGGCTTATTCTTGTTCTGCTTGCTGTGTAGGCAATGAACTCATTCATTCCTAACAGAAAGCACCACTACCAAGGATCATCTGCCATACAAAACAGTGTTCATATGGGTGAGTGTTGGCCCACACCTTCCAGGACAACCGTGTGCAGGTCTAGTATCTTGCTTTTACCTTGTTTGAGACAAGGTATCTTGTTCACTGCTGCTTATACCAGGCTAACTGGCCTGTGGCCTTCCAAGGACTCTCCTGTCTCCACGCTGTATTTTGATGTAGGAGTGAGTGCTGAGATTATAGATGCATGCTACTGAGTTTGGCTTCTAGAGATACAACTTCAGATTTTTATGCTTGCGTGGCAAATATTTACAATAGTCATTTCCCTATAGCCCTTGTGATGACTAATCTTGATTGCCAACTTGATTATATCTGGAATCAACTAACATTCCTGCAAGGGATTGTCTTTTCTTTTCTTTTATTCTCTTTTTTTCATTCAGAAAGAAACAGTATTTTATTATAAAGGAATTCTTTGAGAAACAAAGGCCAAGCTGACTTTGAGCTACCAGGCTCAAGTAGTTCTCCTACCTCAGTGTTAAATGGTTTTTAGGGTTCTTCTGCAGTTTACAGCCATTACGATAACATATGAAAATGCCATAAACCTAATCATGAGTTTATAAACACCCACACGTTATTAGCACAGAGATGCTATGATGCCGATGCCGCTCCGCCACTGTTCTGCTTCCCACCCTCCCAGCGGTGGTGCTCTCAGAAGTAAATGAAAGGGAGCTTCTATGTTAAAACAAATATCCATCAACTTTAAGAACAGTGGATTATTTCTCTTTATTTAAGGGGGCAGGAGTTTGAGACAGGCTGTGTTTAGCCCTGGCTGTCCTGGAACTTGCTGTGTAGACCAGGCTGTTCTGGAACTCACAGAAATCTACCTACCCCTGCCTGCAAGGGATTTTCTTGACCCGATTATTTGAAGCAGGAAGACCTATCCTACATTTTCTGTGGCACTAATATAAAAGGACATGGAAGAAGGGGACTCCTTTTTGCCTGCTTTTCTCACTGTCCCTCGTGGCTCCATCTACTCTGTTGCCAAGGCATTTCCTCACTAGTGTTAGAACCAATATCTTTGGGATTTCAACATAGATTAAAGATTAGCAGCTTTCCAGGCACCTCAGGACTCCAGTGCCAAAACGGGACCGATGAGATATCCAAGTCATGTGGACAGATTAACCACGGGATTCTTGCTCTTTCTAGCATGAGACAAATGCTGCTGGACTACCCAAACTGCATCCTGTACACCAACATACTAAGAATCTTCTTTTCTTACATCATAAGGGTTTGGATGAGAACGTCACTGGGCTCCCTGTTGGTGATGCTGTTTGGGGGAGGCTTAGGGGGTGTGGCCTTGTTGGAGAAAGTATGTATAGAAGTAGGATTTAAAATATCAAGAATTGAGCCATTTTCAGTTAGTTTTGTGCTTTTGTTTCCATATGTGAGTTCTCAACTTTCTGTTCCTGCTACCGTGCCTGCTACCTGCAATATAGTTTCTGTCATTATTGATTCTAACCCTCCAGAACAGTAACAGTAAGCCCAAATATATTCTATATTCTTATCTATCTATCTATCTATCTATCTATCTATCTATCTATCTATCTATCTATCATCTATATTTGCTTCATTAGTTCTATTCCTTTAGGGAGAACCCTAATATATATCCTGTTTCCATTTTTGTATGGGGACTGAGGAACAAATCCAGAGACTTCTGCATGTTAGGTAAGTGCTCCAGATATTCAGGTTTTCACTAAAAAAAGACTTATTTTTGTGTATATGGTGGGTATATGCACAAGAGTGCAGGTATGTAGAGGACCAGAAGAGAGTTTGGATTTCCTGGAGCTGGAATTACAGTTGGTTGTGAATCACTAGATGTGGGTTCTGGGAATCAAACTTGTATCCTCTGGATGAGCAACAAATGTTCTTAACAACAAAGGCATGGCTCCAGCCCTGCCCCTAAACAAAGCAAAATAAAACAATAAACAAACAAGTAAAAAGCCAACCAACCTTTTCTAGATGGTTTCACTATGTATCTCTGCCAAGCTTGCAACTCTCTATATGGACCAGGCTGGCCTCCAACTCATAGAGATCCATCTTTCTCTGCCTCCTGAGTGCTGAAATTAAAGATATACATCACCATGCCTGGCTTTAAAAACCTTTCATTTTTCTTTTAATTATCTGTGTGTATGATGTGTATATGTGGGTACCCAATCACTGTGGTGTTCCGATGGAGGTCAAAAGGCAACTTTGTAGGGTGACGTCTCACCTTCCACTTTACCTGGGTGGAGTTAAACTCTTTAGACCAGGCTGGCCTGGAACTCCAGGGATCCACCTGCTTCTGCCTCTGCCTCTGCTTGGATAAAAGGCATGGGCCACCACCACCGTAGGGTTTTTTTTTTTTTTTTTTTTTTGGTAGGGCTCTTACTATGTCTACTTAGGGAGTTTGAGGCCATCTTGGCTACATAAGACCTTGTCTCAAACAAGTAGAAAAAAATTACTGCTTTATTTTATTTTATATTATTTTTTTTTATTCTTCCATTCAAAAATTTACACTTCCTCCCCTCCTCCCAATCCCCTCCTGTTCTACCACTTACGCTCCTCCCTCTCCCTAGCTGCTTGAGAAAGGGCAGGGAACCCTGCCCTGTGGGAAGTCCAAGGCCCTTTCCCCCTTACATCCAGGCCTAGGAAGCTGTGCATGCAAATAGACTAGGATCCCAAAAAGCCAGAACATGCGGTAGAAAAAAGTCCCAGTGCCTTTATCAATGCCAATGGCTTCTCAGTCAGCCCCCATTGTCAGCCACAATCAGAGAGTCCGGTTTGATTGCATGCTCATTCAGTCCCAGTCCAGCTGGATTTAATGAGCTCCCATTAGAACAGGCTCACTGTCTCAGTGGATGGACCAACCCCTCACGGTCCTGACTTCCTTGCTCATCTTCTCCCTCCTTCTGCCCTTCAACTGGACCTTGGGAGCTCAGTCTGTTGCTCTGATGAGGGTCTCTGTCTCTATCTCCATCTGTCGCGGGACGAAGATTCTATGGTGATATTAGAGATAATCATCAGTGTGATAGTGGGACAAGGCCAGTTCAGGCTTCCTCTCCTCTGCTGCCCAAGACCTAGCTGGGGGCATCCCCGTGGACACCTGGGATCCCCTCTAGAGCCAAGTCTCTTGCCAACCCTAAAATGGCTCCTTCCCTGCTCCCACATCCGCCCTTCCTCCACTCCACCCTCCCACTCCCCCAAGCTCTCACCAGTCTTTCCCTTCGCCCTTCCCTTCCCCCTCTTCCCTTCCCCCAGCCTCACTCCCACCCCTACCCCCACCCCCATGCTCTCAACTTTTGCCCGGCAATGAGAAGCTTCTGTAAAGACTCATATGGCGGAAGGAAAACCAACTCCCTAAAATTGTTCTCTGACCCCCATGCATGTGATGTGGCACTCAAGCCATCCTCCACCCCATAAATTAATAAATGTTATAAAAAATTTTAATTAAAAAATAGTAACAGTCCTCCTGAAACTGAGAAACTTCTGTAAAGCAAGGGACACTGTCATTAAGACAAAAAGGCATCCTACTGAATGGGAGAAGATCTTCACCAACCCCGCATCAGACAAAGGTCTGATCTCCAAAATATATAAAGAACTCAAGAAACTAAACTTAAAAATTCTAATTAACCCAATTAAAAAATGGGGTACTGAAGCAACAGAGAATTCTCAACAGAAGAAGTTCAAATGGCCAAAAGACACTTAAGGTCATGCTCAACCTCCTTAGCAATCATGAAAATGCAAATCTAAACAGCTTTGAGATACCATCTTATACCTGTCAGAATGGCTAAAATCAAAAACACCAATGATAACCTATGCTGGAGAGGTTGTGGAGTAAGGGGTACATTCATCCATTGCTGGTAGGAATGCAAACTTGTGCAACCACTTTGGAAATCAGTGTGGCAGTTTCTCAGGAAATTGGGAATCAACCTACCTCAGGATCCAGCAATTCCACTCTTGGGAATATACCCAAGAGATGCCCAACCACACTACACAAGCATTTGTTCAACTATGTTCATAGCAGCATTATTTGTAATAGCCAGAACCTGGAAACAACCTAGATGCCCCTCAATGGAAGAATGGATAAAGAAAGTGTGGAATATATACGCATTAGAGTACTACTCAGCAGTAAAAAACAATGACATCTTGAATTTTGCATGCAAATGGATGGAAATAGAAAACATTATCCTGAGTGAGATAACCCAGACCCAAAAAGATGAATATGGTATGTACTCACTCATTAGTGGATTCTAGCCATAAACCAAGGACAGGACATTAAGCCTATAGTCACAAGCCTAGAGAAGCCAAATAACAAGGTGAACACAATGAAAAACATATATAGATCCTCCTGGAAATTGGAAGCAAAAAAAAAAAAATACTGTTAACAATTGTAGTGGTTTTGAAAGAGAAATATCTCCCATAGGCTCAGGGGTTTGAACACATACACGATCCCCATCCCCAGTTGATGGCTCTGTTTGGACATGAAGGTTTGCTGGAGGAAGGATGTCACTGGTCCCTGGGGGTGGGCTTTGAAAGTTTAAAGCCCATCCCCACCTCTAGTCCACTCTCTTGCTTCTAGCTTGTGGTTGAGATGTGATCTTTCAGCTTTCTGCTTCAGCTGTCATGTCTGCCTGCTGCCATGATTATTTTTTTTGCCACGATGGACCTTTATCCCATGTGAAACATAAGCCCAAATAAACTCTTTCTTTTGTGAGTTGATTTTTATAGCTTGCAAGTCCAGCTCACAAAACTGCCTCCCATGATTCAGATCAGAGGCCATAGCCTAGTGAAAGGAATTTAGAAAACTTATGCCGTGAGAGGTAACGGAATACTCCACACTCGTGCATGCTCTTTATTCTTCTGACTCTAATTCCCTTGTCCTAATTGTCTATAATTTCCTAGCTCTAATTCTTTAGTTCCAATATTGTAGTTTTAAATCTTTTTCTACTTCTCTGTTTCAACTCTCTCTTGTTTCTGTGTTCTTTTATCTTAAATACACTTTATTTTTTACAGGAGGCTTGAAACAATAATAAAAGAATTACAAGAGTTAATCTTATTGGTCAAAAGCACCAAGGGTAGGAGCTTCTGTGACTGTGCACACTTTTCAAGGCTTCTGGAGTGAGACCTTGACAAGAGGGCGGGGTTACAGTGAGATAAGCTTTCTGACGTCAGTCTTTCAGCAACTGGATTTGGCAGGTGAAGAATTGGCACTTTTTTTTTTGGCTGTTTTGTGTAAATAACCTTGGTTAGACGTAAGCGACTCTGACCTTGTGCATAACTGTAAAGTTTTTAACTTAAGATCCATTTACAAAAACCTTTAGTCTAGTTTGAACGTGCTCTGAGGTAAAAATGAGCTGATTGTGTGCAGTTTGTCTTAGACTGAGGCGATATTTATTTTCTTGTGTTACCCTGAGTAAAAGGAACAAAACAGGCTTTAAGTGTCTTATAGCCTCATGGGACAATAGATCTAGTTATAAATCATGTCCTAGCATATTTTCTGTATATCAAAGCTATGCATTTAATGAGAAGTCACCTTCCCAACCATTCATAGATATATGTGTGCCCAGTAGATGGAATATTTTCACAACATAAACACACAAGCAGTGGGAAAACACCCAAAGTTATCCTTAGGGAACAAAAGAAGTGACTCATGAGAGAAATTCCAGACGGAGGCCAACAGTTGTCTACAGCCAGTGACTCCACGGCCATGCCAAGTGGGGCTCCCTATCAGAGAACCACTCATCTGGCAGATTGACCTGTTGAGCACTAGTTGTCACCTGCTGTATGCTCCCTTGGCCTCCAACAGTTTTTGGTCATGTATTTTATCAAAGCAACAAAAAACTAATCAGTCAACAATATTGATAGGCTATAGTGATTCTTTGTTTGTAATCTAACAAATAAAGTTTGCCTCAAGATCAGAATGCAGAGTTTAGCCAGTAGCTAGCCATAGAGGCCAGGCAGTGGTGGCTCACATCTTTAATTCCAGTGCTTGGGAGTCACACACTTTAATCCCAGCACTAAGGATGTAGAAACAGGAGTGACATGGCTGGGTGGAGAGAGGAATATAAGGTGGGAGGAGACAGGCGGAAGCTCATTGCAGTATGAGCAGTCAGTCTGAGGATGCAGTCTGAGGGATGTAGTCTGAGCATCCAGTCTGAGGATGCAGTCCAAGGATGCAGTCCGAGGATGCAGTCCAAGGATGCAGTCTGAGGATGCAGTCTGAGGATGCAGTCTGAGGATGCAGTCTGAGGATGCAGTCTGAGGATGCAGTCTGAGGGATGTAGTCTGAGCATCCAGTCTGAGGATGCAGTCCAAGGATGCAGTCCGAGGATGCAGTCTGAGGATGCAGTCTGAGGATGCAGTCCAAGGATGCAGTCTGAGTAGTCAGTCTGAGGATGCAGTCTGAGCATCCAGTCTGAGGATGCAGTCTGAGGATGCAGTCTGAGGATGCAGTCTGAGTAGTCAGTCTGAGGATGCAGTCTGAGGATGCAGTCTGAGGATGCAGTCTGAGGATCCAGTCTGAGGATGCAGTCTGAGCATCCAGTCAGAGTACGCAGTCTGAGGTGCAGACTGAAGCAGTCAGTCAGAGTACGCAGTCTGAGGATGCAGTCCGAGAACAGGACTGCCCTTTGGGTCTGAGGATTCAGTAGAGGTAAAAGGTCTCTTTAGTGGTTGGCTGCACTGCTTCTCTGATCTCTCAGCTTTCACCCCATTGCATCTGACTCTGAGTTTTTGTTAAGAACAATTAGAATTAGTGTTATAATACACCATTATACACATGTATATTAAATTTTTTATTATTTTATTATTTGTATGAGTGTTTCACCTGCAGTTATAGCTGTGCAACTGTATCTTTCCTGGTGCCTGTGAAGGGTCCCCTGGAACGGGAGTTATAGATAGCTGTCATGTAGTCATGTAGGTGCTGGAAATCAAACCTGGGTCCTCTGGAGGAGCAACCTGTGCTCTTAAACAATGGAGCCATCTCCCTAGCCAATATATAAATATCAAATATATCATATATTATGGAATATTAAATACACAATATACTATACAATTATTAGGTATATGATATAGCAAATACATTATGTAGTATATTACATATACTATATAAGTATATAATATTAAATAGATATTTAACAAAATTTTACTTTAAGTATATGGGTGTTTCATCTACATGTAAGTCTGTGTGCATCATGTGTGTTCCCAGTACCCATGTAAACCAAAAGAGGGCTTTGGAGCCCTTGAATCTTTACTTCTAACAACTGTGAGCCACCATGTGAGTGCGTGAGAAATTGAACCCTCTGTCCTCTGGAACAGCAGTCAGTGTTTTTAAACTGCTGAGCCATCTCTCCAGTAGCCCTCATATATATATATACACACATACAAACTATATATATATATATAGTTTGTATGTGTGTGGGCATGGATGGATGTACCATGATGGGTATGAGTGCATGTCAGAGGAAAATTTATGGGAGCTGATTTTCTCATTCTATTATTTGGGTTCTAGGAATTAAACTCAGGTTATCAGGCTTCAAGGCAAGTTCCCTTACCCACAATAACATCCACACCTCACATGTTCCATGGATTGCTTTTATGAAGGAACAAAATGAATACCAAACATATATTTTTCTTTTATTTCTGAATCTACTGCTGGCTTATTTATGATCTTCTGAGACTTGTGCCTCTGCAGGAAAATCTGGTGGTTGTGGGAGCTGAAGCTCAGGGATGAAATACTTGCCTCATATCTAATCTCCAACACTGGAAAAATGAATAAAAATAAGGGAAGCCTGATAACGTGGCATGCACGTACCACTCAGCATAGCTGTAGAATTCAGAGGGTAACTTCGTGAGGTGTCTTCTCTCTTCTTCCTTTCTGGGGACCACTGGGGTGTGAGGCCAGCAGGAAACATCCTTACCTGCTGAATCACCTCACTGGGCATTCTTCCTTCCCTCTTTCCTTGCTCATGGGTCCCTTCCCCACAAGCTCCCCTTTTCCATCAAGAAATGAAAAGCCAGTAACCCCAATATTTTGGAAGTGAAGGAGGAAGATCGGGAGTTCAAGGCCATCCGCCATCCTGGGTTACATGAGTCTCAGTCTTTAAAAACAAAGCGAAAATGGGGCTTAGGATGATGTAGCTCAGCGATAGAACCTTTGCTTGAGAGTACTTGAAGCATAGTATGTAAAGAACTTTTACAATTCAACATTTAACTGTCATCTATTGCAAAAAGAAGCTTCTCTGAAGAGAGCTGAGGGAGGTATAAGTCTATTGTACAACAGTAAGTCATTAGGACTTGGATTAACACTATGTCCACTTAGCAGACAATAGTGGTAGTTCTCCCATAGGGGACCTCTCTAGTGACAGATGTCTTTGTGTCATTTGTAATGCCCGATGAGGTCAAACAATAAGTAAAGGGCTATAGAGGAGGGGCTCAAGGGAAGGAGGACATAATGCATTCATATAAAGGGGAAAAGGAGAATAATGGAACAGAAAAGGTTTGAATAGGGTGGAACACGGGAGGGCAAGGTAGAGAAGGGAATAAAAGAGAGATAACTAACACGGAAGACCTTTTAAAAGAGTCTTATGAAAACCTACAGCAGAAGCTTCCTAAAGCATATATGTAAAGAAAATGTTAATGGAATTACCCTATGATGGGTTGACAATGCCCCTTCTAGATAGCATAGGATAACAAAAAGTCCAATGCCAGGCAGGAATATACTGCACACTGCCACCAAAAAGTGATCATTGATTTTTTTTTTTTTTAAATATTTTTTTTGAGACAGGGTTTCTCTGTGTATCCCTGGCTGTCCTGGAACTAGCGCTGTAGACCAGGCTGGTCTCGAACTCACCCAAAAGATTTGTTTCTTATTTATGTGTATTCATGCATTTGTGGGGTGGCTGCAGATGCTAGAAGAGGGCATCAGATCCCCTGGAGCTGCAGTTAGAGATGATCGTGAGCTGCGCAACATGGATCCTGGGTTCAAACTCATGTCCTTGGGAAGAGCTGCAAACAATCTTAACTGCAGAGCCATCTCTCTAGCCCCTTTTATGTACTTTTTAGTCAGCAAAGTCAGGTTTCATTTTATACATACTTTGTTTTGATTGACTGTCATCCACTTCTTTCTGCAATTCCCACCTCCCCAAAGTGTACCCTCCCACCCCCTTCCAATTTAATGCCTCTATTTCTACCTCTTAAGCTGTTTTTGTATATGTATGGGTGTTTTTTCCTGCATGCATGTCTGGGCATTAAATGCATGTCTGATGCCCTTGGAGGACAAAAGAGGGCGTCAGGTACCCCTGGAGCTAGCTGGAGTTACAAACAATTGAGGGCTACCACGTGTGTACTAGGAATTAAACCAGGGTCCTTTGGAAAAGAAACAAGAGCTTTTCATCACTGGGCCATCTCTCCAGCTCAACTCCTATTTCTTTAAAACCTTTATCCTCCCTATTCATGGTTCCCTTTCTAGGTCCATGACTTATACCCCCCCCCCACACACACACATTAAAAGAAAGCTATGATCCAGATAAGAAACAGTAGTTTTACTTTTTGTCTTGTTTTGAAACAGGATCTTACTCAGTATCCCAGGCTGGCCTTGAACTCAGAGATCCACCTGCCTTTGCCTCCAGAGTGCTGGACTAAAGGTGTGTATCACCATGTTTGGCCTAGTTTTACTCTGAACTACTCCAAAAATAGAAAATATACAAGTTGCTAAATTGCCTCTAAAAAAGTAAGCTATTTGGGCCAGCAAGCTGTCTCAGTGAGTGAAAGAGCTGAAGCCAATGGTAAGAGAAGGGACTGGAGAAAGTTGACCGCTATAGATTGCCATGCACATGCCTGCTCCTCCTGTAACACACGCACACCACCACTAAATAGCAGAAAAAATATTAGGCCCTCATGTTAGCTAAAATTTCAAGGAACCCAAATATTCTTTACAAATACAAATTTCCTCCTACAAACTGATTATTGTATACAAAAAAGATGGGCGGGGACAGCAGAATAGTTACCAATCCAACATGTTTGTGAGCTGTATTTGTAGCACACATACACAATTTTATTATTTATTTATAGACAGGGATTCACTATGTAGCTTAGGCTGACCTCCAAGAGCTCTAATTTAATACAACAGTTTCCAAGTACACAGCTTTCCTTGAGGCACTTCCTCAGAATTCGAGAGTAGTCTTTTTCTCAGTGTTCTTTCATTGGTTTATTCATTCAAGGAATGGGGCGTTTATTGTGCTTCGAGTTGCTGGTGATACAAATTAGTGCAACCAGCTTGTATGTGTAGAAATACTATCCAGTGTTCAGGCTGGTCTCGAACGCACTATGAATCCCGGACTGGCCTACAACTCCTGATCCTCCTGCTGCAGTCTCTGGAGTGTGTTGGGATTGCAGAAACGTCTATGAAAATCTTTTTAAAATTTATTTTTTATTATTTGTGTGTATGTACATATGAGTGCGTGTCTGCAGAGACCAGAAGATGATACCAAACCCCTGGAGCGGGAGTTACAGGCGATTTGAGACATATCAAGTAGGTGCTACGAAGTGAACTCTGGTCCTTGGGAAGAGCAGCAAATGCTCTTAATGGGTGAGGCCTCTTCAGCTCCCGAAAAACTTGAAACTAAAAAAAAGTGCAGTAGTGGAGAGTGAACTTAAAGACTTGAGTGTTTGGGGCAAGTACTTGGCCACCAAACTGTCTTCTCAGTCCTCATTAATAATTATTGAAAAAAAAAAAAAAAACCCGTGCCAGTGAATCAGTGTTCGTAACTTTCCAGAGGGCCACCTCGTGAACACCTGTGATACCGAGAGAAAAAAAGCCTTGCGGCACAACTTTAGAACGCATGTTACCAGCATCACTTTGTAAAGTAGGAAAGACTGGTTCATTTGATAAATTCCAAGAAATAAAAAACTTCACACTTGGAGTGGCGGATGCTCTATTGGCAGACTCCTTGAATACCATACACTAATACCCGTATACCCTATAAATCCGGAGGCCGGAGTCTTAGAAGGGTTAGCCCTTGGCAGTCTACGACGTTTGAGGCTGGCCTGGGCTACAAACTCCCCTGACTCAATGGGACACACACACACACACACACACACACACACACACACACTGCAAACGCACACACCGCGAACGTGCGCCTACCCTCTTCCCCCCCTCCCGCCTCCCACACGCGCGCCTTCACCCCCCACGCCCCAGAGTCAAAACAAGCCACGTCGGATGGAGGGGAAAAAAAAAAAAACAAAGTTCAAAAGAAAAAAAAAAAAAACAAAGTTCAAAAGACTCAGAATTTACAAAAAGATCACTTATGATTTTGGAGACAGGGTTGCACGTATCCTAGGCTGACTTGGAATTTACTATGCAGCGAGGATTGCTTTGAATCTCTCGTTCTGTCTTCCAAGTACTGGGATGACAGACGTGCACCTTCTCCCCGTGCTGGAGATAAATTCCAGGGCTTCCGGCATGTTAGGCAGGGGCTCCACAAATTGAGCCCGGGATGGGGGTGGGGGTGGGGGTGGGGGAGGGCGTGTACTTTTATCCTGAAAACTCAACGGAAACAACGACTGGGTGTAAGCACGGTGTCCAGGCACACAAAGACAGACCGACAGAAAGGTGTCTGGGAACAGCAGTGGCTGAATGGGCCAGACAGATCATTTTTCCTGGGCTGGCAGATTATGCAACATGGCTAAGGGCACCGCGAGCGTGAGGGAGAGGCCCGACAGAAAAGCTTTTGTCAGCAGCATCTCCATCGGGCGTCCCCACCCCCATCCTCGCCCCACCGGTCCGCCATCAACCGCGGCACACCCGGCCTGGGCCCGCCCCTCGCCCCGCCCTTCGAGTCCTCGCTTCACACGGCTACTTTTCGGCTCTTTTTCCGTCGCAACTCCCCTTTCGAGCCCACCCGAAGAAAGGTGCGACTGCCCAGACGCGAGAACAAACAAGCTTTTTTCCCTCTGGCCTGAAGAGATCCAACGTGGCCGATAACTCCGAGCCGGAAGCGGAAGTGACGTCATACTCACTACCCCCCCCCCCTTTTTCTCGGGGCTCCGAGACCTTCTCGACGCTTGTCCGGGTGCTCTCCTCTCAGCTCGAGGAGGATTCGGTGAGCGGGTGCGGGGTCAGGCACCGGGAGGGAGAAGACTAGGTAGGCCTGGGCGGGAAGGTGGGCCGAGCTATGCTCGCGGGGCCGCGTGTCCTCCGGGTTCTGCAGCCCTTCCAGGTGCTGCGGCCCGAGTGCGCATCACGACGCAGCCCTGAGCTGTTTGCATCCACCTTTCTTTTAAAGCCTGTGCAAAGTAACCTTTGTGGAATTGTTTTCTCTCCTTCCCTCCCCAGAAAGAATAGACTTTCCGCCATTGGCATCACAGATCCGCCGCTGCATCTTCCGATCTCGGACGGGGCGATTCTGTCTGCTGCAGCCGAGCTTTGGCCGAAAGGTGGGTGAGGACAACCCTTTCCTCGTTTTTTCTTTTTCTTTCTTTTTTGCCTTTTTTTTTTCTTTTGGTGTGTGTGTGTGTGTGTTTGTGGAAAGGAATGTTTTATCCAAAAATTTCGCTTTTGTGGGACATCTGTTTATCTGAGACACATTGCATTCTGATTTTAAAAAAAGGTAACTTGCAGGATGCATTTATCTGTATGTAAATATAGACGTACATAGACCCTACACGGGTCTCTTTGTGTCAAAGAAAAGTAAGACTACCAAGTTACTCTCATTTGATGCTGGAGGTGGAACTCGGGACCTCATGATGCTAAGCTCGCTCCTGCTGAGCTACACCCCAGCCCAAATAGTTAGCTATTGTCTGACCGCTGTAGGCCTGTGCCTCCTTGCAGACTTTAAAAAATGGAGGCTTTGTTAGGTTAGTACTGATTGGCTTTTTTCAAGGAAAAAGAAAACGTTTTATGGTGAACTATTTGAAATAAGTTGAGAATTTCGGGCATGATACTTTGAAAGAATGGATAATGCATCTTCTAAAATAATGAAGATATCTACCCAGTAAGACCTTAATAGTTAATGTCTCAACCAATAAGAATTAAAAACAATAAAATCTTCTTTGTGTGAAATCAGAATTCTTTATTGTTATAAAATCGGGTGTTTTTGCATCTAAGATCTCTTCAAAGTTTCTTTGTTTTTGTGAATCTAGGACATTGTGTATGTGGGGTAAGCTCTCTGGCACTGAGCTATAAACCCATACCTCTCTAAGGCATTTTTCTTGTTTATTTAGTATATTTAAGTTTTAGTTATTTTTTTTAAGTTATATATATATATATATGGGATGTGGGTTTATGCCTTTGAGTGCACTGTCCCAGCATGGCAGAAAAGGCGTGGGTCCTTGGAGCTGGAGTTCCAGGAGGTTGTGAGACACCTGGTGTGGTGTTGGGAATCAGATCTCAGGTTCTGGAAGAACAGTACGTGCTCATAAGCGATAAGTCATTTATGTATTCAGTTCCCATCTTCAAGGTTCTTACAATGAAAATTTCAAATGGCTTTTAGAATCTTTGAACCTAGAGCAGTGATGTTCATTATGCTAACTTTTTCAGAAGATGTGTATTTCCCCTATTTCTCTGTATATTTTGATGGTTTGTTTTTGTAGACATTTTTGTTTGTTTAAAAAAATTCTCTAGCTGGCTGGTGGTGTTGCACGTGTGCATTTAATCCCACCACTGGGGAGGCAGAGGAAGGCCGACCTGAGTTCCAGGCCAGCCTGATCTACAGAGTGAGTAACAGGACAGGCTCCAAAGCTACAGAGAAACCCTGTCTCGGGGGGCGGGGAGGGAACAACAGAAAAGCAAACAAAAAAGGCAAAACGTTTTCTCCATTTTAATTTTTTTTTTTTGGTAGACTAATTGATGCTTTGGCTGAGTGAGTGAAGTGGGAAAGCTCTTGCCTAGAATATTTGAGGCCTCGGGCTTCATCCTCAGCACTACAAAGGGGAGGGGGTAGGGAAAGAAATCTAGCCTAAGCTTGTTCTCAAAACCCAGAATAAATGATTTACAAATTGATCAGCGTTTTGGAAGTTAAAATATAGTCTATTGAGTTAATACATCCTATTGGTATATGAGAGTACATAAAAGAATTAAAAGTGAGTGAATGTATGCGCGCGTGCGTGCGTGTGTGTGTGTGTGTGTGTGTGTGTGTGTGTATGTGTGCGTGCACATCCGTGTGTGTGCATCTGTGTGCACACATTTGTGTGTGAGAGAGGACCAGAGACAAAAGCCTTAGGGTGGTGCTGAACCCTGGACCTTGGACTTGGTAAGTGCTCTGTCACTGAGCTGCATCCCCAGTCTTCTTACTTAAGTTCTTAAACTATGTTTTATTTTGTCCACATGAGTGCATGTTTGTGCCGTGGTGTGTGTGAGGAGGTCAGAAGACAACCTACCAGAGTCCATTCTTTCCTTCCATTTTGTGGGTCTGGGAATTGAACTCAGGGAACTGTAGACCTTTGGGTTTGGTGGCAAATGCCTACACACATTCAGTCATCTGTGCTTCTCTTACTCCCCCCATGGTAATGGTTCCATATACCTTTTTACTTGAATATATTCATTGTACAAAATAATGAGTTTCATTGACATTTTAATGCATTCATTTTAATTCATTTAATGTATTTGGATCATATTAATTTCCAAGACAAGTGAGTTTTAAGTTGAGGCGAGATGATAGGGTGTAGGACTCACCATGTTGAAAGAGAAGGAAGTAGGCGGTAGAGAGCATGGTAGGCAGTGAGTAATTATATTCGTGCAGTGCAGGAGAGAGCCTTGAGAGTCAGTCTCAGGCTTGACAATAATTCCACTCGTTTTCTTCGGTGGTACACAAGTCTTATCCCAGCAATTGAGTGGCAGAGACAGGCAGGAGGATTGCTGCAAGTCTGAGGCCAGTCAAGGCTATATAGCAAGACCCTATCTAAATGGACAAGGGGACTCAGTGGTTGAGAACCCTGGCTGCTCTTGCAGAGGACCCGGGTTCGATTTCTAGCAGCACATGGCAGCTCACAACCGTCTGTAACTCCAGTTCCAGGAGAATCTAGTGCCCTCTTCTGGACTTGACGGGCACCAGGCATACAAGTGGTGCACAGATATGCATGCAGGCAAAACACTCATACCTACCTATAAAATAATCACAACAATGAAACAAAGCAGGGTAGAAAATTCACCTGTGTTAGTTAAAGGAAATGTTGTTCCTAAACAGTCAAATCCTCTTTGAGTGGTTTTTAGGCTGTCTCAGATTTCCCCTGTCCAAAGTAGGACTCAATTTCCCTGGGGGAATGAATGTTCTAGTTCTGCTTACAGGAGGAACCAGTCCTGTGTGACTGCTTACAGATACCAACACGAGTTGGAACCCCTCCAGGGTAAATGACCAGAAAACTCCCCTGCCGGTGTGGTGTAGCTGGAAATATCAAGGGATATTTATACTTTGGCTTGACAATATCCATGTTATTTTCTATATTTGCCATTTAAGGGACAGAATGAAAATGGATGGTGTCAGCCGGGTGCTGGTAGCGTACTCTTTTAATCCCAGCGCTTGGGAGGCAGAGGCAGGTGGATCTCTGTGAGCTTGAGGCCAGCCTGGTCTACAGAGTGAGTTTCAGGACAAGCTTCAAAGCTATATACAGAAACCCTGTCTCGAAAAACAAGCAAAAAAAAATTCATGGTGTCAAATGAGTCAAAAAAAAAAAAAAAAAAAAGGAAAACTAGGCATGGTAGTAAACACCTGTAATGCGAATATTTTGGAGGTGAAGTAGGAGGATCCCGAGTTCTAGCCAGCCTGATTGACATCCTGAGTTCCAGGTAAATCTAGGCTACATGAGCTCTTGTCTCAGAAAATCCAAACAAACAAATTAGTGAGGAGTTCCTCCCATACAGCTGTAAGGTTGTGCACATTGCACTGGTGACAGAATTTAGTGAAGAAGTAATTCCAGCTGTTGGAGTATCTGCTAAATGTTTGAATATTCTGACCTTATAGTGTTAGTATAAAAGTATAAAACTATTATTTAAATATTACTTAAATGTGAATACTGTTGAAAATATTCACAATTGTTATCTAAAATTGTATTCAGTGAATAACAACTGTGGGAGCTGGGGATAAGGTTCAGCTGACAGGTTGCTTGCCCTGGGTTCGATTTCTAGTTCTGTGTACACTTGACTATAGTATATATTCCTGAAATTCTGGGAGTCAGTAGGTGGAGACAGGAGACTCATCTTAAAATTAATTGGAGGAATAAATCAGTGATAGATACCACACACAGATGAGTTTCTTTGACATCTCCTTTTCCTACCCTTGGAATTCAGAACCTTGTGAATGCTAGTCAGGTGCTGTATTGCTAAGCTACATTTCTTACCTCCGCACAAGAACCTCTGTCAAGTCATGGATTTGACTTGATTAGAAAACACTTGTTTAAAAAAATAATAAAAAGAGAATATGTGTATACTTACTAATTAGTGTATTTAACACGTCTATTGACTTAAAATCTCATATGACTGAGTATGATGATGAACACCTGGAAGATAGGCAGGTGCAGCTCGGGGCCAGCCTGAGCTACATAGCAAATAGCAAAGGTGGAAGGGGAGAGAACTAGTGTTGTACTAAAGCATGTGTTGAAGGAAAACTTGAGGCATACTGCAACAGTCCGTAATGGGGTTGTTCGACTCTTTTGCGTGTATTTGACATTTTTAATAGTAATAAACAAGTATATTCTAGCTAAGAAAATAACAAAGGAAGTTGTAACTCTTCCCCAGAGTGAGGACAGTCTCCTGTAGACATGATATCACTATCACAAACCATATTCATTAATCCTCATGTTTAGACACATTCCGAGTGAGTAGTTGTTATTACCCAGAGATTAAATTAGAGCTAGGACTGGTGACTCAGTCCTGTAATCCCAGCTACTGGGAAGTAGGATAAGAAGACTGAAAATTCAAGGCCATCAAGGGTTATAATGTTGAGTTCAATGCCAGCCTAGTCAACTTAGGGAGACTGTTTCAAAATAAGTAAAAAAGAGGGTTGACTCTCAGTGCACATGGAGGCCATCCCCAATATCAGAAATGGCAGTGAGAGCTGAATTAGGTGAACCTGGTAGTGGTAGGACTGTGAGCATGAGGTCAGTGTGGGCTATATAATGAGACTTTGTTTCAAAAGGAGAATAAAACATTTAATCTCCAGTGTTTGCAAAGAAAAATGGAAGAGAGATTGAATGTTTGGACAATTATTACTTGGGTCCTTGGACTTCCCACAGGGCAGGGAACCCTGATTGCTCTTTGGGCTGACAGAGGGTGGGGGACTTGATTGGGGGAGGGGGAGGGAAATGGGAGGCGGTGGTGGGGAAGAGACAGAAATCTTTAATAAATAAAAAAAAATAAAAAAAAAACAGTGGGAAAGGACTGCAGCTCCTGCCATGTTGCTTTCACTGGTCTTGAGTTCCTATCCTCCTGCCTCAGATTCCCAGTTGTTAGTAGTACAGATGTGTGCCACCCCCTGGCTTTTATCCCTCTTCCCACCGTGGTTGCTTTTCAGTTGTTTCCATATTTCCTTTAACAAGAATATGTTCATTCTCTTCCTTTCTCTTTTTATAGATTTTTAGGTGTGTGTCTCCAAAGGCCAGTGGAGTTGGATCTCCCTGGAGTTGTGAGTTGCCAACACGGGTGCTAGGAATTGAACTCCTATTCTCTCTGAGAGCAGTGCACACTCCCTACCACTGAGCCATCTCTGCAGCCCCTTTCCTTTGTTTTATTTTAAGTTGTAACTCTATGCACCATGGGAGTATATTGGACTCCAGATTTCCTTTGTTAGTTGGTAACAATTGCTGTAGCCAGTGGGTTAGTGCCCCATTGCCTTTTGATTAGATATTTGGTGCTAGACACTGTTCAGATGACCAGGTGACATATTTCCAGTGTCATCTGAGGAATACCTTTCTTTCCTTGAATCTAAAAGAGAACTGAAGGCAAAAATTCTTGGCTTAAAGCCAATTTCATGTGTACTCATGTGTTCTGTGGGGGAGACCATGCCATGTAAAGTCCTGATTCAGCCTTCAATGTCAGAAGAAAGTGTTACATTGTTTGATGTATGTGATGTAGGCATTTGTTGCATCTTTTTTTGAGAGGGAGTTTTGCTCTGCAGCTCAGAATAGCCTCACATTCACTGTCCTCTTCCTGCATGCTGGCCTACACGCGTACATCACCACACCCATGAGGTGTTTTTTTGGGGTGGAGTGGGTGTGCAGGTATGTTGGGTGAAAATAGTCGCATTCTGTAGCTGAGGCTGTCCTGGCACTCACCGAGTAGTCTAGGCTAGCCTTGAACGTGCACTCCTCCCTCCTCAGCTTCCTAAGTGCTGGGTTACAGCCGCCCGCTATCTTTTCCTGGCTCAGTGGTTGCTGCATCAATATTGTATAAGTATAGACTTTTTATCACTATTTTCTTAATATAGCATAACAACCACATAGCATGTATATTATAGTAGGGCTTTTTGTTTTGTTCTTTGAGTCAGGCTCTCTTGTTGCTCAGCCTTGCCTTGAACTCAATATCCAGGGATAATCTTGAACTCCTGATCTTCTGTCTACACCTCCTAATGCTGAGATTACAGGCATATGCCAATACTGGCTTGTGCTTTGCTGTCCAGTGATTGAACCAAGGGCTTCATGCATGGTAGGCAAGTACTTTGCCAATGGCGCTACATTCTAAAAGCTGTATTAGATATTGTGAGTAATCTGGTGATGATAATCATATCAAGAAATACATAAGTGTAATACATAAATAATATGATTTTTTTAAACCTATCATCTGCATATTTTGGGTTCTTGGATCCTATTGCCCAGGGACTCCAGGGACATCCACTGTGTACTAGAACATGGAATCTTGGGCTGGGAAGATGGGTCAGTGGTTAAAGCCCTTTCTGGGTTCTGGAGAATGGAGTTTGGATCCCTAGAGCCTACATAAATGTTGGGTGGGTGTGGCAGCCAGTCTATAATTTAGTATTCAGGAGGCAGAGATAAAAGGATCTTTTGAGTAAGCTGGCAGTTAGACTAGCTGAATCAGCAAGCTCTCGATAAGATGGAGAGCAACCGAGGAAGACTCTTTATAATCAAATTCAGGCCTCATTAACATACACACCTGCACCTACATGCATGTTTGTGATGGCAATTCTTGGTTGTCATCTTAACTACATCTGGAATTCATGAAAACCCAAGCTGGGTATACCAGTGAGGATTTTTTTCTTTCTTTCTTTCTTTCTTTCTTTCTTTCTTTCTTTCTTTCTTTCTTTCTTTCTTTCTTTCTTTCTTTCTCCTTCCTTCCTTCCTTCCTTCCTTCCTTCCTTCCTTCCTTTCTAATATTTATTTATTATATTATGTGTATAGCATTCCTTCCACGTGTGCCTGCAAGCCAGAAGGGGGCCCCAGGTCTCATAAATGGCTGTAAGCCACCATGTGGTTGCTGGGAATTGAACTCAGGACCTCTGGAAGAGCAGTCAGTGCTCTTAACCTCTGAGCCATCTCTCCAGCCCCTCTCTCTCTCTTTCTTGCTGGGTATACCTGTGAAGGAATTTTCTTCCTTCCTTCCTTCCTTCCTTCCTTCCTTCCTTCCTTCCTTCCTTCCTTCCTTCCTCCCCCTCCCTCCTTCTGTTCTTTCTCTTTCTCTCTGTTCCTTCCTTCCTTAAAAATATTTACTTAATTTTATTTTATGTACATTAGTGTTTTGCCTACATGCATGTCTGTGTGAGGCTATCAGATCCCCTGGAACTGTAGTTACAGACAGTTGTGATCTGCCATGTGGATGCTGGGAATTGAATCCAGGTCCCCTGGAAGAGCAGTCAGTGTTCTTAACACTGAGCCATCTTTCCAGCCCCAAGGGATTATGTTTCTCAATTAAATCATTTGAAGTGTGAACACCCACTTTTAATCTGGCTCTTTTGAGGTAGGAAGAAACACCTTTAATCCAGCTCTTGTGGGGAGGGAAAGATCTACCTTTAGTCTGGGCCACACCTTCTCCTTATATTTATTCTATAAGTTCTGTTCCTCTAGGGAACCCTGACTGATAACAGTGCCCCATGTGTGAACATGGATACACATATGCAAACCATAGAGACATACATAACAAACAAGAGGCAAAAGTATGTGTGTGTCTGTTCTTGTATATTGTCTTGCCTTTGACTTTTTCTGTTTACTGCAGAGAATCAGTGTTTTACCACAGAGCAGCTACTCATATTTGTCTGTTCGGTTTTTTTTCCAGTTTAGAACTTGGCAAATTGTACTGGTAGGAAAGGCATTTGCTTCCATTTTACACACAGGAGCATATCTTTTATAGTGTGGACACAGGAATCTCATGGATGCTGCCAGAAGTTTTTAAATTGTTTCCTCCATAACCTACTCAGTCAGCAATCTATACATGTCTTGATTGACTTAGTATTAGGAACCCTTACAGTGTTTTAGAATTAGATTTTATTTTTGTATGTCTAGAGGATATGCCTCAGCTTACCTCTGGAGGTCAGAGGACAACTTTTAAGGAATCATTTCTCTCTTCCCAGTGGGTCCCAGAGAGGTCATTAGGCCTTGCACAAGCACCTTTGCCTGCTGATCTGTCTCCCTGGCCCACAACTCTGAGCTTTGTCAATATACCCAGCTAGTTCCTTGGGATCCCCCAAGTGGAATATGCGGAAGATGATAAGGACAATTTCAAGCTGCCTGGTCCCTTTAGGCCCCTCTGGCAGTTCATCTTGGCAGGGGAGATTTCTGGCTGTCACACATGGAACAATTCCAGCCCCTTGGGTGTGTCAGTGTTCCAAGAGTCCCAGGGGTTAAGTTACTCTGGATTCTCCTCCAGGGAGGTGAAGGACTAGTTAGAGTAGAAGGAGGAATTCCAAGGTACATTGCAAACAATTCAGTCTGCTTTTCCCCTGTGCTGAGGCTGACCCAGGCCTTGAACTTGGGAGATGAGCACTCTGCCACTGAGTGCATTCCTGACCCAGTGATTGGGTTCTCTTAGATCACCTGCGATGGGATTCAGCAGGTCACAATCTGCTCTGTGTGTGTGTGTGTGTGTGTGTGTGTGTGAGTGAGAGAGAGAGAGAGAGAGAGAGAGAGAGAGAGAGAGACAGACAGACAGACAGACAGACAGACAGATAGACAGTTTCACTGTTGCCCAGGCTGACCTGGAATTCCTTAGCTATCCAAGTGTTGTAGTTACAAGTGTGGCCCCCATGTTCATACAGATGTCCTTATCACCATTTTGGTCTTTGTACCCTTGACGAATGATTGGCAACTCCTCATGATGGGCCTCCTTGCAAGGCAGATAACATTGTTTGAGGTTCTTTACTGAGAGGATTTTTTTAAAACTATATATTTTATCCATTCACTTAAAAAACTCTCCGTGTGTGTCTGTTTATGTGTGTGTGTGTGTATATATATGTATATATGTGTATGTATGTATGTTATATGGGTGTGTTGGTGCATGTGGTGTGTGTATATATATCTATATATATGGGTGTGTAGGTGCGTGTGGGGTGTGTATATATGTATACGGGTGAGTGTGTGTGTATGTATGAATGTGTGTGATTGGCAAACTTAGCTGTGGGTCCTTGCCTTCTATCTTGTTTTGAGTCTGTTTTTCCACTATGTCCAGTGGGCTTTCTGGTGTTTCTGGGCTGCTTCTGTCTCTACTTCCCATCTTCCTGTAGGCACCCTGGATTACAGACATTCATGCTGCTGTTGCTGCTTCTGGGTTTTGCATGATTTCTGGGGATTTGAACTGAGGTTTTTGTGCTTGCATGGCATATGCTTTGCCTACTCCTCAGCTCTCAGCACTGGGATAATTTTCTGGTAATAGAGCTCTCCAGAGTTGGGTGGGCCCTTTGTCTCTTTGCTCTCCTTCCCGGTGGTGCTGATGTGACAGGTGAAGTGAAGTGGGTCTTGTCTGATGTTTGGGAACAACACATCTGAAACAAGTGCTAAGCTGTCCATCACACAGTCTGCCACGAGTTCTCATAGTTTACCTGTGCTCGCTGGAGTGACAGACCTTAGGGTTTTGTAATTTTTCTTCCTTCCTTTTTGTGGGAGATTGGGTCTCATGTAGCCCGGGCCATCTTTGAACACTAAGGATGACCTTTAGCCCCTGATCCTCCTGTCTTTACCTTCATAGTGTGGAGTCTATAGGCACGTGTTTCTACCCCTGGTTTTCTGTAGTGCTAGGGAAGGGACACAAGGCTTCATGTATGCTAGGCAAGCATGCTGCCATTGAGTCACATCAGCCCAGTTAGTGTCTTCTTTGTCTTGGCGTAGTCATCAGGCTGGCACCGATTCTTGTGCTTCAGCTTCCCGAGTGCTTGGGTTATAGGTGTACACCACTGCCACACTCAGCTTGAGTGCAGTGTTTTCTGTACTGTTCTGTTGATGGCCGATTGTTGTCACATGACCAAATATGTGGCTTGGTGGGTCAGGTGCCTCAATAATTTTAGGAAATTTCAGCCATTTGGCATATTGATATCTTGTGGTTTTTCAGCATTTATCATATGACATGGCTAAGATTTTCCTTTTGACAATAGCTTCATCCAGAAGGTGTCACAGATTTGGTCCATGTTACCTGAAAACTGTCCATTGACTTTGCTCACGGTCCTTGTCAGAGACTGTTAACAGTACCCTGCTTTCCTTGGTCTGCAAAGTCATATAAGCTAAATGCCAGAGAAGCTTACAGTACAGCCTGTGCTTTCTTGCCTTGTTGTCATTTAAAACTGGACTTCCCCCTGCCCCCCAATGATTTTGTTGTGTAGCCCTGGCTGTCCTGGAACTCACTCTGAAGACCAGACTGGCCTCGGACTCAAAAAGATTCTCCTCCTGCCTCTGCCTCCCAAATGCTAGCATTAAAGGCCTGTGCCACCACTGCCTGGTTAAAACTGGAATTCCTAAAAGGAGATTGTCGACTGGTTTAAAATGAAGAAAGCTGTCGTTTGCGGCAACATGGATGAGCATGGTGGATGTTGTGTTAAGGGAGATGTAGCCAAGCATAAATCCCTCCTGAACTGCTGTGTTCATGCAAAGACGAAGGGAGCCTGTCAGTGTGGCTGGATTAAGTGATGTCCAGTCGACTAATGAGCACAGCTTGCGTATTTCTGAGGGTGGTTCCAGAGAGGATTAGATTATGAAGGTTTCAGCTTAATGAATACTTTTATCCATTGATGGATTCAAAGTTTTCATTTGTAACCATTTGGAATATGATGGGACCTCACTGAAGAAAGGCTTGGGCATGTTCTTGGGGGTTGTGTCTTGCCTTAGCTTCTTGTTACTGTGTTGCTCTGCTTCCTGCCTGTCTCCCAGATGCTCCTGCTACAGTGATATTCTGCCCAAGCATGTGCACCAAGCACCCCTGGCTGATCCCTCAGGAACTGAGCAAAGTAAATCTTTCTTCAAAAATTATTAATTTATGCCAGGCATTGTAGCCTTTAATCCCAGTGCTTGGGGGCAGGAACAGGCAAGCAGATCTATGAGTTCGAAGCCACCCTGGTCCACGTAGTGGGTACCAGGCCAGCCAAGGCTATGTAGTGAGACCCTATCTCAAACACCACCTCCCGAAGTTGTATGTGTGTCCCTCTCTTTGTGTATGTGTGAGAGTGGGCATGTGCATCTACTTTTGGGTTTCTTCCTTACTGAGCCATATTGCATATTCCTCCTTTTAATTTGTTGTTATGTAGTCTGTACCTGGGGAAAATTATACAAGGATTTATTAAGGATACAAAAATTAATTTTTTGGAGACAGGGTCTCATGTATCCCAGGCTAGCCTAGAACTCACTCATTAGCCAAAGGTGACTTCCTTATTTTGTGTGTGTGCGTGTATTTGTCTATACACCGGTCAAAGGACATCCTTTCATTCTCCTCTGGCTGCAGCATGTGCACATGTCTTGCGTGTAGTCACACACACATACTCATACCCACACCCTGCACTGGCTGTCTCACCTGTTAGTAGTGTTCAGTGGATGTGTTGTACAACATGGTGTGTTGAGACCTGTATTTCTAGCACACACTTCTATTGTGTGGGGTAATGGCTTTTGTGTTGTACAGTAGATTGTCCCTGAGTTTTTTAATAGTTGTGAGTTTAGTGACAACAGCAAATGCTTTTGAACAACCAGTGGTCATAATGCTTCCCTGGTCAAGGAAGCTCAGGGTGTCCTGGAAGCTTAAGAGTGTGACTTTCGTTTGAGTCCAAAGAGATCCCTCCATACCACCTTTCTTATTCTTATTCTTCACTAAATACATTGTGAAGAATACATTTAATTTTTTAATTAAAATTTTAATTTTATTTGTATGGGTGTTTTGCCTGCATGTATGTCTGTGCATGAAGTGCTTTCAGAGGCCAGAAGAGTATCAAGTTCCCTGGAATTAAAGTCACAGATGGTTGTGAGATGCTGTGTAGGTGCTAGGAATCGAACCCAGATCTTTCTGAAGAGTAGCAAATACTTTCAACCTCTAAGCCATCTCTGGCAGCTGCATTGCATAGTTTATTGTATACTTTCATTGTATATTTTTGTGGTGCTGATCATGACATCCTCTGCCTCAAGAATACTAGGCAAGTGTTCTGCTAATGAGTTCTACCTATTTTCCTTTTTTGTGACAGCATCTCTTATTTTCCTCTTGCTGGCCTCAGAGTCAATCTTGCTTTTCAGCTTCCAGGCACAACTTGTTTTGTAACTTTCAGTTTTTAAAGATGATGCTTCATGTAGCCCAGACTAGTCTTGAACTATGTAGCTGAGGATGACCTTGACTTTCTCATCCTCCTTCCTCTACCTCCTAAGTACTAGGACTAGAGGTTTGTCCTGCTGTGCCTGGTTTACATAGTGTTAGGAGTGTAATCCAGGCTTTTGTGATTCTCTGCAAGTACCACTAACTGGTATATCCCTGGCCACTTGCATTATAAAATTTTTTTTAAGACTTATTTTTAATTACATGTAGAGATGTACATGTCAGTGCAGATGTCTGCAGAGACCAGAAGAAAGTGTCATGTTTCCTTTGATCTGCCTGATGTGGGTGCTGGGAATTGAACCTAGTTCCTTAGGAAAAACAGCCACTCTTTACCACTGAGCCCTCTCTCCAGACCCCGCTCCCCCCACATTGTACAATTTTGTTCTGTGGGTTTTTTGTGTGTGTGTGTGTGTGTGTGTGTGTGTGTGTGTGTGTTTCAAGGTAGATTTTCTCTGTAGCTTTGGAGCCTGTCCTGGAACTAACTCTTATAGATCAGGCTGGCCTGATCTCACAGAGATCTGCCTGCCTCTGCCTCCCAAATGCTGGATTAAAGGCTGCGCCACCACTGCACAGCTTATACATTTGTTTTAAGCCTTTATTTTATGTGTACAGTATTTTGCCTTGATGTATGTCTGTACACTGCATACATGGTGCTCATGGAGACCAGAAGAGACCATTTCATCCCCTGGGACTAGAGTTACAGAGCTAGTAGTTAGCCACTGTGTGGGTTAGCACGTAGTGACTGGAGGAGCAGCCAGTGCTTCTAACTGCTCATTGTAAAACCTTCATACTTTTTTGATGCCTCAGTATCCCTCAGGCAAGTCTCTCAGATGTGCTAGTGTGATAAGGACGGTCTGTGCCTCAAGTTGTTTTCATTGCCACCACCGATAGTGACCTAATTATCAATTAAATCCCTCCACAACTTTTGCACACATGGTCCACCCAGACTCCCAGGAAGACTCCTGTGTTTGTCAGTGACAGAAATGCGAGAGAAATGTGCCACATTGCTCTCATGGAAAGATAAATTTAGGCTCACTGTTTTAGAAGTTTCAGTCCGTGATCTGGTTGCCCTGTGGATTTAGGCTTTAGGTGAGACTGAGCATCCAGATGCAAGAGCGTGGTGAAGGAGGTTGTGTTGTACCTCTTGGCAGCCAGAACAGGAAAAACCACAGGATGGGGGCCAAGGACAAGACACACCCATCAAAGGGAGTCCCCAGTGACCTACTTCCTCCAGCTGGGTCTCCAGGAAATATCTACCATCTTTCTGTAAGGCTGTCTGTGATGGTTTATACTGATTTTCTACCTGATAGTACCTAAAATTGTCAAGGAAATGAGCCTCTGGGTATACCTGGGAGAGATCAGGCAGATTTGGGCAGGGGCACCCTGAATAGACAGCATGGTTCTGTCTTGGACTGGAAAGAAAGTACTGAGTAGCAGTATCCACGCCTGCTTCCTAACTGCGAACGCAGTGGGACCAGCTGCCTTGGCCAGGGTCAGCTGTACTCTAGAACTGTGAGCTGTAATACATTTTTCTTCAAGCCACTTCAGTGGGGATGTTTCTTCACAGTGACAGAAACACTGATGAGGTCAGAGCCTTCTGGAGCCGTCAGTCTCAAACCCTGCCTCTGAACATGCAGCTTTAGGAATCGTGCTTCTGACATGAACCTTTCTGTAGGCCTTCACTTTCTCTCAGCTGTCCTCCAATTTGCTACAATTCCTCTGTTCTGTGTGGTTCCCTGTTTTTCTGTATGGTGTTTCTCTCTAGCACCTGTGAATAAATCTTCAGTTCACATCATTTCTCCAGTATAAGTCTTTTTTTTTTTTTTTTTTTTTTTTTTGGTCATGACAGAGTGATCCTCGAAGATCTCATGCAGACTCACTCTCCAGTTTACAATATGTTGACCAGTGCCCTAGTTTTCTCTTGAAACATTTGATATTGATCATGGTTGTCATTTGTCCTGTTAGAGTTTGTGTATTGCACTAATAGCCTTGTAGTATTTCTTCTAAATTTTTCAAAAATTCATTAATTTATTATTTATTTTGGGTCAGTCATGCTATGTAGCCAAGGCTGCCTCAGCCTCCTTTGTGCAGGAATTACAGGTGTTCACCATCATACCTGGCAGGCCTTAGATGGTGGAGCTGAGTGTTAAGCACATTTAAAAGACTTTATCTGAGGACTGGGGAGATGGCTTTGCAAGCAGGGAACGTGGGTGGGTTTGAGTCCCTAGTACTCATGTTAAAAAAATAAGTTGGGTGTGGTGATGTGGGGCTGTAACTCCAGTGCTAGAGGGATGCAGAGACTGTTGGACTCCTGGAGCCCACTGCACTGTCAGTCTAGAATACAGTCTGGTCTAAATTTAGTAAGAAATACTGTCTCAAAAAATAAGAGCCATAGAGGAAGATTCCAAATAGCAATCTCTGGCTTCCACATATGCCTACACAGGCAAGTACAGCCACATATATAAGTAAATAAAAGAGCCTTTTTTTTTTTACTTTAAAGACTTACAAAATTAATTTTTCCATTTATTTATTTTGTGGGTGTTGTGAGGTATGCTCATGCTTGGGCTATGGAATAAGATAATATCTCAACAAAGCCTACCGTGGTTGGGGATATTGTGGGAACGTAATTACTGCCATGCATGAGCCCTTACGTTCTATCCCAACATTGGCTCCTGGCAGCTAAAAGCATGTGTTCGGCCTCCCAAGACAGGAGCCATAGTTGACAGTGCCGCTCAGTCACCCACAGATGATATTGTGGTTCATTTGATTTTACTGGGTGTCTTTCCCACTGTAAGGAGCGCTGCTACTTTCTGTATCTGAGAGGCCCCAGCATGGGTTAGCAAGGGATCAAAGGTCAAGATTCTAGGGATAATTGTAGTGGGCTCTGTTTGTCCTTGGAGTCTAAATGTGATTTTTTAAGGACATTATTTAGTCTAGTGTTTGGGATCAACTAGAGAGTAAGCTGCATAGGGATTTTGTGAGGGTGGATTTTGTTGGTGGCTAATGGGCTATGGGACTCTTAGGGTTCAGTGAAGCACACTGTGTAGAGCACTAGGTAAGATGTGTTCTGTTGGATCTACAACATCTCATTTGTGGGGAGAGAACGTACGCCAGTGTGCATGTGGCAGTAAGGAGTTAGCTCCCTCAGTCTCCCATGTGGGACATGGGGAGATTCAGCAGTAAGAACCTTTGCCTGCCAAGCCATCTCATTGGCCCTTATTTATTTATGTGTGTGTGGGGGTTGGATACTGGGAATTGAACCTGGGGTGTGACATGTGCTAGGCAAGGGCTGTGTCACTGAGCTACATCCTTTTTCTTTTTGAGACAGGATCCCACTAACTTGCCCAGGCTGGCCTTGAACTCATTTCGTAGCCAAGCTAGCTTTGAGCTTTGATCCTATCATTGATCCTGTCCTTTTGCTCCAGCCGCCCCAGGAGCTGGGATTACAGGTCTGGGTTTGTTTTGTTTAACTATTGCTATTTGGCTCAGACTGGCTTTGAAGTCTTCTTACTTCTGTCTTGAAAGGTTTGCAAAGCCTCCCCCATCATACCTGGTTTTCATGGGCTTTTGTGTGTGTTTTTAAAGTGTTAATCTTTAAAATACATAAGGTAACAATAAAAGAAAAAATGAAGGAAATTGTTGAAGAAATGGAAAAAAACCTTGAAAACAAAAACATCAACCTCTCTGGCTGGGGATTCAGCTTCAGTGGTTTAGCATCATGAGAAGAGGGACTTCGGTCTATGCCATCACTCAGAAGGTAGAGGCAGGACTGAGTTCAAGGCCAACCACATCTTCCTGTTGGGCGGGAGGCTGAATAGAGAAGAAAAAGGCAAACTTAATACTTATTTTATTTCTAAAATACCTGGTACTCTTTACTTTAAAAGGTCTGCATACTGAAGAGCTGGGCGGATTCTGGCCAGTCCTTGACTCTGTACCAGTATGAACAGGAAAGGGCATTTATTATTTTGTATATATTATTCTAGTGTTTCCAACCAAGACTGTAGTGCTTGAAATGTGCTCTGAGTTGGTGTGTGTGTGTATGGTGTGTGTGTGTATGTGCCGAGGTCAGAGGCAAATGTTGGGTGTGTTCTGCAGATAGTGTGGGCTGCCATGTGGGTGCTGGGAATTGAACCCAAGTCCTCTGGAAGAGCAGGCAGTGCTCTTAACCACTGAATCATCTCTCTTGCCCTCAGTTCCTTTAAAAAGCAAAATCCCTGTCAATTCTTATTCTAATCTCTTGTCAAAGATGATGCAGCCAGTGTTAGTTTTCTTTCTGTGTTGCTATCTTGTCCCAAACCAGTTTGCAGTTTTGTGCTTCCTTTGTGTGTATATATGCAGGACTTTCTCCTCCCCTGCTTGGTTTTCCCTGTAGCACTTATGTTATGATTATATTTCCCCATAGGACTTCTAGATCTTTACAGAACAGGATATTTTCTGTATCCTTCCCTGCTCTGCTCATGCCTACCACAGGAATAGGACTTCCTAATAATTTGCTGAAAGAATTAAAGAATAAGCCAGACCTGAAATAAACTTCCAGTACCTACAGTAAATGAAATAGAAGAGGTAAGATTATTTGTAATAATGTTTTTATTTTTAACCCGTATATTGAAAATACCATTTTAGTACATAATAGAAAATTTAGATGCTTACTTTCTTTTCCAGACATTTGATTTATGTTTATGATAATGAGGTTAGTAGTTTTAAAAGATTTGGAACCTGGGGGTATAGATTAGTGGTAGAGTATGTGTTTAGGTTACATGAGGCCCTGGGTACAGTTTACAGTCACACACAAGACTGGGTATGTAGCCCCATGATAGAGTGTTTGGCTAGCATACACAAGGCCCTGAGTTCCCAGCACCACATAAACCAGACATGGTGGACACATCTGCAGTTCTAGTAGCTGTGAGTTAGAAGTAGAAGGATCAGAAGTTGCATGGTGAGTTCAAGGCCAGCCCTTATAACACACTATATGAGATATTTTCCTTAAAAAAGAAAGAAAAGAAAAGTAAGATAGATTCAAATAGACAAGGGTTTTCCAAACTTCTTGTTTATTTTTTGAGACATGGTTTTTGTTTTTTGAGAAAGGGTTTCTCTGTGTAGCCCTTGCTGTCCAGGAAGGTCAGGCTGGCCTCAAACTCACAGAGAACTGCCTGCCTCTGCCTCCCGAGTGCTGGGATTTAGGCATGCGCCACCCCTACTTCCCCATTTTTTGTTTCTTAACTTGGTATCTTTATGTGAGGCCCTAACTTACAGTCTTCCTGCATTGGCCTCTTAAGTGCTAGTATCAAGTGTGTGGCATCGGGCCTTGCACCAGACATACTTAAGAGTTGTCAAATAGCAGTCATGTTAATTTTTAAAAACATTTCAGTTTTAGTTTTTTAAAATTAAGTCATAGTATATAGCTATGAAGTAGTCATTTACATATGGAGTAGTGAATCCTGAGTAGTGCTGTGGTGGGCCCATGTTTGGTCATGTTAGGGATCAATAGTGGTCATAGGAAATCAAACTTTCTGGACAAACTCAGCTTCATCAACTCGGTTCATTTCCAAGCAGGTAATACTAGACTAGTGCTGCCTGGATGTGGGTGTTTAGCGTGGGTAACATCTACTGATATCTGCTGTGTAGGATGGTTATGATAACATGGGAGCTAGATACGTAAAGGTGCTAGCGCAACTTCTGACAAAACTGGTAAATGTAAATGAGTATGGCTATTGTTAGTAAGTAGATGTTTGCTGGTGGGTTCACATATATTATCTGCAGAGAGTGAGCACTATTGTGTGATGTTTGCTGACTGACGTTCGATGTTGTTGATTAATGATTGATGTGAACAGGACTCCATATAACCCTGTATTAAGAGGAATGGAGATTGCCTCTGTCCACTTAGATTCATAAGCTGTCCCGAAGTGATCTTGGCCTCAGGGAAGGGAGTGTTCAGGCACATTTCACCATCAGCATCACGGGATGGCAGCCATTGATTTGTCCCATGGTAAGTCCTTGTTGAAGCTCTTTTTTAGACTGTTTTAGGTCTCTCCTGTACAGCAAAGTCCAGTGGGCAGGGCTTCAGTAGTCTTGTGTGTTGAATCATTCACAAAGAGCTGAAATGGGTCACATAATAGTGTCTGTGATTTAGGGTCCCGGTGTGTATGCTTTCCGAAGAGGTGCTGGATAATTGTCATGAGTTCTGTCACCAGGGGCAATTTAGAGTCATGTTTTTCTTTTTACTTTTTGTTTTATTTAATCATTATTGTGTGTATGTATTTGTGTGAGTGAGGGTACATGTGGAAGTCAGAGGACTTTTTTGGGAGTCAATTTTCTCCTTCTGTTGTGGAATCCTGGGATCAAACTCTGGGCATCAGGTCCGAGCACTCAGACTAGCCTGATGGTGCCATCTCACCAGCCCCAGAGTCAGTTTTTTTCACACCTTAAGTTTCTCTACTAAGTGAGAACACTCCCTTCCTCAGCAGGTAGCACAGTTCCTAGCCTGCTTCCCTGACTCCAGAGGAGACGGAAGTGCTTTGGCATTTCTTGGTAGGAACATGTATTTATGTGGTGTGATGAGTGTGCAGATGACAGGGGAATGTCATACTAGAGTGGAATGACTTCATGGCTGTGGGATTTGATGCCGTCTTTCTTTCCTATCAGGCCTTCTTTCTAGAGAGCCTATCTATATCTATGAAGAAAACACAGAGGTAGAAGAGACAGTGACTGACAACCAGGCAAATTGTTACCAGGTAAAAAGAAAGAATATCATTCTACCAAATAGAATTTTTCATCTGTGATCTAGATATTCTTCCTTCTGGAGTCTAGAATCTAGACAGACTCACCCTCCAGGATTTAAAGGAAATGCATTTTCCCTAGGGGCTAAAGTGTGTCTGATAAATTTTCCTAGGGAGCAGAGCCTTATATTGGTGACATGTTACCTTGCAAACCATACTAGCATTTCTGTAATTGCTGCGTACTGTGTTTGCTTGGCTGGGGATTGAAGCAGAGCCTTTTTAGCCATGTTAGGCACATCCTTTACCACTAAGCTGTATCCCCAATTGACTAGGTAATCTTTTTATTTCTTTGTTTTATTTAAGGTCTGGCTATATAGCCTAACCTTGAACTCAATAGTCCTGGCTAGTCTCAGCCTTCCTCCCCTATCACAGACCTCTACTTACTAACCCTGAGCCTCATGTGTTACCTATATGTTTTTTGTTTTCTTGAGTGCTCTGGCATATGATAAGACTGGCAAGAGCACCCTTTTCTCAGATGGTCTGCTTATTAGATACTGCAGTGAGACAGTAGGGCCAGAAGAGCGTCTGTCTGGCTATGCTGGTAGAAGTCATGTTTAGGAAATGCTGCTGAAATCATGTGACAGGAGAAGGTCAGCAGAGTGAGGTTAGAGAGAGTTCCTGGGGCCATTGATTCCTGCAGCTGGATTGAGGCTGATCTGAGAACCATGGATAGGTATTAGGTCCACCTTCCTAATTTTCCATTGAGTACTAGCAAGACTCAAACCAACATGTGTGTGATGGTTTAGGATTCAGTGACCTTCGATGATGTGTCTGTGGAATTCACCCAAGATGAGTGGACGTTACTGGACCTGACTCAGAGAAACCTGTACAGAGAGGTGATGCTGGAGAACTATGAAAACCTGACCTCCATAGGTAAGGCTGCCATATTCCTCATTACCTTTTATGAAACAGGCACATACTGCATGCTTCTTAATGTGTTAGGAATTGATCGTGTTAGTTATGAGTATAATGGAATGACAGGTGCAATTTTTAAAATGAAACTGCTTTTGTGTGTTGGTGGGGTCGAGGGACTCACACCTTTAATTCCCGCACTTGAAGAGGCAGAAGCAGGTAGATTTCTGAGTTTTAAGGTTTATATAACAAATTTCAGGCCAGGCTAAGAAACCACGACTATATAATAAAAAAAAATTAAAAAAGAAAGAACAAAACAAAAAACCAAACCCCAAACTGACTTTTTGTAAGCACGCACATGGCACATGCTGTCATGCAGAAACCAGAGGGGGCACTTGTTGTTTCTGCTCTCACTGCCTTATTCTTTTGAGGCAGGCTTTCTCCCTCAACTAGAGCTCTTGTGTTTTCAGCCACTCAGCCCTATCAACCCTGTCTACCCCGCACACCCGCACAGGACTGTAGTTACAGCATATTCAAGACCATGCTCAGCTTGTTATGTGGGTTTCTGAGATCAGAACTCAGGTTCCTGTAATTATGCAGCAAACCCTCTTAATCACGAGCCGTGTTCCCAGCTCCAACAAATACAGTTCTTACCATGATACATAGTAATCCACAGTGCAGTTCTTTTCTTTTCCCTTTCTTTCCTCTCCCCTTCCTCCATCCAGTATACTCCCCACTCTCCTTCAAATTCACGGTCTCTTTTCATTAATTGTTGGTGTGTGTATGTGTATTCCTAAATATATAATTACAGTCTACAAAGTCTGCATAGTTTTACTTATTTACATTTTCAGGTTTACTGATTGGGTAACCGATTGCTGTGGTCTTCTCCCCATCTTAGCATACCTTGGTTGTCTGTAGTTCTCTATGTGGGGTTGAGACCTCATGAGCTTCCTTGAGCCCCTCCCATATGAGCCTGTCGGAGTTCTCCTTGACCAGCTCATTTAGACAGTCATGTTCTTGGTAATTTATGGGTGTAACTTCTGACATTACTAAAAGATATAATTACAGCAAAGTCTCTGATCCTCTTCTTCCAAAATGTAGAAATGTCTCCTGAACCTTAGGCGCAGGAGTTGTTTTATAGCTGTATCCATTGTGACATCAGCATTTTGATGGGTTATTGTTTTTCAAAGAGAAGTCTCTTTGGGGGTGAGGACTATCCTTATATGTGGGATATAAGACAAATATGTAGAATACAGTTGGATTATGCTGATTTGCTAAGTGGTGACTGTAGGTTCTGCAGGATCCACAGTTTCCAGTATTAGGTGTGATTTACTCTCAGGGAGTCTCAAGGCCAGTGAGAGAGCTGTTGTCACCTCCAGGGCGAGCGTGTCACTTTTCTGTCCTTACGGTTATCATGCGGCGCTGGTTGTTGTTGTGGTTCAGAGGTATCATAGCTGGGTTGGACTCATTTGCTTGCGCTTTGGAAGCTTGCAAAGTCGTTTCTGGATCAGGGCCATGGGCCTTGTGTCTGAGGCGCTTGGTGTCATCAGCAATTGGGACTTAACCTTCTGCCTTTATGGGCCAACCAAGGGCAGCAACAATAATCTGTAGTGTTTTTGAAGTCTCTTGGACAACCCTGTTCAACAACTCAAAAGTTCTCATATCCGATGTTGAGTTTTTGTTAGATGGTCTTGGCTATTTGAGGGAGTATTGTCAGTTCAGGTGGGAAAACTTGATTTAAACCTATATTATACACACCAACTTAGGTGTACAATGGGTATTTTTAGGTAGTCAATATTATGATTCCTTAAAGCTTTTCCAGATATCCTTACTGTTATTTTACCCTCTCTCCTTCTGTATAGTCTCCCTCCCCCATTTTTCTTATTTCCCATTTCATATCACCTAAATTCTGTTCTCTCTGTTGCTGCCCCACTCTCCTGACTCCAGCAAGGCTCCTCTCTACTTTCCTGGTTTCTACAGCTGCTCCAGGTTGTGTACTCATCTGGGTGCCTCCGATCTGAGAGCAGAACATGTCTGTCATAGTTCTGTGGACCCCATTTTCATTGATTAAAGGGCATTTAGCTTGATTCCACTTCCTAGAACAGAGCAGCACTGAACATGGCTGAGCAACTGCTGTGGAGTAGGAGTTGAAGTCCTGGGACACAGGCCAGGGAGTGGTCTAGCTGGGTCATATGGTAGATTTAGTTTAGCTTTTCTAGAGTTCTCTACACTGGTTTCCATAGTGGCTGTGTCAGTTTGCAGCCCACCAGCAGTGGATGGGGCTCCCTTTTCTCCTCTTCCCCTTCAGCACTTGGTACTGGTTATTTGCTGATCTTTGTCTTTCTGAGTGGGATAAGATAAAATCTCAAAGTCATTTGGATTTGCATTTCTTCAATGCTAACGATGCTAAACATTTAATTTTTTTTCATGTAACGCATTTTGATTCTATTTTACCCATCACTGTTCCCTCCCAGATCCTTCCTAATAATGGACATTTAAAAAAGATATTTTTTAGCCATTTTTTTCTTTTTTGAGAACTCTAATTTTGTTTTCTTCTGGAATTAAAGGTGTGCACCACATCTGTCTTTTTCTTTTTTTCTTACTCTTTTGTTTTCCTTTTTCTTCTCCACTTTCTTTACCATTTTCCTTTCTCTTTTTTTCCCCCTCATTGTGACTTTCTCCTATTTGGCAATAAAATCTTCTGTGTATAGTCCAGGCTGGCCTCACACTTGGAGTTCTTTGTCCTCATCCTCCCAAGTTATGAGATTTCAAGTTTCATACACCACTTAGTAGACTTGTTTTGGGGGGGGACGGACAGAGATGAAATCTCAGGCTAGTAGTGACATGCTAGTAAATTCTCTATCCTTGAGGTGCAGCTCCTCTTGAAAGTGTATATTAACTTGCATTTGACTTTCAGGGATCCTTTTTGGGACACAGAAATAGGAACATTGTGTTTGCTTTTATGGTGCTAAAAATTGCTCTTAGAGCCTTGGGCACGTAAAGCAGGCATTTACCACTAAACTATATCCCACTCTCCCCTGTATTTGTATTTTTGCTCATTTTGAAAGATTACCTTGCTTCCATTTGAACTGTGATTTCCTTAGCCGTATGAAAGTTTGTCATCTTTTTTTTGAAGCTCTTCCACTCATGTTTCTGTGTATACAGGATGTCAGTTCTTCATTCCTAGTCCGACCCCCTGGTTAAAACAAGAAGAAGAGTTGGAGACGGTGGAAATTACAGTTCCTGAACGTGAGTATGCATGTAGAAATCCGTTTGAGTTCAGTATTGTTATCAACCATAATCAAGTTTTCTTACAACTTGATTAGAGCCATTTTTCTCAGAGTTTGAGATATCTTCCATTTTACATAATCTGTTGTTTCTCTCTATTCTTGCATAGCTGTGGTCTTACAACACTATGTGTTCCATTTCCTAAGTTTACTCCTTCAATATTAACTGTTTTCCCAGACCTTTCTGACTTTCCTGTTGCTGTAATTGCTGTAGGATCAGTTTGTAATACATAAAATGTTGATTCTACTTTTTTTTTTAATTTTATTGTTTTTCTTTCTTTTTTTTTATTGCAGCTTTTTGTTGTTTTTGTTTTGGAGGTACTGGGAATTGAGCCCAGGGTCAGGGCCTGTGAGGCAACCATTTTACCCACTGAGCAGTTCTGTCGCTAAATTTTTGTCATAACAGAATCCTTAAATCTGTGCAGTTACTTTCTTTCACATGTAGGAGAGAGAGTGTGTGTGTGTGTCTGTCTGTCTGTCTGCATGTCTGTGTGTGTGTGTGTGTACACATCCCAGCACACCTATGGAGGTCATAGAATAACTTTGGAGTCAGTTTTCTCATTTCCAAGGCTTGAACTCAGATTTTCAAGTTTGGTAACAAGGTGGTCTCCACCTTTTATTTTGAGACCAGGCCTGTCACGGACCTAGGGTTTACTAACTGGGTGAGGCTGGCTGAGCAATGCGCCTGAGGGAATCTGTCTTTCTCTGCTGCTCCAGTACTGGGATTATTAGCATCTATCACTATTCCTGGTGTTTCAAAGTGGGTTATGTAGGGTTCAAACTCTGTCTTCTTGATTTGCCAACTAGCCATCCCCCCTGCTCCTCCCTTTTCCTTGTTTTCTGTTACTAATTTTGAAAGTGTCGTAATGTAGCCCAGGCTGCTCTTGAACTTAAGATTCTCTGGTTTTTGCCTCTCAGGCCGTAAGATCACAGTCCTGCACTGTCAGGTCTGTCTCATTTCATTTCCTTATCTCTTTGTTTTCCGCCTTCGCCGTTCATGTCTGAGCCATCTTTCCAGCCTTCATTTTTATTTTTTTAATGTGCCTAATTTGAAAAGAAGGACAAATAACCCTTACCACCTTTGAATTTCTTGTACATACCACTTGTTTTCTGAACTTTCTACATTTCTCTTTCTGTTTAACTTCAGAATTGGAATTACAACCCGATGATTCAGAGCTTCCGGATTACTTTAAGATGCCAAGTTCCAGTGCGGTAGAAATGGTGAGATCAGCAAAGGATTTTCTCCCTCATACTCAAAAGGGGGGGGGTCCCTCTGTAGAAAACTCTTTGAGATGAGAGATATTTGAGATGAATAGTCTAAACCCAAGAGGAATTAATACTTCTGGAGAACTATTTGGGATATCATGAATTGGGAAATTCCCCAAATATACCATAAAGATTATGTCTCATTGTTTCCACTAGTATGTATTTCTACATATACAATAGACATAGAAGTTTTTAGCAATTTTAAGGAAGTTTATACCTTTTTAAGGAATGCATGTAATTAGCCAGTCATCACGATTTTGGCCAAGGGATTTTGTCATTCAGTTTGGAAAAAATAGAAGTCAGGAAATAAATGCATGGAAAAGAAATTGTAAAGCTCATAATGAACATAAAAATGTTTGTGTCTTCAGGTACCTGATTCAGCCCTTCCTCAACAGTCAGGAAACCACAGTGAAGGTGACTTGTGTGACTCTAAGCCATGTGGAGAAGTGCTGGGTGAACAATTATGCCTTAACCCAGAGGTGAGCATGCAGAGCCAAGGATACAGTGCTGAGTGTAACTGGTATGGGAAAGACATTCTTTCTTTGCTCAAGGAAACCTCTACTGGACAGAACATTTCTGAGCTTAATCAGTGTGGAAAAATCTTCAGTCTGACGCCAAACATCATATACCCGAGCACTAGCACAAATGAGAAACCCTTTGAATGCACAGACTATGACACAGTCTTTTTTAATCAGCCATACTTTCAGGCAGATATGAGGCCTCAGAATGGAGGAGAACCATTTGACTGGAATAAATATGGGAATGGTTTTATTCATCCCACAAGCTTTGCTATGCATCTTCCAATTCTCAATGCAAGAACCCCCTACAAATTTGAGGAATGTGGAAAGGATTTTCAATATTTTGCATGCCTTAATAATCCCATGGGAATGTGCACTGGAGAAAAATTCTGTGACTGCAAGGAATGTTGGAAAGCCTTCACGGTTTCCTCACACCTAACTCAATATGTCTCAATTCATACTGAAGAAAAATCCAAAGTATGTAAGATATGTGGGAAGTCCTTTGCTAATTTTTCTCGACTTTCTGCACATGTAAAAACTCATAATGAAGAAAAGCCCTTTGTATGCAAGGAGTGTGGAAAGGCCTTTAAAAATATGTCATACCTTAATGATCACGTTAGAATTCACACTGGAATAAAATCATACAAATGTATGGAATGTGGGAAAGCCTTCCTTCGATGGTCAGGCCTCACTGAACACATAAGAGTTCACACTGGGGAAAAGCCTTACGAGTGTAAGGAATGTGGAAAAACCTTTTCTAGATCTACTCAGCTTACTGAACATATAAGAACACACACTGGAATCAAACCTTATGAATGTAAGGAGTGTGGGAAAGCCTTTACTCAGTACTCAGGCCTTGCCACACATGTACGAATTCATAGTGGAGAGAAGCCCTTTGAATGTAAGGAGTGTGGGAAGGCCTTTACCAGGACCTCTGGCCTGATTCATCATGTGAGAACTCACACAGGAGAGAAGCCTTTTGAATGTGTTCATTGTGGGAAAACCTTCATAACTTCCTCCCATCGCACAAAACATCTGAAAATTCACAGTGGCGAAAAGCCCTTTGTATGTAATGTATGTGGGAAAGCATTTATATATTCCACATCCCTTAACATTCACATGCGAACCCATACTGGAGAGAAGCCCTATATATGTAAGCAGTGTGGGAAAGCATTTGCTGTTTACTCACGTCTAAGGAAACATAGCAGAGTTCACACTGAAGAGAAGCCCTATCAATGTGAGGGTGTGAGTGTTACTATTTAGCCCATCTATTGCCACCTTTAAATATTGACAGTGACACCAAAGATCATCAAGTTAGTCTTAGCTGCTTTGTGTGGGTTGTAATGGCTCACATTGGCCTTAGACACCATCCTAATTTTATGAAATAGGATTATTTAGGTGCCCCCTCAAACTTTTCTTCTTTTGGGCAGTTTTGAGGATTGACCTAGAATATTACACATGCTAGGCAAGCACTCAATCACTGAGCTACATCCCTGGAACCTTTTCATGAATATCTGAATCTGAGCATTTGTGGGTCATAAATGAGGCCAGTATACAAGATGGCCTCATTCTGATGCTTGACTCTTAGTGATTATAACATTTCTAAATGCTATGAAATAATGAAACAGATTGGATCCTTTTGTGGGTTAGTATCTTTTCAATGTGAAAATTCACAAGCCAAGGTCATATAGGACAAGTGTGGATTGTGGAAAGACACAATCCAGGCAACTACTCTGACCCCACTGATTCCAGTAAGCATCCCAAGAATTAGTCCTCATCCGTTCTTAGTAGCCAATCTATTTACAGATATTATTCCTGTGTTCCGTCATAAAATTCAGAAAGTACATTCTATCCTACCTTTTGGACCTGTTTCTGATTGAAGTGGCAGTAACTTTGTTCTCAGTGTGGTTGAGATTGATAATCTGAGGGCTTTATGGATGCTAGGTAAGTGCTCTGCTGCTAAGCCGCATCCCTCGCTGGCTCTTAACAGATTTCTCAGTTACTGTAATGTGGGTTAGCTGAGAGTTTAACAACTCCCTCTTAGCTTCAGTGGTCTCTCCTTTTACATTTTACTAAAAGTACTCAAGAGGAATCAGGTTGTTCCTTTTGAATTACAGCTGTCACATAAATTTCCAGTTTTATCACAATTTCTAGCTTCACACAAATTACAAGAATAACAGTTCTGCATTACATATGTAATGTCCGTTTTTTACCATTACACATTACTGATTGGTTTTTCTTCATGTTCCAGTAACATGTTTCTCCTTCCTAAGGGAGTCCTCACCAGAATAACCTGTACCTATCCCTCAGTTTTTAAGCTACTTGTATCTGTTTTAAGTGTGTTTTACTGCAATGCCTCAGTATCATAAAACACCATAGCCAGCACTGGCAAAATGGCTCAGAAGGTAAATGAGCTTTACCTGGTTTAAATGAAATCAGGAACTGAGTTCGATCCCAGGACCCTGTCTTGTGAAAGGAGAGAGTGAGCTGCCGCTTTGTCCTCTGCTTGTACATGCATGCCACGGCTTTCACACACACCACACAGGACAGCAGAAACCGAGGTCTGCACATTCACTCTAAAGGAGTGGTATGGGGTCCGCATGACGTATATCTGTATTACTGTATGTTCTCATTAGCTCACCACCTTCTGGATAAAATTTTAGGGCTGTGGATTTAGCTCAGTGGTAAAAAGTCCTTGCCTAGCATATGCAAAGCTAGTTTTTATCTCCAGCCCTGGACAGATAATGTACAGCAAATTATTTCCTCATACAAGAAGAGCATGGGCGCTAGTGCAATGGTTCAGAGGGAAAAGCTCTTGCCATGCAAACGTGAGGACCAGAATTTGGATCCTGTAACTCCAATGCTTGGGAAACAAGATGGGAATGGACTCATCAGGTGATTTAGGTAACTAGGTTACTTGAATCCATGAGCTTCAGTGCAGCAAGAGACCCTGCTTCAATAAATAAAATGGGAAGTGATTGGGGACACCTGATAGTATCTTTTGGCTTTCACATGCCACATGCACATGTGTAAACACACCAGCATGCACATACACACACATTAAAAAAAATAACAGCATGCTTGACTCTGGTGCAGACTCGTCCTGGCATGCGATCACTTTTACATGACAAAGCCTGAGATGAGGCTTTTTTCCTCTTCTGATAAGATTGCAGCCTTGTTGGGTGAGGTTTCCACTTACTACCCTCGACTATCAAATGAAATTCTAAAGACCCTACCTGGACAATCATGTGCGGTGTATATTTAACCAGAATTTGAGAGGGTCAACAGTACATATAGATTCTTTTGATTTACCAGATAGGTAGTCATATCTGTAGATAATAATGGTATTTTTTTCTATTTTAGTTGTTTTTTTTTTTTACAGAAATGAGTATGATGTCCAGGACACTAGTGAAAGTAGTAAAAGCATATTTTTCTGTAGAATTATAATGATATATGCTCTCCATTATACTGATTTGCTTATTAGATAGAAGGGTGTTTTTAATATCTGAATTTTGCATAATGATTTTATAGTATTTCTTTATTTGTGAAGTAAAATTCCTCTTGGATTCATGAATTGCTTTTCCCATGTCCTCTGATGACCATACTCATTTGCTGGTAAGAGTAAAGTACCTAGGATTTCCTTGGTTCATAATGCCTAATAAATACTGGAATGAGTAAAAAGGACTCTAAAATAAAGGCAGTCATTTATTAATAGTGATGATATATTAGTTGTTTTATATTAACCTTAAATTCCTAGATATATCCAACTTGGACATAAGGATCATTTTTGTTTTGTGTGATTGCTGGGGACTCAAACAAACCCAGGACTAGCAAGCACTCTGCCACTGAGCTACAATTTAAGCCATTTACTCACATAAAGATTATCATAGCTGTCCTTGAGTAACATTGCATAGAAGTCCTCCTTGTGCAAGAAGAAATGGAATATGGAACAGTAGAGTGCCTGTTTAGCAGTGTTCAAGTCCTCAGCACCACCAAAACAAACTTTACAATTAACTGCCTGGTTTTAGCTGTAGATTAGAACAGTGTCACATACGACAGTGAAGTGTATTCCTCACTTTTCTAAATCCCCAATTTGTTGAGTGCTCCTGAGCTAGAATAATTGATACTTTTGGGTACCTGTATTCTGTCTTCTTAAATTGTTCGGAATCTTTTATGTTTATAGGACACCTAATATTTACAATATTATTTAAAATTTTTTTGAGTATATTTTTCTTAGGTATGCTTTCATTTTGACATATGAAACAAAAATTTATTTTTTCTTGTATTCCTAATATTTCCTGGTTGTATAACTAATTTTACTTTGAGTCTATCTTCATTCTGCAGTGATTTCTTGTATTTACATTGAGTTAACCTTGAAAGTATCCAGTATTCTTTTGGACTGTATCTGTCTCAAGCAGAGTGTGTTGACACACACTGTAATCTTAAGGATTGGAAGCCAAGGCAGGAGGATCACAGATTTAAGGGTAGCTTGAGCCTAGGCTACTTTGTGAAACACTGTTTTAAAAATACAAAAGCCTGATTAAAATAGAAAAAACAAAACCAAATGCAACCAGAGGTGGAGTTGGGGGCCTGATAAATAATTTGGGAGGGCAAAATTGTCTTGAAATATTTAAACTTTCTGATTTAGGTTTATTCCATTGACTCTGGTAGGTATTTACATGGCTATATATAAGCTTTCTTTTTGTATCCTTAGTTACAAAAATTTGGGGGGGGGTGCTAAGATTCAAACTTAGGGCTTTGCACATGCTAACCACTGACTTATATCCCAGTTGTAGATGTCTTTTATACATACTTTAGTTGAAGTTTAAAACTCTGAATACTTGAAAAATCCAGATTAACAATTCTTTTTAGACCATTATGTATAATGCAATTAGTAACAAATTGGAATTTAAGCAACTTGTTTTTCTTCTGTATTTGTTGCATGTACCTTCTCTTTGTAATGATGTTTTCATTGAAATTTTACCCAGTGCTTGAAATTTATGTACTCCATTTGCTTTTAGTTGCTATTCTAAAACATTAAATTCAGTTTTAAAATAAAATCTGTTAATATTGTTTCTTTCTAACTGAGTTTGCATACAGCCAACTTTATCTTCCTGAGCATCACAGCTGCAGAGACCTACACTGCCATAGAAGAAAGTCAAAGTAACAGAATTGATGTTATAGAGGATTTATTAGTAATAGATTTGCAAAAGGTGAATTTAGCTAAGGAAGTACTGCTGCCCCCCCTCCCTGAAATACCCCAAGTATGTTACTCAAGCCTGCTAGATAAATGCAAATTCGCAATGCTTGTATGTAAATGTTTGTTCACCAGGACTGTCTGAGTCAGCCCTTAGTCCATCTCCAAAAATCATACCTTTAACAGGCAGGTGCAGGGGGCAGCACAGGGTCACAACAGATAACAGCTATAAGTTCTGTTCTTGAGAAAAGCATAATTCTGCCAGAAGGAAAAGTACAATACTGGCATGCTTCAATAATTTTGGCAATATTTTTGCTGTGTGAGTCTTCCCACCTGCTTAGGTGGCCAGACTTGCAGTCTCCGGTCTCTGTTTAAATGTTTGAAATGAAACCTGGGGCTGGGACCTAAAAGATTTAAGGATGACAGTGTATAAAATACCCTAAGGTGTACATAAATTAGTGAAATTGTCTACTTGATGCCAGCTCTTGCTTGGGCGATAGCCCCATTTGGCAGTGTGATTTAGTAAAGAGCTTTTACTTCAGTTTTAAGTATGCAGTGGTTTCTTGTGGGGAAATCATATTGGCATATTGTTTCTGTGGCAACACAAGCCCCTGACTGAACAAATCCATGGTGGGGACTGGGGGGGGGCACACAAAATGGGTCTCTTGACAAAAGGCCCATTACATCCTGTGAGAGATCACAACCATAAATCTTTTGAAGTTCATCAGAAGGTGGAATAATCTTTCTTTTTATGACTCACTTAAACCAATAGAAGTCAATAAAATTCAGTTCTAAAGGTCCCTCAGTAGACTTCTAACTTTGCAGTTCTCAGCTACTGAACTGTGGGGTTGAGAAATAAACTGGCTCTTCATGTCTCAAGGGAGCATCAGTATTCCACAGTGTAGAATCCTCTGGATGACGGTATTCACTGAGATGACAAGGTTTGAGTTCATCTTAGGCACCCAGGGCATTTATCAGAACCGGGAATTAAGAAAACAGTTGCTGGGAAAGATTCAGATAGGGTTAGGAGAGTGCTAAAACCCCAGTAGGTTTCCCACTCAAAAACCTCTAGCATCTCAAATTCCTCCCAGGGGTTCCCGAACCTGGTGGAATGGGGTGACGTAGGGTCGATCTGTAGGTTGCAACCTACCAAAAGCAATTTCAACACATTGAGAGGTGCAGATAATGGCAGAAGCGACACTGTCTTCTGTTCCTACTCAAATGAGCTCTGGAAAGCAAAGGTTTTAACGCGAGGGAGGCAGGCAGAAAGTTTCTGATGAGCTTTCTTTGGGCGGGGTCTGCACAGGAAAGCCTGTGGTGGAAGCGCTTACATTACAGGGCCAGGGTGCCACAGATGACTTCCGCTCCGGTCCACAGCCTAGGTTCTAATTCTATATTGTCCACGAGGCCACCACTGGCCTCCAGTTCCCGCTGTGAAGCCACTACAGCACCTCCGCCCTAACTGCAAAGAAACCAGAAATCGTACAACAAAGTAGGATCCGAGCTCAGCCTTTGCAGCAAACGATGCGCGAACGGAAGTGACGTAATTCCGCACCCTCTCTTCCGGTGGCTCTCTGCCCTGAGTTGTTCCCTGGAGAGCTGTGGCCTTTGTGAGTTCCGCAGGACAGGGACTCCCTGCAGGTTGATGGGGAGATTAGGCCAGGGTGCTGAGCTCTGCTCTACCCGCCTCGGCGCCTCCGGACGTGGCCAAGTCTGAGGCCTCTCGGGCTGTCGGTTCCCCGGGGTGGGAAAGACCGCAAAGGGCGCGTCCTGGCTGTGTCCGCAGCTCCCGCTTTTCAAAAGCCGCCAGAGCAACTTTTATGGAAAAAAAAAAAAAGCTGGTTGTTTTGTTTTTGTTTGTTTTCTCAGAAGGGAACGAATTTTCGCTGGAGTAGTTGGAGTGACCAGCGTCATAAACGTTGTGATTTCAGCGCCTTTGGTGAGCACTTAGTGAAAGACGCCTTTTGGAAAAGGCCGTATTCCTTTAAAGAAAAAAAATTAGAAACGAATTTCTCGGGTGAGAACTTGACTCCTATTGTTGGTCTCTCGTGTGTGTGTGTGTGTGTGTGTGTGTGTGTGTGTGTTTTATTTTGCCCATTAGCTTCAGATAGACATACTTTTTAGTTATTTAGAATATACTTCTTGTGAGTAAACGTTGGTAGACCTCAGGTCCACTTAAGAAAACCCGGTGTCTGTGCATGCCTTAAATCTAAGGATGCAAGAGGGGTTCTAAGAATTCCAGGCTGGCCTGTTGTATATAGAGAGTTCCAGTCTGACCTGTGCTACATAGTGAAACATTGTTTCAAAAAACAAGCAGAAATCCAACAAGCAACAATAGTGAGCTGTTCTGTTCATCTAAAGTTCTAGAACTGTGTTTGTTTCTCCATCCCTTTTACACCTTTGCTCTGGTGATTAGATCCAGGGCCTTGTGCATGCTACACAATTTTTTTCTTGGTTCTTAGGCCTGTTCAGCACCAAACTGCTTAAAAATGTGGACCTCACAGAAGAAGTGTGGAAAAGCTTTATGAAAAGTTGTAGAATTAACTGTTAAGATTGATAAATTAGTGTTTTATTTCTTATAACACGTCCCCCCCCCAATTTCTCTTTTAAAGAAAAATCTTAAATGTACTTGCATGTTTGATGATCCAGACGTGTTGTGGTGCATCCACCTCTTTGCAGAAGTTTGTTTGCACGTTCTTCTAATAGATAAATATATTGTATGATGATTTGTTTGCTAAGACGTAAACTGAAAATAAAGGGGGATGTGGCAGGGTTGTGGTGGCACACACCTTTAATCCCAGCTCTTGGGAGGCAGAGGATCTCTGTGAGTTCCAGAACAGCTAGGGCTACAGAGAAACCCTGTCTTGAAAAACAAAACACAATTACTAGATTTTGATCAAGAAAAGCTAAAGAACAGTTGGGTATGCAGCTGGTAGAGTTTTGCTCATTATGTACAAATCCCTAGGTTGACTCTCTAATACCACACATAAACTGTGTGTAGTAGCCCTGTAATTCCACACTTAATCCATAGAAGCAGGAGGATTAGGAGTTCACGGTCGTCCTTAGTCATATTGTAAGTTGTTAAGCCAACCCGAATCACGTAAGATCTTGTCTCTAAAAAAGAAAAGAAGAAAGTTAAAAACCGGTTGGGAATATAGCTCAGTGGTAGAACACTTGCCTAGCATGTGTAGCCTTCGGCTCAGTTCCCAGCACCACAAAAAATAACTGAAAATCTATCTGATCTATAAACATCTGATCTATAAACATTCGAAATTCTCCACATTGTTTAAACAACAATGAGAAGAAGAAGCTTCTGGGTGTTTGGAGGTGTATGATCTCTTCATGATTTCTATGTTGTGCTGGACTTGGTGGCAGACACCTGCAGTCCCAACAATTGAAAGGTAGAGGCAAGAAGGAGTGTCACTGCAAGTTTGAGGTCCCGCTGAGCTACATACCAAAACCTTGTGTCAAAAAATAAAACCAAAAGATGTCTATATTATACTTGTTTATAAGCCATAACGATTTCCAAGCAAGCTGTCTGCAGTAGCAGGCAAGCTGCCGTACATGGTGAGCAGCTAGACACAGCATTCTGCTTTTCTAAACTTTGAGGCATGGAGTTCAGGCTAAGTCTTAAGCTTATTATTGGCTTTGGTTGGCTTTGAATTTACACTCCTACCACTCACCATCCCCAGGCGCTGGGTTCGTAGTCACATCTTGCTTCCGGTAAGTTCGGGTACTACAGCTTTCCATTGCCAACTCCAAGATTTCAAAAGATGTGTGGAAGATAATTTGTAGATGCTCCATACTTGGATTGTATTTTATTAGGGAGGCATCCATTTCTTGTGGTCCTAACTTTGGTGCTTGCTACAGACACTGACCATCACAGCACCTGGCTTGTTGGCAGTGCTGGCAGTTGGAGCCAGGAACTTGGGTTTGCTAGGCAAGCACGCTGCACCAAGCCACACCCCAACACTTGGCTTTACAGATGTTTTTCCTTATAGTTTAACAAGAGGAATGTCTTGTGCCCCAGCTCTCACCCCACTTAGTTTTTTTTAACATCATTAGTTAAGTGCAGTAAATACTTGTCCCTGCCCTTTTTCTTTTAATTTTAGAAACGTATTGTTTTATTAGTATGTGTGCATGCTAATACCTCAGTGATGGTGACATGGTTGTTGTCAGAGGACAACTTTGTGGAGTTGATTCTTTCCTCTTATGTGGGTTCTGGTGACTCAGTTCAGAAAGACAGGCATATGCTGCAAGTGCCTTTAGCCAGTTTGCCAGCCTTCTTATGCCCCCTTTCCTGTTTTTATGGAGGTGTATTGTCACTCAGGTCAGGAGACATGTACATTTTATTTTGACATACATTAATTTTTCCCCTTTTCCCAGGTCTTTTACCTATATAGCAGTTTCTGAATCAATCTGTCTTAAACTTCATTTAAAACTTATTCTGGGAAAAGAAGAAACAGAATTTTAGTTTAAGTACAAGACATTTGTTTTGACAAGGGAAGTCCCTTGGCCATTTCAAGTGAATAAGAGCACTTGGCTGTACTCTGAGAAGCTGTGTTTGCCCTGGTGGCCTGTAATTCAGTGCTTGGGGACCTGAGGCAAACAAACAAAACCATGGAGTGTTATAGATCTGCACTACTAGGACCGGGGAAACTGAGGCAGGAAGTCACAAGTTGGAGGCATTCCATAGTGAGAGTCTGTGTTGAATCTCTGTTGTTTCTGGTGTCATTTAACGTTTGCTTTGCAGTCTTGTTCTGGTGAATCATTCTTTCTCTGCCCCTTCCCTCCAGTTCCCTCCTGTCTCCTTTCCCAAGCAGCATTTTTGCTGGCTAGGAACTCAACTGAGTAAAATAAAGGGGTTTTTAAACATTAAGTTTTAGCTTTTTTTTTTTTTTTTAATTTTTCTTATTTGATCTTGCTGTGTTTTGTAGGCCAGCCTTATCCTCCTTCCTCCTGCCTCAGGCTCCTGAGTATTGTAAGTACAGGTATGTCCACCTTGAGTTAATGATTTCAAAGTGAGTCCCATTCAAGAGCTTATAATAACAATGTAATTTAGTAGATTATGTGACTACATCAGTCTTTACATTTTCATTTACGGTTGTTGAGATAGATTCCTGCTGTGTAGCCCTAGATGGCCCTGAGCTCACTATGTAATCCATGTTTTCTCTTGTTCCTGCCTCATGACTACTGAGATTTATATAATCCTATGTCTGTGTTTTAATGTGAACAATATAAAGTGAATATATGATAAATTTTATCATGTGTAAGTAAAGTAATAAAACAGTTTCTATATTGTGATCTAATTTAAAATTCAAAATTTATACAATTTATTTCCATAGGTCAGATAGATACATAGATAGTACCTTGCAGTGGATTACTACAGCCTCAGTTATGGTTCTATAATCAAAGCCCCCATATACAATATTGAATATTGCTCTAATTTTATCCAATCAACAACTTGTAAACATATTTTACTTATATATTGGCTAATGTTTTCCTTTTCGTGACTATTTCTTTTTATTTAATTTATTTTTGTTTGTGACATGGGTGTGTGGATGGAGGTCAGAGGAGAGCTGTGTAAGGTTGGTTCTCTCCCTGTCCTTCCCCTTGATGTGGGTTCTAGGGATGGCGTGGCAAGCCCTGTACTCACTGAACCATCCCACCAGCCCCTCTGTCTATTTCAAGAGCTTGTTAGCGCTAGTGTGCCTCACTCTTCCAGTGTGAACACAGTATACCTTCACGGACGCCTTTGAGGCGCCGCAGCAACTTTGTCGTCACACATAGGTAGTCCATTCAGACAACATCTTAACTGCATACACTTTCCTAGGTTGGGTATGACATTGGTAGTACCTTTCAGGATTTCATTTGGCACGCTTGGCTTTTGCATTTATTTTATTTGTGTGTGTGTGTGTGTGTGTGTGTGTATGTTTGTGTAGGGGTGCTTGTGTGTGTGTGTGTGTGTGTGTGTGTGTGTGTGTAGGGGTGCTTGTGCTCATATAGAAGTGCCACAGCATTTTTGGAAATTGACTGTTAAAAGTCTCTGGGTTACAGGGTTAGAACTCAGCTTTTCACTGAACCATTTCACTGGCCCTGGCACACTGTTAGTTACACACACACACTGGCCCTGGCACACTGTTAGTTACACACACATAAAGTGCAACATCTTTTACTCACTCCTCCTTTCCTCTTATTTTTAATTACAGTTATTGGAGGGGTGTTGAGATCAGGGGGCAGCTTGTGAGAGTTGGTTCTCTCCTTCACCCTGTGGGCCTGTGAGGATTGACAGTGGGCACCTTTTTCTACTGATCCACCTTGCTGGCCATGCTGTGTTAGTTCTGGTGGGAATACATCCTTTATTTTAAAATTTTATTGATAAATTGAAACTAACAGCTAATCCTGTTAGTGCCCTCGATACTTCTTCACTGTAGAGGTTTTATCAGTATTTCTCCTGCCTTGTGGATTATCTGTCCCAAATAACCTTTTGTTGCCTTACTCTTCTGATAGAAGAAACTGACTTTCTCAGCTTTGGGTCATACATTAAGACAACAAATGACATACCTGCCAGGCTGTCTAAGAACAGGTTATCACAAATGCTGAGTCTTTGATTTCCATACCCAGCTGTCCAGGTTGTGGATATTAAGGCTCCAGCTGGTGTTGAATCAAATCTGGGCTCTCTTGTAAATTATAGCTGTGGAAACAATGGCTCCCAGTACTCAGGTGGAGGTCTCTCAGACTCCAAGGCTTTCCAAGGAGCAGCTGGGGTTTGATGTGTGCATAGCAACGAGGGTTTGTGTGCTGTAAGGAGAATACTGCTGCATTATGATGTCGTGCAGCTCAGTATGATCCTGCTGCTTAATAAGGCTCAGTGCAGGAGCTAGCACCCCTGCTCAAACTGTCGAGTGCATTGTTGGCCTTCGCATTAAATGCTGTGTCAGCCAGCTATCCTGTTCTTACGTGTAAACTGTGGAGCAATTGTTAAGCATATTCCCCTTTGTTAGCTATACTATCATACTCAGTTTTGTTTTGAGACACAACTCGGGCTGGCCTTGAACTCCCTGTGTCGCTGAGGATGACTCGTGGACTTTTTGTTTCTACCTCCTAAGTGCTGGGAGTCCACATCTGTGTCTATGCTTTACTCACATTACTACATCCTGTGAGTACATTTCCCGCTTTATAATAGCATCTTTGGTCTCAACTGGGGCCCCCAGTAAGCAGCACATATATTTCTCTTTGCTCATTTTCCCATGTTTTCCATAATGTAACCAAAACCCAGTGTATATAGTAGTCTCGTGAGTTCTTTTCTCAATGGGTGCCTCCCTCCATCATCTGTGGGTTACTGAGGAAAATGAACAATATAATGGTTCCTTATCTATAGGAGAGACTTTCTTTTTTAATAAATGTGTTTTAAAATCATTTAACTATTTGTGTATTTTGTGAATATATACATGTGTATTTTTATGTGTTTAGATGCATACATGGAACTCAGAGGTCAACATTTTTATCTTCTGCCTTCTTGAGATAGGGCTTCTCATTAAAACTGTAGCTCATCATTTCAGCTAGACTATCTGGCTAACAAGTTTCTGTCCTATACCCCCCAGCACTGGGGTTGCAGACGTGTGCCAACCTATTGGGTTTCACATGGGTGCCAGGGTTCACACTCAGTGTCCTCATGCTTACACAGCAAGTGTTTTGCTCACCGAGCCTTTCCCCAGGTCCCATGAGTGATACTTTCTAAGAATGTCTGTAGCGACCTCAAACTATAAAGGGTATAGAACTCTGTGTGTATCATTCTCTGTGATTAATTTATAAATTCGGTACAATAACAGATGAACAGAAATAACTAAGAAATTGAATAATTTCAACAATATACTATAATAAAAGTTAAGTAAATATGGTTTCTCTCAATATTTTATTGTCTCATCTTTTTCAGACTGATTGATTATGAATAACATACTACCATGTAAATTTGGAAGCAATTAATATATTTAGTTCTGTGTTACAGGATGTATCATAAATAAAAGCCTCAAGTATTTACACCAATTCAACATCTTTTTTTTAATATTTATTTATTTATTACGTATACAATATTCTGTCCGTGTGTATCCCTGCAGGCCAGAAGAGGGCACCAGACACCATTACAGATGGTTGTGAGCCACCATGTGGTTGCTGGGAATTGAACTCAGGACCTTTGGAAGAGCAGGCAATGCTCTTAACCTCTGAGCCATCTCTCCAGCCCCCAATTCAACATCTTTTGTCAAAATCAAGCCATAGATTCCAGCTAACACCTTATAGTAAATACTGTTTGGGAATTCCTCAGTGGCAACATGAAATCTGGCCTGTCATACAACGTGCCCGTGCTGCTGTTTTCATTTCTTTCCCTTGAGAGTCCAATATGAATATGGTGTCTATTGATCTTATTCGCTCCTCCCCAGCTTCTCCAGGTCAGTTCCCATCTCCCTTCCCACCCAGCTTTTCTGTTTCTGCTTCTTCCTCCTCTTCATCTCTCATCTTGTCCGATTTGTGTAGCCCGAATACTCCATCCACTGAATTGTGGACAGCCTACAAGAGGTCACACTTTTATACCCACAGCTGATTCCTACTGTAAGCTGCCATTCATCCTCTGCTGGGTGTTAGACGTCACGCCACCTTTCCGCTATGTGCTGGGATTTTGTCTGGCTTGAGCTTGCAGAGGTCTTGCTCATGTTACACAACCACTGTGAGTTCATTTGTGCAAGTGCCCTGGTGTGTCTGGAAAACACTTTCATTATAGTCATTGTGGCCTTTCTACTCTCTCTCGATTCCTGAACCTTGAGGGAAAGGGTGTCATATAGATGCCTCACCAAGGGCTAAGCACTCCACAGCTTCTTAGTCTCTGCAACATGACCAGTTGAAGATCTCTGTGTTGATTGCGTCTACTGCAAGAAGTGTCTCTGATGAAGATTCAGAGACGCACTAACTGTGGGTATGGTGATAAGTCATGGGTTTATTCATTTATGTCTATTTAGTACAGTGATAGTGGTAGGTTTCCTCCTAGGGTCTGTGGCCTATTAACCACAGGTTCTTGCCTCTGATAATGGGTATGGGTTCCATCTTGTGCAGATGGTCTTAAATCCAACCAGAAAGTGTTTGGTTACTTCCATACATTTGTTCCACTAGTGGCTGCATCAGTGGGCATATCATGCCAGGGTGGTCATTATTGTAGCTTTGCAGATTTCACAGCTGGATAAGATCGGTCATTCCGGGACTGGAGAGATGACTCAGTGGTTAAACGCACTAGCTCTTCTTCCAGATCACCCGGGTTCAATTCCCGGCACCCACACGGCAGGTTACACCTATCTGTAATTCCAGATCCAGGGCGTTTGACATGATATCCTCACACAGACATACATACAGGCAAAATACTAATGAACATAATATAAAAATAAATTACATATTAAAAAAAATTGGCGATTCCTCCTTTTCCCCAGTAGCAAGCCTAGCAGCAATATAAAAACCAGTCAGTAGGGATGAAGTTTCCAGGTTAAGAGAAGTTTGCTTTCTTCATGTTCTGTGACTCAAGTATGTGGTGTCTTCAGCAGTAGGGTCTTATTCTCCAGTTCTGAAGGGTAACCAAGAGCAATGGCAATAGTCTAATGTTTGGAGGTCTGTGCAGCACCACCCGAAGAGGTAATCCATTCTTGGCACTGAGTTTTTTGTTAGACTGTGGTATATCCAGTAGGGACATTGTTGCCTGGTTACAGGGTAATTCTATTTAAACTCTTTTTATGTAAGTATATATTTTAGGAAGGTAGGCATCTATATAATGCTTTTAGAAGACTTTTAATGTCTTTCTCCATACTCCCTCTTCTACTCTGCCATCCCATCCCTACCTCATTTAACCTTTGTGATGTGCCAGTTAACTTAATTGTAAACTTGTCCACCTGGAATCACTTGGAAAGAGAGTCTCAGTAAGGAACTGTGTAAATCAGATTGGTGTAGGGCATTGTCTTGATTGTTAATTCCTATAGGGAGTCCCAGCCCTTTAAGGGTGCTACCAGTCCCTGGTTTGGAGCTCTGAACTGTATAAGACAGAAGAGCAAGCAAGCAAGCAAGGATTCATTCACTTCTCTGCTCTTGCTCGTCAGTGTGAAGTGAATAGCTGCTTGAATTCATGCCTAGATTCCCCCTTGGTGACAGACTATAGTCTCTAATTGTAAGCCAGATAAACCCATCATCCTGAACATTGCTTTTGGTAAGATTGTTTAGTTCAGGGCCTGCGGGAGGCTCAGTGCACAAAAGCACTTGTCATCCAAGACTTGGAACCTGAATTTGGTCCCTGGAACCCACAGTAGTGGAGGAGAGAACCAGCTCCTGGAAGTTGTCCTCTGACCTCCCATGTGCGTGCCTATACATGCACACACAATAAAAAATATTTAAGTCTCTAGTGTTTATTGAATGATTATTCATAGATGGGATTTTTGATGGCCACAATGGAAGGAGAGAGAGTGCCATTCCAGCTGCATCCTGCCATCTGCATGTTTGTTATTGGGCACAAACAAGGATGCTCCAAAATTTTGTTTTAGTAGCTAATGTTTCCAACACTTAATCTTGACCAAATCACCACAGGTATATAATTCTACCACTACAGAAACTGAGAAGAGAGTAGAAAGTTCAAGACCATCCTGGGCTATCAAGATTGAGAACATGTTGGTCTTAGATGGAGGTGCCTGGTTTATTTCTTTGGATGTTGATGGCGAAATGGAGTGTCTGGTTATGGACTGGGTTCCAAACCCTGTCGTGTGTCTATTGGTACTTTTTCTAGTTATATGGAATTCATTTTGCCTTTTGTTGTTCGTTTTTCAAGGTTGGCTTTAATCTTACAGTATAGCCAGGAATGACCTTGAACCAGGCCTCTTGCCTCTCCCCTCAAATAGTAGGAATCTAGATGTACTTTGTCATACATGACTCTCCAGTTAGATTTATAAACCCGTGGGAGCTAAATTAGTCTGTTCTGCTCATCTTTTATATCTGCATAACCCAGGCGACGAGTGCTAGCTTCCCAGTGCTGCTTAAAGTACCGAGCTGTGGTGCTGGAATGATGACTCCGCAGTACTTGCTGTTCTCCCGGAGGATCCACGCCAGGGTGTCAATAATTTTTTTTAAGATTTATTTATTATGTATATAGTGTGTGTATACCTGCAGGTCAGAAGAGGGCACAAGATCTCATTATAGATGGTTGTGAGCCACAACCATGTGGTTGCTGGGAATTGAACTCAGGACTTTTGGAAGAGCAGGCAATGCTCTTAACCACTGAACCATCTCTCCAACCCAACCATCAGTAATTCTAGTTTCAAGGTACACCTTTTTGGCCTCCACAGGCACTGGACACATGTGGTGTGTGTGCTCTTTTGTGCACATGTGCGATGGTGCGCGAGCACACACACCACACAAATTGAGTTACGGGGAATAAAGGTGCATCTATAATCCTGGCACCTGGGATGATCAAAAAAAGAAGACCAGTAAGGTGGCTCAATGGTAAAGGTGCTTGGTGCCAAACCTGACCTCCTGAGCTCAATCCTTGGGAGCCACATGGTGGAAGGAGAGAACCAACTCCCCAAAATCGTTCTCTGATCTCTGCATGGGTGCCATGGACCCCATACCCACACATATAAACAGTAGTAGTAATAACTTTAAAAAAGGGTAGTGAGATGGCTCAGTGGGTAAAACTTATGGGTAAAAATTGCTGTGTGAACTTGATCTTAATTTAATCCCTTGAACCCACAGTTGGAAGAGAATCAGCTTCCCAAATTTGTTTGCTTACCTTCTGTATACCATGGCACATGTCCCTGCACACAGGCGTGTGTGCGTGAGAGTGTACACACACACAATAGTAATATAGAGGACCATTGAGATGGCTCAGCAACTGAAGGTGCCTGCTCCCAAGTCTCGACAGGCCGAGTTCAAACTCTGTTTCTGAATGTTGCCCTCTACCTCCACATGTTCAGTCATAACCAATTCCCACAACACACAATAATAAATAATACTATTATTATTGCACTTTTAGACCAAAACCCACTAACAGTTCATGTTGTGGGGGTGCTAGAAAGATGGCTCAGCAGTTAAGAGCACTTACTGCTCTTGCAGAGGACCAGTGTTTTGTTCCCAGCACCCACGTGGTGGTTTGTAACCCTCTGTAACTCCAGTTCAAGGGGAATCCAATACTTGGAGTTTTCTAACTTGGGTACCAGCCATACACATAGTGCACATACATACATACATGCAAACAACTCTCAAGATACATTTGGAAAAAAAACTTATTAAAAAAGAATTCATAGCTGGGTGGTGGCATATGCCTTTAATCCCAGCACTCAGGAGCAGAGGCAGGTGATCTCTGAATTCAAGGCCAGCCTGGTCTACAGAGCAAGTTCTAGGATAACCAGGGCTACACAGAGAAACCCTATCTTGAAGAACCAAAAACAAAACAAAACAAAAATATAAACAAAAACAAAAACAAACAGCAAAGCAAAACTCACATTGGACGCTGGTGTGTGCAGCCAAGTCAAGCTGTGCTGTGGTTAGTGCACAAACAAGGTATCGTTCTCACCCTCCCATTCTTAATATATTTCCTGGAAACTTAAATTTATATTGTGTTATGAAAATCATTTAATTAAATCTAGTTAGTACTTAGTTGTACAATTTCAGAAGGATCTCTAATTGCCCTGGTGGGAATAAAGGTATTCTAAAGAGAAACTGGTGACTACCCCCCCCCTTTTTTTTTTAAATAGACTTTCAAAAGCATATACTCACTTCAGTTTTTATTTCTGAAAGATTTTTATGTTGGGAGAAGGAACAGGCTAGGAGCCAGTGTGGGTGGATAGGGTGGGGCCGGAGAGGGGGTTGTATCCTGGAAAGAGGTCAGATCGTATCGCAGCAGGGACAGAAGCCTGAGCTACCGTGACGAGGGGAACTGCACACTTAGCAGAACTGCTTGGCTGTGCATGTCTCTTGCCCTCGATTTAAATCTGAAGTTCATGTTAGGATCTTAGACACAGGCTTGGAGGTACAAAACACTGGAGCTTTTTGTTTTGCTGATGGTACAGTCACCTTTTTGGTATATATAAAAATTGTTTTTGAGACAGGGTCTCTAACCACTGTGTAGCTCAGGCTGGCATGGAACTTATTATGCAGACCAGCCTGGCCTGTAACTCACACAGCTCTACCTGCCTCTGCCTCATGAGTACTGAGATTATGATTTTTTATCTTTATTTTATGTGCATTGGTGTGAAGGTGTCAGATCACCTGGAACTGGATTTTTAGACAGTTGTGAGCTGCCATGTGGGTGCTGGGAATTGAACCTGGGTCCTCTGGAAGGGCAGTTAGTGCTCTTAACCGCTGAGCCATTTCTCCAGACGCCATGAGTACTGAAATTAAAGGTGTACACAACTATACCCAGCTTATAAGCATTTTTAGAGGTGGTATGAGGTTTTGCTTTTCATGAAATACTAAGGTTTAAAATGTGTACCTAACCCATAATCATACAAAATGTACATAGCACATTTTTCAAGGCAAGTTCTTAATTCCAGAAGATAATATTAATATATTTTCCAGGGTGTTTTTTTAAAAGATTAATTCATTTTTATGTGCATTGGTGTTTTGCTGCTTGTATGTCTACATGAGGGTACCAGATCCCCTGGAACTGGAGTTACAGACAGTGTGAACTGCCATGTGGGTGCTGGGAATTGAACCTGGGTCCTCTATGAGAACCATCTCTCCAGCCCCCGGGTGTTTTCTTAAATAGAAGATAGTTCAAATATGATGAGAGCAGGGAGCTCTAGGCATGGGGGTAGAAGTATTTACCAGGTGAAAATTGACACAAAGTCTTAATGAAGAGTGTATGTTCTGGGGCCAGAGATGACTCCGCGGGGTGATAACCTGAATGTGGTCCTATGACATGGTGGTGGAAGGTGAGAACAACCCCAGAGAGTTGGCCTCTGACCTATACATACATACACACACATGCACATTGGTGCACATGCACACACAAACACACACTACTACTATGCATTGTTGACAAACACGGCATAGAAATTCTCAGGCACTTGCTGCCTCTGAGAGAGAATGGGTAGTTTCTGTAGCAGCTTAGAGACATTAACCTAACTTATATCCTGGGCCATTTGTTTGGGGTCATTGAGATAAAAGGTGACACCAGCATCCTGCTAGATAGTAAGCTTTATAAACACCATTTGTCCTTTCTAAGATTGGTGCAAGAAAACCCATTTTTAATAAAAAGGGAAGAAGAGATTGGCCATTTGGGGTGAGATGCCACAGTTAAGCTAAGAGTTACGCTTTTGTTAAATAACAGGGCATCACAGGGCACTGGAGCAAGAGAAAGGAATTTCTGGCTTTTTTGCCTCCGCAGTCAACATTTGGAGAAGACCAACAGCTTGTCCCATTTTCACTGCGTATTATTATATCTGGTAGACAAAAGAAAACAAATGCTTGATTGGGAGCCAGGCATTGTGGTACAGACCTGTAACCCAAGTACTTGGCGGACTGAAGCCAGAAATCACAAATTCAAGAAGGAACTGGAAAGGGAAGACTGTGGGCTTTCTGTGGAGGTGCTTTTATCTTGTTTAGGAATGTGTTAGGACATAAGCCTTTATTAAAACCCCAGTGCATATTTAAGATGTGTACACTTGAACTGAAGAGTTGGCCCAGTGAGTGAGAACACTGTGTACAGCGCGAAAAACAGTTCAACCCCCAATATCCATGGCATAGTCATCTGTGTACCTGCAGGCCCAGTGGTGTGACAGGCAAAGGATTGCCGGGGCTCGCTGGCTACCAGTCAGCTGGGGGTCCAGTGAGAGATGCTGTCTCGGTGGAATGTGGTGGGAAGGGGTAGAACCGGACGTCCCATGTCCCCTAGGCTTTGTGCACACGACATATGCTTCCCCTCTTCCCACAAAGATGTGTTTGACTTAATTATATCTTAGAGTCAATATTTTAGTCTGATCTATGGATAGGGCCTGTGTAAGGTTTCTGTGAGTATATAATTTGATTTATCGATAATGAACTGTGTAACTATATAATTTGGACTGCTCTTTAGGGTTTGATTCATTGATGAGTGCCATTAAATTTTAACAAAAATGCTTTTTATATTTTTGGTTGCGAACCTAGGATTTAACGGCTGAGCCATCTCTCCAGTCCACAGAATTATTTTTAAGATACATCATGCTTAATGATGAAATAAAAGGAGGGCTGGGGATATAAATCATTTGGTATAGTGTCTAGCATGCACAAAACTCTGGGTTTGATCAGCATTGCCACATCCACTGGGCATGGTGGCACACATCTGTGTTAACCCTAGCACTTGAAAAATGGAGGCAAGGGGATTAGAAGTGCAAGACCAACCTTGGCTACATCGTGAGTTTGAGGTCAGCCTAGGACATGAGACCTTGTTTTATTTTTTGCTTTTTTGTTATGTTTTGTTTTTTAAAAACAACTTGGGAGGAAGAGACACGTGATCCCCAAGTTCAAGGCCAGCCTGGTCCATAGAACAAGTTCCAAGTTAGCCAGGGCCATACAGAAAACTGTCTCAGGGGAAAAAAAAAAAGAGGAAAAGGAGGAAGAGGAAGAAGAAGGAAGAAAAGTGTGAAAAGGAAATTAAAGCAAACTGGTGAAAAAATTAAACACTATGAAACACTATTCCTAAATGATAATAATAATGATAATAATAATAATAATAATTTTGTTTCAGGCAGGCAAACAGGAACCCTAAAACAAAAACTTAAAAGATGGTTCTCTGAAAAGACCCGTAAAAAAGGTGTTGAACAGATCTAATTTTGCTCTAGCCATCCCTGTGCTAGGGGGAGAAGGCTTGAGTTTCTTACCAAGACCTTGCTGAGGTTGCTTACTGCTTAAATTATGATTTGAGAGTCCCCCTGCCCAAATACCTTTACATTTAAGATGGAGATATAGCTCAGTTGTAGAACTCTTGTCTATCCTGCATGAATCTTCATCCTCCACACCTGTCAAACAGGATCAAATACCACCACCAAGATAAATCTACCTGAAAACAAAAGGATTATTTTGGGACCATAAAGATGGCTCAATTTTCAAGTACATTTGCTGTAGATCTGAGCACTTGTGTATCAAACTACGTTCAATTAACATCTGTAACTCCAGTCCTAAGGAGGATGGAGACAGGAGGACCACTGGAGCTGAGAAAACGTGAGCCCCTGGTTCAGGGAAACACCCCACCTTAAATGAATGGGCGGAGAAAGATGGGGTGGGGCATAGAAACCTTCCGGCCTCTGCATGTGCACATTTACAGAAGGCATACACACAAATAAGAAAATAACCATCTGCTTGTTGTACATATAGTTTTCCCACTTGTTGAAGATGAGAGCAAGTTTGCATAGCAATGAAAGAAACCTTTACCTGCCCCTAAGTCCTGCATCATCGTTTCTGAACCAGATGATAAATGAGCAATCGCAATGCTCTCTGAATATAGATCCTTTCCTGTTTTGTTATGTTTTAAATTTTCTGATTATTTTCTTTGTGTGTATGATGTGTGCTGTAGGGAGAAGGGTGCTTTCCACCTTTACATGGGTCGTGGAGATCAAACTCAAGCTGTGAAGCTCATTGTCTGGACACAAGTCCCTTACCTGCTTAGTCATTTTGCCAACTCCCTGTTATTTTGAGGCAAAGTTTAGATCCCTGCTAGCTTTGAACTCACAGCCATTTCCCTGGTGCAACCTCTCAAGGGCAGGCATGTTTGCAGGGTTTTCTGTTCCACCAGCCAGCTCTCAACCACACAGAGACTTGTTATTAATTGTAAATGCTCGGCTGATAGCTTAGCCTTGTTACTAACTAGCTTTTTCTACGCTCTATCACATGGTGGTGCTTTTTTTTTAGCACCGCATGTTCATCTCCTGCTTCCTCTGCATCTCGCTGGTGACTCTGCCCATCTTCATCCCCATTCTCTCTTTTTGTCCACAAGTCCTGCCTAACCTATGCCTGACTAGCTATTGGCCATTTAGTCCTTTATTAAATCAGTGAGAGTCCTTTATCAAACCAATGAGAGCAACGAATATCCAGTGTGCAGCACTGGCATTACAGGCTTTGAATATAGATCTTTTAAGGGCAGTTGTATTTACTGTGAAGGGTGATTATAACGATTAATTGAACACACGGACACACACACTCCTTGCACAGTTGCTACATAGCATTCCTCAGTAAATTGCAGCTAGTATCACTAGAATTGATGTTTCAGAGAGCACTGTGTGTAGTGGTCTTCCTATGTACTTCCTGCTATAGTTAATGTATAATTGATAGGTATTGTCTAAGTAACTGATGTTAATTAGTGATTGATACTGCAGAAACGCTGATGTTTGTGCACAACAGGCAATGGAGAGTGCCACTGTCCTCTGAAACCAGCTGCACTACAGTGACGGCAGCTCCAGTGAAAGGAATATCCAGACCCACTTCTGCGTTACAGGATGGCAGCCACTGACTTTTCCCACGGTAAGGCCCTAGGAATTGAAAACAGGTTGAAACCCACTTGCTGGCCCACAGGAATATTTGTGGCACCTCTGGGGTAAAGGTGCAGTCTTCATTATATGTTTTATAGTCATGATAAAGTACATTTTTTAGATTTTGTTTATTTTTATATGTATGTTTGTTTATGCATCGTGTGTGTGTGTGTGTGTGTGTGTGTGTGTGTGTTTGTGTAGTGCCTATTGAGGCCAGAAGAGGGTATCAGATCTCCTGGGACTGGAGTTGTGAGATGCCATGTGGGTACTGGGAATTGAACCTGAGTCCTTAGCCACTGAACCATCTCTCTATCCCCCAACACTTTTCTTTTTTGAGATGGAGTCCCATGTAGCCCATGGTGGCCTTGAATTTGCTAGGTAACTGATGATGGCCTTGAATTCTTGATCCTTTTGCTTCCACCTCTTGAGCTGGGATGACAGGTGTGCACCAATTATACCCATTTATTCTAAGATGGAGCCTGGGGCTTCATGCTCTCCAGGCGAGTACTGCACTGACTGAGCTACAGTTCCAACCCTGATAAAGTGGCGTCTTCAGGGCACAAAGCTTCCTTCCTTATGAGATGAAGATGCTACTAATAGACTTGCCCTAGTAAGAAGCATTCCTTGCATCCTTCTTTCAGGTTGTAGATGACACAGGACTGTGCTAGCATTCTTTAGCATGTAGGGATGGGAACGGGCTCTCAAATGTGTGTGAGTGTGAGAGAGAGAGAGGTGGGGAACAAATGAGGGAGAGAGGAAGGAGAGAGAGAACAATATTGAGAGGCACAGAACAAGAAAGATGGAGACCAGGAGGGAGGGAGGAGACGTCAGTCTATAGTTAGATTGATGATGTGAGGCTTTTGTACTAGGGTGGAATGACTCCTGTGCTTTCGGATGAGACTCTGCACCACTCAGTATTCATACCTGCTTCCTTTTCCATGAGATCTTTCAGGGGACTCAGTCTGCCTTCAAGAAGAGAAGGTATCAGCACAAAGGATGTTGACTGACTGCCTGACGAATTATCAGGTAAAAAGATACACACATGCACACACATTCAAAACATTCCACCTACAGACAATTTCCTCTGAACAAACTTGTCTCTAGAGCTGTTTACAGCAAATAGAGCTTCACTCACCTAAGGCTCTGGCTTCCCGGGGTAGAGAACCTGGCATAGTTTGTCTTCTGTTGCCATGATAAAAACCATCAGTTTACAATTCTCAGATCATAATCCAGCCCTGAGAGATGTCAGTGCCGGAACTTGAGGCAGGAACTGAAGCAGAGACCAGTGATGGAATCTGTTTACTGTCTCATGATCCTGACTTGCTCAGCTACCTTTCTTAAACACACCACACTCACCTGTTGGGGAATGGTACTTCCCACGGTGGACAGGGCCTTTCTTCATCAATCAGAAATCAAGAAAATGCCCAAAGGCCAATCTGATGAAGGCAGTTCCTCAATTAACACTCCCTATTCTCAGGGAATAGTTTGTGTCAAGTTGCCAGTGATTATGACAAAACCTTTCCTATTAAGTGAGTTGGAAATTTACAGTTAATCTTGATCTTAGCTTTACGTCCATGGTGTCAGATCATTTTTCTTTTATTATTATGTTTGTGTGTGTGTGTGTGTGTGTGTGTGTGTGTGTGTGTGTGTGTGTAGAGCACATGCCACAGTGTGTGGATTCAGAGGACAACTGCAAAAGTCAGTGCTCTACTTGCATCATGTGTGTCTGAGGTCCACACTTGGTCATCAGTCTTGGCAGCAAGTAACGTTACCCACTGAGCCGTCTTGCTGGCCCCTGACCAACTGGATGTTTCTTCCTTTTTTGAGTTCCCTGGCAGATGATAAGGTAGATGAGATAGCCTCCTTTTCTAAGATATTTATTCACGTATACACACTCATCACATCTTTAGGAGGTGCTGGCTACTGTGTCTAATACCGAGAAATACCATGATGTTCTTCTGTACTCTTGGTACCAGTTCCTCGTCAGCAGTGACATTTAACTTGAGGAAATAAGAGAGCAAGAATAAGGCAGAAGACGGAGCTCAGCGGTAGAGTTCTTGCTTAGCATGCTCAGTCAGGGTTCTGGGTTCTGTCTCCAGCAAGGTAAAAAGGTGGCTGGGGTCCTTGATGCCTCAGTGGGTAAAGGGCTTCGTACAAATAGAGGGACCTGAGTTTTGAGACCCAGTACCCATGTAAAACTTGGCGTGGCTGCTTATGTCTGTAATTTCAGGGTTGGGGTGGGAACGAGTAGATTCCAGGACTCACTGATCAGCCAGTCTAGCCGAAACAGCAGTTTCCAGGTTTAATTAAAAGGCCTGTCTCAGAAAATAAGGCGAAGAATTAACTGAGGAAGTCATCCCACATGAACTTGCACAGGCAAGTGTTCCTATCAGTTTACATGTGTACACACCATGCACACACACACGTGAGTTTAAAGAGGAGTTTGTAAAGCCACTGGACCTTGGTGTTAGAGACCAGAGAATTTTCTTAGATGTTGGGTTCCACTTCCTCATCCTCCCATGATCATTAACAAAGATCTTAATTGGCTAAGACCAGCATGGCATGTGTTCAATATTTCAGGAGTTGGTGAACTTTGAGGATGTGGCTGTGGACTTTACCCAGGAAGAGTGGACCTCACTGAAGCCATCCCAGAGAAGCCTCTACAGAGACGTGATGCTGGAGAACTACCGGAACCTGGCCACAGTAGGTGAGACTGCTATTGCTCCCTGCAGCCTCCCATGGACTGACAGTGTTTCAGGAATGGTGGTGGTAGCTCTGAATAAGATACAGCCCCATCCCTAAATGCATATTTTGTTTTTTGTTTTTGTTTTGTTGTATTTTGAGACAGAGAGTCTCATTGTAGCCCTTGCTGGCCTGGAATTGAGATGTAAAACAGGATCACCTCAAACTTACAAATATTACCCTTGCCTCTGTCTTTTGAATGCTAGAATTAAAGGTGTATACCACCTTAAATACGTTTTAATGTACTGGGGTGGTTCTCAAAAAGTCCAAGATCTCTATATATTTTGCTGGGTGGTGGTGGCTCATGTCTTTAGTCCTAGCACTCAGGAGACAGAGGCTGGCAAATTTCTGAGTTTGAGGCCATCTTGGTCTGCAGAGTGAATTCCAGGATATCCATGCTACTCAGAGAAACCCTCCCTCCCCCCCCAAAAGAAAGTATATATTTTCCCTCTCTCCATTGATAGGCTAAATTAGAAACCTCAGTGTATAATTTTATATCATTTGTGTGTCAATAAATTCTCTCAGAGTTCAAGAGATGGCTTGGAGGTTAAGAGCACTTGCTTGAGGACCTGGGGTGGAGATCCCAGTACGTATCTAACAAGTGGACTGTGGTCTTGCATGCATCTGTAACCCTGGTGTGGCACTGAGGAGAGGTTGGAAATGAGGATCACTGAGGCTCACTGGGTGCCAGCCTCGCCTCGTGGGGGAAAACACAAGCCAAGGTTCCAGGAGAGACTGCCCTAGAGTAAAGCACCCAGCACCCCACTTTGTCCTTTGTGTGTGGGCACAGGCATTCATACCTGCACACACACATGCATATACCACATGCACATATTTCACACACATACATGTCCACAAATACGTGCAGTTAATTAAGAAGGGCTTGGGGAGATGACTCAGTAAGATGGTTACTGCTCTAGCAAGAGGACCTGAGTTGGGGCCACAGCTCTCCTGTAAAGGCTAGGTGTTATATTAGCCACCATATATACAGAAGCACACCTACCTACACGAACACTTATACACACATACAAAATAATAAGTAAATTAGAAAGCTTAATTATCTTGATAACTGTGATTAAAAATACTATATATGAGCCACTTGTGGTTGGTTAATTTTTCTAGAGGAACAAGATATCTTTGTTGCAGATATCTCTCTCCTCTTTCTCTCTTTTGTTTTTTGTTTTTTAAGACAAGGTTTCTCTGTGTAGCCCCGGCTGTCCTAGAACTCACTCTGTAGACCAGGCTGGCCTTGAACTCAGAGATCCTCCTGTAAATGGAGACTGTACTTTGATTTCCCAGCCACCCAGACCCAAATAACCACACAGAAACTGTATTAATTGCAACATCATTTGGCCAGTGTCTTAGGCTTCTTACTGGCTAGCTCTGAGTATTAAATTAACCCATTTTTATTCATCTGTGTATCGCCACAAGGCTGTTACTTTTTTGGCAGCTACATGGTGTCTCCTTGACTCTGTCTTCTTCTCTTTCTATAGATATCTGTTCAGATTTCTTGCCTGTTTTTACTCTTCTAAGCCATTGGCCCAAACAGCTTTATTCATCAACCAATAATACATAGAGAAGGACATCCCACATCATTCACCTGCTTCTGTCTCCTGAGTGCTGGGATTAAAGGCATGCACCACCACCACCCCGCAAAAAATATATGGAGACCTTGGATTTTTTGAGACCCACCCCAGTATATTAAAACATATTTTCCCAGCTGTTTTTACTTTTTGTTTGAGTAAAAGTAAAGTGCAGGGCTGAGATACGACTCAGTGGTCGAGCACCTATCACTTGCGGGACCCGGTGCAACCCCCAGTACTATAGAAAGAAAACTCTAGTACTTTGTAAATGTATATACGACTAAATTAACTGGGGTCTTAGGCTCCAGAGCAAGCTAAACTTTGAGGCATAGACAGGTGGTACTTGTATAATTAGCGCCTTAAATATAATTTCTCATGATTAATCATTACAACTCTAGTTCCTGGTAGTTTGGTGGCACACTTCTGGAATTCAAGCATGTGGGGGGCAATAAGAATAATATTTCTGTGAGCTTGAAGCCAGCACTTGTCTCCAAACACTGGAGAAAAAGCAGAAATTCTTCATTCTTGAACCCTGGGAAGTTCTGTCATTTTTTCCCTAAGCCCTCTCATTAGCGTGTCTTACCTTGTACACAGGGTGTCAGCTCATCAAACCCAGTCTGGTCTCCTGGTTGGAACAAGAAGAATTTAGAACATGTCAGAACATAGTTTTCCCAGGTCAGTATTCATGGAAATTTTATTTTTTTTCTTTTTCTTCTGAGACAGGGTTTCTCTGTATAGCCCTGGTTATCCTGATACTCACTCTGTAGATCAGACTGGCCTCGAACTCACAGAGATCCACTTGCCTCTGCTTCAAGTGCTGGGATTAAAGGCGTGCACCACCATCACTGGGCTTGGAAGTTCTGTTTAATGAAAATTTAGTATGTTTGCAACTGAAATAAACTTAAAATAAAAAAAAAACCCTTGTGTTGGACTGGAGAGATGGCTCAGTAGGTAAAGGCATTGTGCAGCCAAGCCTGACAACTTGAGTTCAATCCCTGTAACCCACACAGTAGAAAGAGAGAACCAACGCCCAGAGTCCCCTGACCTCTACATGCGTGCTGTGACGCTTGCGTATGTCTGCATATACACACTCAGTAAGCGAATGAATATTTTACAGAAGCTCTAAAATTCTCGTGTATGGGGGCATGTACGTGTTCCCACCGTATGTGTTTTGGAGTCAGAGGGCACCTTCGGTGTCTGTCCTCACTTTCCACCTCATTTGACAGAGCCTCTGTTTGCCACTGCATGTGCCGGGCCGGCAAGCTTTGGGGATTCTCCTGTCTTCATCTAGCGTCTTGTCATAGATATACTGGAATTACAGACAGCCGTATGTGAGTTCTGGGGATCTGCACTTAGGCCCTCACACTGTGTAATACGCACTTTATCCGTTGAACCAGTCAAGCTCCTATAATGAAGTTCTTCAAGATAAAATTTGTCTCAGAACTCTGAGGCAAGAAGAAAAATCTTCAACTTCCGATATTCTTTTAGTTTACTTAAACTTAGTGCTTTGAGAGATGCTCTTTTTCTAGAAGTTTTCTACTCTCTTTCCCTGATAATTTCTTTCTGTTTACCATACTTTTAATTTTTATAGAATCAACTTTTGATACGGCCTGAAAGTTCGATCCAGTGTCATTATCTTTGTCTGACATGATGGCACATTCCCGTAGTCCTTCTACTCAGGAATGTGAGGCAGAATGGTTATGAAGTCAGCACAGTGTGGGCTGTGCAGTGAGCTAAGGGCTAGGCTGTTTAGTCTCAAAAATAAAACAGAGAAAAAAATCCTCATCTGTCTCTACTTTTTCTACCTTTTAAAATTCAAAATAAAATAAATGAGCCTTATTTTTAAAAATAATTTATTTTTATTTTATTTGCATTGGTATTTTGCCTGCAGTGAGATCTGTGTGAGGATGTGAGATATTGGAGTCAGAGACAGCTGTTAGCTGCCATGTGGGTACCTCTGGAAGAGCAGCCAGTGCTCTTAACCACTGAGCCATCTCTCCAGCCCAAACCTTATTTTTTTAATTCCTGCTTTCTACCTCCTTCTCCATACTCCTACCTTTATTTTTCTGTTTCACTTCAGAATGGAAAATGCAGCCTGAAACCAAATGTTCGGCATTCCAACAGGAATTTCTGAGGGGTAACATGCCCGGTGGGTTGCACATGGTAAGAATAAAATTTATCTTATCTTTACTCTTGAAGGAAACTGGAGGCTAAAGATGTGTCTCTTGTAGAGTACCTGTTTGGCATATTTGAAGATCTTCGAGGAGAAAACTAGGAATTCCATTAAAGGAGCTTTGAGAGAAGTAGATAATATACAAGAACAAATGTCTGAAGAAATAATATGAAATTGTATCCCCAATGTGTGGTGAAACTCACTGCTTCAGAACTCATACAAATTACATCTTTTTCTTGGACTGGTGCAGAGAGCTTTTAAGGATTAGAGCAGATGACACAGCATTCTGGAGAAAGTGTTTAATCCCACCACTTAGTATGAACTGTATGCAGGTAGTGGAAATAATCATAATTACATTTTTTTGTTATCAAATGCTTATAACATTAACAATTGGCTGCAAAAACAAAACGTTGTTCTTCCTTCTTACCAGCAAACAGGAAGCCAGAGTAGAGGGGAGCTCCATAACTGGACAGAGTCTGGAGCTTTCTGCAGTGATCTCTCACCCCTTCAGACACATGCGAAAACTCAAGCGACACGGGATGACGATGATTGCAGTCAGTACAGAAGAGACTTCCTGATGCTTCCCAAGAAAAGCTGCGCTGGTGAGGAAGCCTCTACGACCCCAGTTAAAGTTGATCGAAAAACTGCCACACAAGAGAAATCTTTTGAATGCATTGACTGTGGGAAGTTTTTTATTAATCAGACACATCTTCAAACACATAGAAGAACTCACAGTGGAGATAGACTTTATGATTGGAATGAATATGGGAGAAGTTTCATAAACTCGAGACTTGCTGTGCTCATAGAAACTCTCAATGCAAAGAAGCCGTACAGGTGTAAGGAGTGTGGGAAAGGCTATAGATACCCTGCATATCTGAACATTCACATGCGAACGCACACTGGCGAGAAGCCCTATGAATGTAAGGAGTGTGGGAAAGCCTTCAATTACTCCAACTCATTTCAGATACACGGACGAACTCACACTGGAGAGAAGCCCTATGTGTGTAGTCAGTGTGGGAAAGCCTTCACTCAGTACTCAGGACTTAGTATACACGTTAGATCTCACAATGGTGACAAGCCTTATGAGTGTAAGGAGTGCGGGAAAGCCTTCCTTACATCCTCACGACTTATTCAACATATAAGAACGCACACAGGAGAGAAGCCTTTTGTGTGTGTCAAATGTGGCAAAGCCTTTGCTCTTTCTTCAAATCTGAATGGACATCTGAAGATGCACGCTGAAGAGAAGACATGCGAGTGCAAGATTTGCGGGAAAGCATTTGGGTATCCTTCGTGTCTTAACAATCACATGAGAATGCATAGTGCCAAAAGGTCATACACATGTAAGGAATGTGGGAAGGCCTTCAACTATTCCACTCACCTTAAAATTCACATGCGCATCCACACTGGGGAAAAACCCTATGAGTGCAAACAGTGTGGAAAAGCCTTCAGTCATTCCTCTTCATTCCAGATACACGAAAGAACCCACACTGGAGAGAAACCCTATGAATGTAAGGAGTGTGGGAAAGCCTTCATCTGCCCCAGTTCCTTCCGAATTCATGAAATAAGTCACACTCACACTGAAGAAAAACCATATAAGTGTCAGCAGTGTGGAAGAGCCTACAGTCACCCTCGTTCCCTTCGGAGGCATGAAAGAACTCACCAGTGAGCAGCCTGGCTGATGGAAGCTGTGTGAGAAAGCCATGATTTGCTCTAGTTTACTTTGAAGACATGATGGTACTCACAGTGGAGAGACACTGTTAAAATTATATACACAGCTTGGAGCAGTACTGTATGGTAGCTGCTCAGGAGGCTGAAGATGGGGGATACATTTAAATCCAAACTGGGCAACACAGATACTCCATGTCAAAAAAATTAAAACGATTGCTGACAAGATGGCTCAGTGGATAAAATCACTTGTTGTGAATGTCTGACATCTTGAATTTGATCTGTATGCCTGTAAAATAGACAGATAATAGTGGCATTCATCTGTATTCCCAACAGTCCGACAACATAGGAGTCAGGCAGGAGGATCACCTGGAAGCTCACAGGCCGACTATCTTCTGAGACACCTTGTCATGCTTCACCAGGGTAAGAGGACCAGTGCCTTACAGCTGTCCTCTGACCTCCGTATGTTTGCTTACTTCCCACTTATGCCACAGTCATAAGTAAATTTTTAAAGAACTTAATTGAGGGCCATTGAGATGGCTCTGCAGATAAAAGCATTCTACATACAATCCTGACAACTTGGGTTCTATCCCTGGTTCCCCACAGTGTAAGGAGAGAAGTGGCTCTTAAAAGCTGTCCTCTGACCTCCACGTCAATGCTGTGGCACCCAAGCCCACTGGCCAGCCCCCAGTAATAATACATTTTAAAAATTAAAACGAGGGTCTGTAGAGATGGCTTAAACAGTTAGAAGCACCCGCTGCTCTTGCAGAGGACATGGGTTCAGTTCTCGGCACTCACTTGGCAACTCACAGCTATCCACAACTCTAGTTCCAGGGGATTTGGCACCCTCTCTGGCCTCTATAAACGCTCAGCAGACATAGACTTCACCTACATGTGCAGGCAAAACACTTATTATACACATAACGACAATGAAAAGGAAAGGATGCTGTAATGAGCCCCTTAGGGCAGAGTGAGCGATGTCCTCAGAAGGTTAAGGTGCAGCAGGATGCACACGGAGATCGTAGCAAGTCTTGAGCCTTCTGCAAATAGAGACACATCGTTACCAAGATGTTTGTGCTTGTGGCCTCCAGAGGAAACTACCTGAGCTGTGCTGATCTTTGATCTCCAGCCTCCAAATTGTAAGAAATGAATAACCGTGTTTAAGCTACCTGGTGTGTTACTTTGGTGCATTAGCTCTAACAAATAGATGTAATAATCAATATGAATAAACCTTTAGACTACTCAATGCTTTGGTTGCATACAGGTCTGATTGCAGTGGCCCCTGTTTCTATAATCCTACAATTTGTGTGGTAGAAGTAGGATTGAGTTTAAGACCTGTGCTGTACAGCAAGATCTTGTCTTTCTTTTTTTAACATTTTTTTCTTTAATATCCTATCTTTAAAAATCAAGGGGTAGGGCTAAAATGATGACTTAGCAGGTAAGAGCACTTGTTGCTCTTCTAGAGGACCTAGTATTTGGTTCCCACTGCCCACATGTGGCTCACAATCATGCCTGTAACTCCAATTTCAGCTCGTCTGATGTCCTTTTCTGGCTCCCGAGAACATCATACAGTCATGTGCTACACATAAATACATGTAGGCAAAACACTCATGCACACAAAATAATAAAAATTCTTTTTTTTTGAAATAAGTTTATCTGTGTAGCCCTGACTGTCCTGGAACTTGATCGGTAGACTAGGCTGGCAATGAACTCTCAGAGATCCACCTGCCTCTGCCTCCTAAGTGCTGGGATTAAAGGCGTGTACCACCACTGCCCTGCTGAAAAAAAATCTTAAAAAAACAAATAGTGTGGGGGGATGGGGGAGGGAAATGGGAGGTAGGGAGGAGTGGAAATTTTTAATAATAATAATAAATAAATAATAAATAAAGTTTAAAAAACCCAAATAGCATGAAAATAATGGCACACTAATATAATCCTAACACTTGAGGGCGTGAGGCCAGACTGATCAGGAATTCAAGGCCAGTATTGCCTACACATTGAGTTTGAGACCATTTTGGGTGTCATCAGATCCCCTCTCAAAACAAAAAAACTGAGAGTTGTGGCAGATCTCCTGTCTTCCCAGGACTCAGGAGGTGGAGGCAGGAGGACTAGGACTTCAAGGTCACCTTTGATGTGGTAAGTTTGAGGCTGACCAGGGCTAACTGAGTTCCTGTTTGTGGTAGTTTGAATGAGAAAGACTCATGTTTGAAAGCTTGGTCCTCAATTAGTGTAACGGTTTGAGAAGGATTAGGAGGGATGGCCTCGGAGGAGGTGCATCACTTGAGGTGGGTTTCAAAAGCCCATGCCAATCCCAGTATATCTCTCTGCCTGCAGATTGGAATGTAAAGCTCTCAACTTTGCTCCAGTACATACATGTCTGCTTCCCCCAAAATAAATGATCATGGACTGGCCCTCTAAAACTGTAAGCAAGCCTCCAGTAAATGCTGCTGCTGCTTTTGAAATAAGAATTGCCTTAGTCATGGTGTCACAGCAATAGAATAGTCACTAAGACATCGTCTCAAACACAAAACATAAATACCTGGCAGGGGAGATACTATGATCATAAAGGTGGTTTTCACAGAGCATGGCCTATTCATTGTACTCTAAATGTTTAGACCCCTGCATTTCCCCCAAATATGGGAACTTGACTGTAAAATTGGTGGTAGTGAGGAGCTGCATAGCTGCTAAGCCACCTCTGAAGCCCACAGATGAACCTTGTAACATATGAAAGTATGGTTGTTTGCTGTTGTTGTTTTCCAGACAGGGTTTCTCTGTAGCTTTGGAGCCTGTCCTGGAATTCACTCTGTAGACTAGGCTGGCCTCGAACTCACAGAGATCCACCTGCCTCTGCCTACCAAGTACTGAGATTAGATGTGTGTACCAGCACCACCTGGTTATTTTAATGACTTTCCAGGACTTGTGAGAGAACTCTGAAAGTAAAGGCTTCTTAGTGCTGATCCAGAGGACTCGAGTCCAGTGTCCAGAATGCATATGGTGAGAGGAGAGGACTGACCGGCACACGCTGTCCTCTGGCCTCCACGTATGCACCTTGCTGTATGCACAGAGACACATAAGGAAAAAAAAATTAAAAAGAACTTTAAAAATGTAGACTTTTGAATTCTTTGCCAAGCAGTTCAGCCTTCCAGCTCTTCTGGTTTGATTAGGAGGTCTTCTTAGTGGACAGCCTTCTCCTTAGGGTCACCCCAGTGCTACTCCGAGAGGAGAAAACAAGCTCTATAGCAGCCCTAGATTCAAAAGAACCCAGATACAGAAAAACAACTAGAATTACCTGTCCCACCAATGACCATACAAAAGAAAATGGCTAATATTGTTATCTGTTAAATCAAAATTAAGAAATGGTGTCCCATGCCTTTAATAGCAACAATTAAGAGGCAGAGGCAGGTATGAATTCCATCTTGCCGCCTTGTATACTAGTTTTTAAAATTAATTTTTAAAAATCAAATAAAAAAATTGAGCCCAGCCTGAGACAACACATACCCTCATACAAAACCTGTGAATTCAAGAGTAACAATAAAACTCAAATATATAAAAGGTATACAAATGAGCAGGAAGTACAACAAAAGATGGTTAAATCACTAAATGGAAAATAAAGCCAAACCACAACAAGAGGGCTGTAGTGTATCTTATGTATTTAGCATGTGTAACAGAAGGGCTGTAGTGTATCTTATGTATTTAGCATGTGCAAAGGTATAGATTCCCTGCAGAGTACAAATGAGATCTCATTTACCACACTGATTCTGGTTATCATCAACAGCAGTTGGAGGGGGAATTCTAAAAAGCAAAGCAGGGCTGGCAGGATGGCTCGGTGGGTAAAGGCACTCCTGCCAGGGCTGATGACCTGAGTTTGACCCCTGGAGCTCACATGGTGGGCAGAACCGACTCTAGTAGTTGTCCTTTGAAATCCATGCATGTGCCCACCCCACATAATACAAAATGAAAAGTAAGAAACAAAAAGAAGGAACTGTGAGTTACATAGTAAAATGGCATAGCGGGTCTGGAGAGCTGTATGGTGGTTTCACTATTAAAAACCATTATTATATGACTCAGTGGTACTCCTTTCCTGTAAATCCAAAGCACCGAGAGCTGGAAGCCACTTCGATGTGGATAGAACGATTACTGACAATAGTGATTGTTTCAAACTTCAAACAAGAATCTTTTTCATCCTGCTTTTTATAGTCATTGAAATTGTGCCCCAGACCTGTTAGCCAAGGCTAGGATAACCCTATGACTGTGAAGAGCCCAATCACTTAACACTTTCAGATCTGACCCAGAAACTCCTGGATAGATAGTCACGCAAGCCTCCTCCCTGACTGCCTTCTCTGCTGGCAGTTCTAGTCTACCCACTTATGAGCTCTGATTACCTAGGTGAAGGAAGTCTGCACCGTCTGCTCCAACTGCCCAAATTATGCTTTGGGCTACTGCCACCTAGTGGTCAGACTTGAACACTGCCCAGTGTAGTTTTTTTTAAATTTAGATTCCTGATCCATTTGTAGTTTATTGTTGTATATGATATAAGGTATAGTTTTAAAATTTTATATCTATCTATCTATCTATCTATCTATCTATCTATCTATCTATCTATCTATCTATCTATCTATCTATCTATCAATCATCTATCTATCATCTATCTCTCTATCTATTTGTTAGGGATGTGAACATGACAGAGCACTTGTATGAAGGTTGGAGGACAACTTGCGAGTGGTACCCTATCCTGTCGTGTAGGTTTCAAGGATCAAACTTAGGTCCTCAGGCTTGGCAGACAGCCCTAAGGTTGAGATTTGTGTGTGCCATTGACACAAACTACTTTTTTTTTTTTAAAAAAAAAAGTGTTTATTTCATGTGAGTGTGTGTGTGTGTGTGCATGCGCTTGTGCATGTGTGTGTGGCCACACATATCCATGACCACAATCAGAGGCCAGAGGAGGACGTTGGCTGTCCTACTCTATCAAATTCTTCTTTATCCCCTTGAGACAGGGACTTTCAGCTTTGCTGTTTTTAGAGTAAGCCAGCAAACCCCACCAATCCTCCTGGTTTCCTTTCCCTACCATTTCCAGGGTTGCAGGAGCACATGACCATTGCCAGCTTGTCTATGGGTCCTCGGGATCCAAACTCAGGTCTCAGGCTTATGTGGTAATAGCTCCTGTCCACTGAATAGCTCCTCATCCTCTCTTTTAGTATTCTTAGTGGTACTATACTGTTTTTCTGAGTAAACTCCTGGGGGTTGCCTGATCAGATCAGCACTTTTACAGGGCACAGATGAGACTGAACCATAACACAGAAATATGCAGAAGAAAACAACACAGTGTGTTGGCAGCTGTTGTCAGTGTGACACAAACTAACGTCATCCGGGAAGAGGGATTGTCCCCCATCAGATTGACCGTAAGCTTGTCTGTGGGGGGACATTGTCTTGATTAATGGCTGACATGGGAGGGCCCAGGCCACTGTAGGTGGTGCCACCTCTGAGCAGCTGATCCTGGAAGGTATAAAAAAGCATTGGAGAAACCAGTTTACAGCACTCCTCCATGATCTCTTGTCTCAGCTCCTGACTCCAGGTTCCTGCTTCTGAGTTCCTGCCCTGACTTCCTTCAATGATGAACTGTGACTAAGATATAAATTAAACCCTTTCCATCCCAAATTGTTTCGGGTCATTTTGTTTCTCACAGCAACAGGAAATCAAACTAAAACACCTAACCATGTTGTTTTGGGGGAAGCATAGTGAAAGATTTTGGAGCTTTGGGCTAGAAAAAAATCTATTGAATCCTCTGAGCTTGCTGAGATGTTATGGGATCTTGGGAGACAGGAGTGCTGAGAGAGATGCTGGTGGTGGAGGCCTGAATTACCAAGTTTTAGAGGAAAGCAAAGTACTCTTCATGTGATAGTCTGAATCGAAAATCTGTGGTTTCTGGTCAGCTGGAGATGAAGACCATTTGACTTGTTAAGATGAAGGGTCACTGGGCTGGAGAGATGGCTCAGAGGTTAAGAGCGTTGCCTGCCCTTTCAAAGGTCCCGAGTTCAATTCCCAGCAACCACATGGTGGCTCACAGCCATCTGTAATGGGGTCTGGTGCCCTCTTCTGGCCTGCAGGCAGACACACAAACAGAATATTGTATACATAATAAATATTTTTTATATAAGATGAAGGGTCATCTTAACAAGAGACCAGAGCCTCTGAAATGATCTTCACTGAGACAATGGATGCTAATTAGCTGGAGCCCAAATATCAACCGTGATCAAGGACACCAGCATCTCCGAGGTGAAATCTGGGAGTAATCCTCAGGGGTCATCACACAGAAGCTGTGGTCCAGAGCGAGTCCAGATCTGCATCTTAAGCTGGCGGCTGTACTTGTTAATGTATAAGAGTTTCCCGTGTGGTAATGGTCTGGGTGACAAAGAAGACTGCAGGATGGAGGGGTCATGGAGAGTGAGCAAGGGTTGCATCTCATGGCAGAGAATCAGTCCCTGAAGAAAGGCCACTGGGGAAGGTACAGCCTCGTTACAGTAGAGACCCCCAGCCCAGCAACTGGAGGGAGCAGAACTGTGGCAGGTTGCTAGAGTCAGGCCAGGTTTATTCCACAAGTTGGGTGTGCTGTGGATGGCAGACCTGAAAAAGTGGAGCTGCCCAGGCTCTTTGGAGCCCAGAAGATCAAGACTGGTTCCTAGATCTTGGACACTGAGCTGTTTACACTGGTGAACCTTGGTTTTGCTAGACTTCTCTCAATGACAGACTATGTCTAAGTCCAATAAACTCTTTCCTCCCCAAATTAGCTTTTATCATTGTTTATTGTTAGTGTTTATTCATCAATAAAAAGTGGACTAGGATAGACCACAAAGACAAGTAATTGAAAATGCAAAGTAATCAGGGACTATAATAATTCATTACAATGTTCACGCAGATGAAGAATCATAAAGGCCCATGAAACAGAGATCCTTCTATGCATGGGCAGACTCAGCTCTATGAAAGAGTCAAGGCAGAGGCTCTAAGAAAACTGATGGGAGTCAGAAAAACTTTCTAGAAGCTGAGAATGTAGCTCACTTGGTAGAATGCTGGGTTCCACCCCCAGCACTGCATAAAATGGGGCATGGCAGCTCATGCCTGTAATCCCAGCAGTCAGGAGAAGGAGGCAGGAGGAACAGATATTCAAGGTCATTCTTAGCTATGTAGAGTTCCATCCCTGCGTTCTTTCTGGGTATCATTTAGTGTGCAGAAATGGTACCTGGTCCTGCCTTCAGTCCCAGCTTGGGGTATGGGTACTACCCATATGCCTGGCTCTAACCTCAACCTTGGGTGTTTCTTCCTCTACATGATTAACAGATTGCAGCCCAATCCTCAAAGGAGAAAATTATAATTTTTGTGTCTGACCCAGTTCAACATAGCTAATTCCGCAGATACCATCTGTGGTAGCTGCAGTCATATGAGGTCTGGCTTTAAACATGGATTCCCTTTTTTAAAGCCGGTAGAGTTCTTATGTATTTTTAGAGGTTTATACATGAGCTTTTCCCAACTCTATAATTCCTGTAGATAGTAACTAGGGATAAACACAGTGTACTGGATCTAACATCCTACAGAGAGATAAACACAGTGTACTGGGTCTAATGTCCTACAGAAGCATAAGTCAAACCTGAGCTCTGACGCCCATTCCCTTATCTGGGTGGCATCATGTGGAAACTGGCCGGCCCAATCACTGGAAGCCCATGCTTTAGTTCCAGAACCAGAAAGGTAAAGGCAGGAAGATCTCTGTGTTCCAAGGCCTCAAGGACAGACTTATAGAGAGACCTTATCTCAAAAACAACCAGTTAGCCAAACAGATAAACTTTGGAAGGCAGAGGAAGGTATATTTCGGGGAGGTCAGCTTTGTCTACATAGTGAGCTCCAGGACAGCCAGAGCTACATAATCCCTTGCCTCAACAGTCCCCTCCCCCCACAAAGAATACAAGTATGTTTAGTAAGGGGGCCGGCAAGATAGAACAATAGGCTAGGGAGCTTGCTGCCATGCTTAATAATCTGATTTGGATTTCTGAGCTCCACCTAGTGAAAGGAGAGAATCATGCCTATAAATTGTTCTCTGACCCCCATATCACACCAAGACACATGTCTGCATGCACACAAAACCCAGAAAAACAGAAATGCAATTAAAGTAAAAAAGTGTTTAGCAAGGTTTTTAATAAAATTCATTAAATAAGATCAACTACATTTTGTATGTTTACTACCTGAAATCAGTTTCTGGGGTGGGTAGGCTCTGGACTATGAGAACATGTGTTATTTGTGAATATTACATAGATTTCTCCCTTACTTTTTTTTGGTTTTTCAAAACAGGGTTTCTCTGTGTGGCTTGGAGTCAATCCTGGAACTTGCCCTGTAAACCAGGCTGGCCTTGAACTCACAGAGATCCACCTGCCTCTGCCCCCTATGTGTTGGGATTAAAGGAGTGCACTACCACTACCTGGCTGACATATAGATTTCAACCATGACTCACAAATGTTCCAAATTTGGCACCTGTGAGGAAATCCTGTAAGGGCTCACAGGTTTTATTTCAGAACATCCAAGGCTAGCTCATAATCACAACTCACACAAGATATTCAAAACTAATCTCATGATATCTGGTTGCCAACAATTAAAGGTGGTGGCAGGCTAAATCACACACACAGGAAAGGAAAACTGTATGGCCACTTTTATTCCAGGAGCAAGTGTGATATGAAGGTGTAAAGCTCTTCTACAGTGCCAGAAGACGCACATGCACACTTTCTCTCTCTCTCTCTCTCTCTCTCTCTCTCTCTCTCTCTCTCTCTCAAATAAAATTAAAAATATTTCAAATGGATATTTGAATTGCCATTGTTACACTGCTTTAACTTGACCTTCCTCCTTTTTGTTATTTTAAAAATTTGATGTGTATGGTATTTTGCCTGAATGAATGCCTGTGCACCACTTGCATGCATCCTGCCTTCAGAGGGCAAAAGACAGTGTTGGGAACCGGAGTTCCAGACACAGGCAGTGCTACAGACTGCAGAATTATTCAGTGGGAGCTCAGTGAGTACTTCAGGGGTCAACCCATCAGAGATGCAAGTCACATGGAGATAGACTTTATTTAGCAGGGCGATAAGGTATACCTCCTTCTGAATGTGTTAGCCGTCCTCACTGCAGATTTCTTGTGTGAAGAGCTCTTTCCCTCACATTTCAGCTTGGGGATTCTTCCCACAGCACTACAGTGTGTTAACTGTTTACTGGGCACAATTTCCCCTGTGCATTGGTAATTTGATGACTTTCCCAGCAATATGTAATTTTTGGCAAGAAAGAAATTATAGGCAATACCCCTATTCTCTCTGTGGGACAAAGGTCTGTACTCTGTCACTTGTATTTTAAATAAACACTGATTGGCCAGTAGCCAGACAGGAAATATAGGTGGGGCGATGAGAATTCTGGGAAGAGGGAAGTTTCAGTCTGCAGTCAGACACAGTCTGTCACTCAGACACAGAGGAAGCTAGACACAGAGCAAGCAAGATGTGACTGCCTCACTGAAAAAGGTACCAAGCCACATGACTATCACATCAAGAGTTATGGGCTAATATAAGTTATAAGAATTAATAAGTAGCCCGATTTAATAGATCAATCAGTTTATAATTTATGTAGACTTCTGTGTGATTCTTTGGGACTTAATGGCTGCAGGACTGGGCAGGACAGAAACCTCTGTCAACATCTCTCAAATAGGTTTTGTATAAACTTAGAAGTCTGTCCTCCTTCAATTATCTTCCATGACAGACAGTTGGTCAGTGGTAGTGTCAAGGTAAAGAGACCTCTACTGAGGCATTCACAGATGCCCAAGGAAAGAATTATGGCATGTCTAAAGTTGTTCTCAGAGAGACAGAGAACAAGGGTGTCCTGCATTCCCTCCGCCAACAGATAGGAAAGTGCTGATCCAAGCTAACCTCACATTAACCTTAAAGCATGTCAGCTCTTTACTTGCCAGTCTACTACAATGGAGCTGTGTTTTAAAGTTGTCGTTTGGCCCTGTGTCCCCTTGTCTTGTTGTGGCTTTGCTCCTACAGCTTTGGGACCTTATGTTGCCATGGCAATGGCTCTGCCCTTATTGCTTAGCCTAGAAATGTGCTTCTGACCAATGAAAAGCTAACACTGCAACTATTATCTATTGCTTCAAGCCTCTGGAGAAAGAGAGATTTTTGAGAGACTAGACTAAGAGAAGTAGTAGCTGGAGGGAGAAGCTGGCAAAAATTAGCAGAAATGTAAAAGGATAAGAGTGTAGGAAAAAGAAGAATGTGGGAAAATGAAGAAGAAAATACCTGGAAGAAGAAGCTAGGAGGAATTAGGAATAGGACAAGATTATTGCAGAACAATAAATAGAGTGCAGTGAAGAACAGAGCAATAAAAAACATGACCCTCAGAATGTGTGTGAAGTTACTATAGAAATATTTTACCCCTCCTTCCTCCTGAGAAGTATTTCACCTTTGGCACCCCAGGTAGGGGCTGAGACCAGACACAACCCTTACAATGTAAATGTTAATGTTAATACCATTGAAAATCAAGTTACATGAAAAAATTAATACCACTGAAAAGGTTTACATTAATTTGACAGACAAAATTCAGTCCATGTCAAAGGAGAAATTATCTGAAAGAATTCATACAGTTGAATTTGACAATCAAAATCTGTTAAAAAGTTATGATAAGTTAGTAGACAGAGTATCTCTCCAGGAAGGCAATCTGCACACTATCCAAATTATGTCCAAGGATAAGGTGTTATCTTTAAAGAAAAAACTTCAGACCTTGGAATCACATGTGCAGAATGAGGACCAGAGGCTAGGTGCTTCAATGAACTCACTAGAAATACATACAGGCCAGGAGATTCAGGCTTTACAAAAGACAATAGTAAAAAGTTGAAAACAATTTAAGGAAATTATTGGAGCTGATGAACAGGGAAAGAAGGTACAAGGACAGGATTTAACATCACCAGTACCAGTCAGAGATGACTTACCCAAAGTTTTAGCTTCTTACCCTGTAGTCTATTCTGACAAAGCATCAGGTTCTAAATGCCCAAAAGGACCCAAAGAGGGTAGATGGATACCTATAGAAATGAATGATCTAAAAGAAATTAAGCAAAATTTTTAGAAGAACAGGGAAAAGAAAAAGGATATGAGACTTCCCAAGATCAAATTCTTGGTGAGGGTACTTATGCTGACCCACATGCTCAAGCTCTTTATGTTGAACAAATCTTGTCCCTGTTCCACAAAGCAGCCTTAAATGCTTGGGACAGGATTCAAGAACTAGGAAAATGAATAGAATCATATACCAGGGTTAAACAGGGCCAAAGAGAACCCTTTAGTGACTTTTTACAAAGACTAACTAAGGCTGTACAAATAGGAGTACAGACCCAGATGCTAGCTGAGTACTTATTGAATCTCTGGCTTTTAAAACTGCCAAATTAGAATGCAAAAAGATACTTGGGCCTTTAAAGGTTAGATCAGCACCAATAGATGAATGGATCCTACATACAATGAACACTGAGACCTTTGACTATAATACTGAATTTTGGGTAGGACAAGCAATTTCCAAAGGAATGAAGAGACATCAAAATGCCAATGTTTCAATTGTGGTAGAATAGGACACCTGAGACTGCTGACATAATGATTTATGTCCAGACAGGAAAAGCAGGATACAAAAAAAAAAAGACTGTCAAATCTTGCCAAGACAGGGTCAGATAGTCTGGTCTGCAAGAGCTAGTTCAAGGACAGGTTCCAAAGGTACACAGAGAAACCCTGTCTCAAAAAAAAAAAAAAAAAAAAAAAAAAAAAGAAAAAAAAATATGTAGAAAAAGA
>NW_026068123.1:1767704-1781059 GCF_014885135.2 Alexandromys fortis
ATCAGAAATAGACTAAATAATGCTTTATTAACTTTGAATTTCTAAATGATAATGAGAAAGAAACAACAACCATGGAGAGTCATCAGGTAGTAGAAAAACTATATAATTAAATCAGGTGATATACTTTAAAGTACTCACCTCAGAATGGAAACAAGGACATGGGTTACATTTTTGCTTTCATTTCCACAGGAGAATAGAAGCTATGAATACTATCAAAATTGATAAAGATGGACTAGAAGAATAGCTCAGTGGTAAAGAGTATTGACTGCTCTTCCAGAGGTCCTGGGTTCAATTCCCAGCACCTATATGGCAGCTACCAGCTGTGTGTAACTTTGCTTCTAGGGGATCCAATATCTTCACTGACACATCCATGCAGGCAAAATACCAATGCATATAAAATAATAATAAGTAAATTATAAAAACATGATAAAGTTTTGATTTAAACAAGAGACACTTCTTAATTAGAAGAGATGATAGCTCATCAAACAGCATGGCCATTTAATCCAAACTAACTTATAAAAATAATAAATGCTTTTTATTTGATCTGATATAACTTGCTAAAGTTAGGGTTGGGAAAGGATTTTGTTTGTTTTGTCTTTTCAGGAGAATAAAGACATCCAGCTAAAGACTCTAAAGACTACTGGATAAATGTGACATCTGAAAAAAAAAAAAGGTCAAATCATCCAGGAAAAAATGTCCACCAAAAAAAAGTAAATTGGCCTATTGGTGTATCACATTACCAACAGGACACAATTTCATAAATCTTTCCAAATGTTTGTTTTGGCTGTTCTCTGTAGACATATAATGCAAATGGTCTTTTTGTAGCCCCAGTCCATTTAAAGATTAAAGCTGGCTTTGAAGTTGGAGTGTGATTCTTTCCTTCTCTAAACCGAAGTATGCTTATTAAAGTGAAATTCAAAATCTCTGTGTCATGTCAGAAGAGCTACCTGATATGAGACAGAAAAAAAACAAATATTTAAGAACTTTTATATTGCCACTAATTTCATAATCCTTTGGTTTTATACTGACTCTTTAACAGTTTTTATTAAGGTATAAGATTTATAAAATTATATATATATATTAAACTTTTTGTCATATTAATGGTCATACAGAGTACTAACTAATTCTAAAAAAAGATTTCATCTTTTTCTACATAACTTTGGGTTTGAGCCTCTATCAGTTTTCGGCAGTGAACCATTAACATGCCTAACAGCTACCTTTGAAGTCTCCAAAAGGAGGATGGGGCCCCCCAGCGACGATTCCTCCAAGACTATAATAGCACCACTAAACTGAAAAACACCACCTAAAGATCAGCTATTGAACTACAAAATGCTCAGCACAACTTCAAGGAGACTAGATGAGATGAGTAGCCTCACAGACTACTCTAGGCAGGACTTGAGACAAACTCTGCACTTTACCATTTCCCAGAGCCTGGACAACAAATGATACAGCTACCTCCCCCAGGACTTGACAATTAACCCAAAGTTTTCTTTTCAGGATTCCCTAAAGATGCTGTTTCCCCCAGACAGCAGGAAGTAAATTTAAGAACACAATGCCCATATTCCCAAGGGATGGAGTGGGTGGTTTTTGGTCTTTCATTGGGTTATGGACATTTGTCATTGTTTAGGGGGATTGGTTACAAGTAGTTATTGGTAATGGTCAGGAAAAAGCTGAACAAAGGAAATTAGATTCAAAGTTCTTGTTTCAAAAAATAAAAGGGGGGATATAGATATGATAGGATAAAAGGGTAGAGTATTGAATCTAATCTGAAAAGAAAAAAGGGAGAATTTAGATATGATAAGATAAAAAGATTATTCAGTCTACTTTTAAAAAACAACTACTAATTTTAAATGTTTTACATTGGATTGGCCTTTTGTGTACTGTATACAAATTTTGTATATTGATACAATTTGAGATTAATTTTGTTAAAACATACTATACATACATTTCTAATCTTGTTCAAGCTGTTGTACTTATACAGCTCATTTTACAATGTAACGCAAACTTCTAGTTAATGAAAGTTATTATTGGCTGTTTAGGATAATAAGGAAATGCAGGTTAGTAATTAGTCACCTATTACAATTGAATTTGTAGTCACATTAGGTATGTTTTCAAGCAGAGTTATATTCTAAACAGACAGGTCATCTTCAAACTGTAGAGTAAAAGGGACAACAGGAGTAGGAAACCAACCAATCACTTAGCACCCTGACTCCAAACTCAGAGCCAGTGAAAGAAACACACACTGTATCTGAGATCTGAGTCAGGGAATGAAACATCTTTATCCCTGAACCCATGATCAAAGAAACATTCCTTGACTCTGAAACTAGTGTCAAATAAACACACTCTGTCCCTAGAATCAGAGCCAGTGAAAGAAATATGCCCTGGTCTTAAGAGTAGAGTAAAAAAGCTAAAAAGGACTAATGAAAGAAACACAGTTTGGTCATTAAGTCTGAGCCATCTCTGCCCATGACCAACTAAACTAACCATCCCTCTTCTCCTTAGTAAAGCTCTGCCCCTAAGAAGTCCTATATAAGCCTCTCGGCCTGTTCAGTTAATGGCCACACTTTATATCCCTCCTTGGCAGAGGCAGCCACTCTCCTGGACTCCTCCTTCCCAAATAAATCTTTCTCAAAAGAGTCTTGAGTGACGATCTTCATTCACGGGTGCAGAATAGAAGAACCAGACTGGAACATCCCTTAGGGGACTGAGACGAAAAATCTTGCCTCTGAGCAAGGCAGAGCAAAATAGGAAGCTCCTTAAGGGGGGCTGAGCAAGTCTGAACAGAAAAATTAAAAACTTTTTGCTGGAGCCAGACAAGATTGCTACATTTCTACAGGGGTTTTCCCTTTAGCAGAGTTCTAGCAAAGGAAGTAACATCTTGGAGCTGGAGGAGAAGAAGATAGCTCTGCTAAGATGTTCCCTTGAGGGAACAGAGCAGAACTCAGCTGTAGTGGTCTTGCCAGGAGAAGAGCAGGATTGTTATATCCGGCGGGAAGACCATCCCCCACTGCACCCCAGCTCAGGTAGCCTGGCTTTCTGATAGTCAGGATACTTTTTCTCCTGGGCTGAGCTAGCCTATTGTGGCTCCAGTCTCCAGAGCTGTTCTATCGCGGCTCTACCCCTCCAGAGCTGTCCTTTTGTGGCTGCATGCCTGCAGAGCTGTCCTAATGTGGCTCTAAGTATAGCCTGGCTTCTCATAAGTCAGGATATCTCTGCAATTCCACAGTTGTAACACATTCCCCTATACAAATAGTTCAGAGATCTACAGAATATGGCATTTAAGATGTTTTAATAACACAAGCTCTTTTTTTATGACAATGTTATGACCATGAGACATGTCTGCTCCTGGCAGTACCACTCCACTTCAGAGTAGATAATGGGCATTGAAGATACTCCACATGGAGTTTACTTTCTTGGTAGCAAAAGTAAGCCACTGGGAAGGAAAATGCCCTTGCCTGAACTGCTGACAGTATGCTGTCCTAATTGGACAAGCAGTACACAACGTGACTGCCAAACATTGTTGAGACAAGGAGGGACAACCCTTCAGAATATCTTTTTTTCACAGAGAAGTCTGTTGGATACACTAGGCCTGTAGGCCAAAGATGGAAGCCAACAAGAGAAACTCTGGGTGACTACACAGGCAGCTTCTGTCATTTTTCACATTTTTTTTGGAAGTTGCTTACTTAAACTTTTTTGGTTACATAGTTAATATTATTTCCTTCTTGGGTCTCTGAGAGGGCTGAAGATTAGATAGTTATAGTTAAAAGAGCCAGTGACTGGCTACTTTGCTTTTCTGATCTTCAGGTTGAACCCCAATATCTATCTCTGGGCTTTTATTATTCATGCTATAGTGTTACATGTAGTAGGGAGGCCTCTTGTTTGTTCTCGGCTACCCAGACTACCAAAATAACCACACAAAACTGTATTAATTAAACCACTGCTTGGCCCATTAGCTCTAGTTTCTTATTTGCTAACTCTTACATCCTAATTTACCCCATCTTCATTAATCTGTGCATCACCACGAGGTCATGGCCTACCAGCAATGTTTCAGCGTGTATGTCTCCAGAGGCAGTTCCATGGCTTCCCTCTGACTCTCCCAGCATTCAGTTTAGTTTTCCCCACCTAGCTCTGTTCTGTCCTGCTCTGCTATGGGCTCAAAGCAGTTTCTTTATTAACCAATTGTATTCACAGCATGCAGAGGGGAATCCCACATTAGTTACGCAAAATAACATGTGAATGAAGTGAAAGTAATTTAGCAAGATGGTTTCTTTTTGCAAAAATGGTATACCAGAACCCATACTAGGCTAGTGTTCACACTTGGCCAAAATGGCCTGTTTTTATCTCTGACATGGGGTGACTGCATCTCATTCTATTACTGGGAGCTGGACTTCACAAAATGATAAAATTGGCTAATCAGTGCAAAGAGGGAGGAGAAGATTGAGGAAATTCGAGCTTTTGGTGTGGGACAAGGGTCTGTATTCTGTCAATTATATTTTATATAAACGCTTGTTAGCAAGTAGCCAGGCAGGAAGTATAGGCGGAACAACCAGATGGGAAGTAGAAGTAGGTCAATGAGAACAGGGAATTCTGGGAAGAAGAAAGTCCTAGTCTGCAGTTGTGACCCAGCCACAGAAGAAGCAAGCTGTGACTGCCTCACCAAAAAGGGTACCAAGCCACATGGCTAACATAGACAAGAGTAATGGGCTAATATAAGTTGTAAGAGTTAATAAGAAGTCTGAGCTACTAGGCCAATCAATTAATAACTAATATAGACCTCTGTGTGATTTCTTTGGGACTTAATGATTGCGGGAAGCAGGCAGGACAGAAACCCCGACAACACTTTTGGGTTGACTAACTTTTATAAAAAAAATGTTTCTTACAAATCTCAACTCTTTGTCATACAATGTTAAAAACTTACCCCATCAAGAAGAAGTTGTCCTAACCTCTATTATGGAGTATAGACAAAGACTTACCTGGCTTTTTCTAGTATGATAGATGAGATCACCAGGCGTGGCAGGGTACCCCTCCAGTAGGCTTATCTAAAAGACCCAAAAAATGCCTCCTAGTTTCATTTTTATAACAGCCAGGTGCATGAAGATAAGGAGGCTCTTGACTGATACTTGGAAAAGGATACGAGGGAGGAGTGAGGGCAAGAGGGATAGTGTGTCCTAAGTAGAGAATCTGGAGATGGTACAGAGAATATTTTTTAATTGCCCCTATCAAAGTTCATTAAAACATATTGAGAGGCTCACAGGGCATCCATCTATTGGATTTCTCTTCATTTGTCTTTGGCCTCTAAGGTTGTTTTCCGGAGTGCTGGACCCAGGATCTGCTTTCAGGTCCTCTGATAACTGTGGAGTGGTGAGAAGCAGTATGAGTTCCCTCCCAGATGGCATCTAGAGAAGGAAAGAAGAGAAAGCCATCATTTAATTTTTAGGTTAAAAAGTGGTCTTGTCTCTCTTGGCTGCAGTGATAAGTATAAAGTCTTATATCCGGCAGCATTTTTCTTATCAAGAAGAAAATCACTAGTGATAGTAATATCCCACATTAGCTTAAAGCTAATGTCTAGGAGTATGTGGATTGTAATGCTTCTTGGGGGGATCAAATGGCTTTTTCATAAGGGTTGACTAAGACCATCTGAAAACACAGATATTTACATTATGATTCATAATGGTAGCAAAATTACAGTTTGGAAGTAGCAATAAAAATAATTTCATGATTGGGGTCACCACAACTTCAGGAACTGTACTAAAATATTCAAACCATTAGGAAGGTTGAGATCATGAGAAAACGTAATGATAATTTTAGTCTTTGTTTACACTTTCCTATTGGGTTTTAAACTATGTGGGTGGCCAAAAATTAATCATGTACTTTTTATTGTCAAGGCCAGTTGAAAATCTAGTCCTTAGAGGCCACTTGAGCTTGAAAGGATCCTCTCTTTAGCTTTCCTTCTACCAGTTGTTTCTTGTGAGGATCCCAAAGGTCTTGCTTGACCATGGCTTTGCTTAGAAATATGGAGAACATTTTGTGTGTGTGTGTGTGTGTGTGTGTGTGTGTGTGTGTTGAGCTTCTTGTAGACTGATATGGTTAAAGTTCACTAGGTGGGGCCTCCATGGTTTTTCTGAGCAAGAAAACAGATGAATCTCCACAGTTACTGGGCATTTGGAGAGATGCCCTGGGACCTAGTTGACCTTGAAGGGCAAGGAGATATTATGCTGTTAGGGGTTGGAGAGCTGGCTCAGTGGTTAAGAATATTTGCTGCTCTTGCAGAGGACCTGGGTTCGGTTCCCAGAACCACATGTTAAGAAACATTTATAACTCTAGTTCCAGAAAATAGAAACCCTCTTCTGACCTCCCAGGACACCAGGCATGAAAATAGCACACATAAAATACATGCAGACATAAATACATAAAAATATCAAACTTTAAAATCTATGGCACTGGGGCTGGAGAGATGGCTCAGTGGTTAAGAGCACTGACTGCTCTTCCATGTTGGAGGAGGAGCTGCTTGTTCATCCTGGCTGTCCAGAACCAAAATAATCACATAGAAACCATATTATTTGAATCACTGCTTGGCCCATTAGCTTGAGCTTCTTATTGGCTAACTCTTACATCTTAATAGAACCCATTTCTATTAATCTGTATATCACCATGAGGTCATGGCCTACCAGCAAAGTTTCAACACGTCTATCTCCAGTGGAGGCTCCATAGCGTCTCTCTCACTATGCCCTTTTTCTCCCAGCATTCAGTTTAGTTCTCCTCACCTAACTAAGTGTGCCCTATCAACAGGCCAAGACAGTTTCTTTATTCATTAATGATAATCACAGCACACAGAGGGGACTCCCACATCACTTCCAGAGGACCACAGTTCAACTCTTATCACCCACATGGCAGCACACAACTGTCTGTAATTCTAAGATCTGACACTCTCACACAGACATATATGCAGGCAGGACACCAATGCACATAAAATATAAATAAATAATTATAAAAACTATGGTGTTGGAGTTGACAGAACTCAGAGAGGGAATGTATCAGCCTGTTCCTTCCCCTTCCCATGTTAAGTGTAACTGGAAAGAAAACCAAAAACAAGTACTCAGTGGGGCAGAAACAGAAGCTAGAACAGACAAGGAGGTTGAGAAGGGAAAGCATACTTCACTCAGAGAAAAACAGGACTGGAGATGCCAGGCAGTAAGAGTAGGCAGTAAGACCCAACATAGCCCATGTCTCCAACCTCCCACCCAAGAAGGCTGATTTCTCTTTGCTCTGAGCCACTGTAGCTGCCCGTGGGCAGCAGCCTGTGTAGTACCTGGCAATCTATCGTTTGGGTACTGTTTGAGATCTGTACTTTTCCAAGTTATCCCTGGGCGGCCACACATTCACATGGACTTCACAAGTTGGCTGTTTCAGTGTCAGCTCCCTCTGACTGTGTTGAGAGCACACGACTGTGAAAATTCCTTTCCCCTCGAAATCGGGAAGTGTATCATGTAAAATAATGTGTCAAAATCAAAACAAAACAAACCAAATCTACTATGGAGGTTTGGTGTTAACTTCTTACTGTGATATAAAAATGGATGACCTTATCGTTCAGCAATACAGCCTGTTATGTCCAAATCTGCCCATGTTGGAGTCTTCTGTGGGTCTCCCATTTCCTTGACCCCAGGAGGCAACAAACAAAACAACAACAACAAAAACTGAAAGAAGAGGACTGGGACATGTGACCGAACACCTTTAGTGCAGGAAATCTAGGGGTGGTCCAGACCAGCCTGGTCACACAGAGAATTCCAGGCCAACCAGGACTACATAGTGAGACCATCTAAAGAAAAAAAAATTAAAAAGACTTCAGAGGGGTTGGAGAGAAAAGAGGGAGGGGATGAAATACTGTATTTTAATAAAATTTTAAAAATTAAGGAAGCGCCACAGACTGCTGATAGTGGCAGTTTAGATGTGTCCCTCACAACTAACATTTGGACAGAAAGTTTTGTAGGAAAAAGACAGTACACAATCCCCAGACAAAGGTGTGGGCTTTTACAGGGGATCTCATTTAGATGTGTCTTCAATGTTTATAGATATATCAGTGCATACATGAATGATCTGTGACTTTCTCAGTTCTATTTTGCAAAGGATGTGATTTATAATAAGGTTTAAAGATTAAGCAAAGCTTAAAATTTAAATATCATTTAAGAATTAAATACAATATATGACTGGTTTACTCATTCTTAATGAATTTCCATTTGCAAATGAAATTGTTCAATGGTTATATGAGGTGCATTGTTCACATTTGGGCTGAGAGGAGTGTTAATACAGTGAAATTCAAGATTGTAGGCATTTTGGCTCGAAGTAAGCAAATTTTCTTTGTTGCAATTATTTTCATTTTTGTCTTGAGATGGGTTCTCATTATGTAGCCCCCGACTAGCCTGGAACTTGCTGTATGGAGCAAGCTGACCTCAAACTCAGGGAGATTGCCTGCCTCTGCCCCGGGTGCTGTGATTGCAGGGGTGCACTGCCATTCCTGGCTCTGATATTTTATTTTTAAATTTGTCTTTAACATATCAGTTGGAGATGTCTTTACGAAAACACACTTTTTCTCTGTAAGCAAGTTTTGGCTGTCTCACTTGTGTTTACATTTTAATTTTTTCATCAGGAAGTCTCAGGGAGAGGGGTTTCTTCCTTTTTCACGTCCTCTTCATTTTCTGTCTTTCTAGCCCGTCTCACCACCAACGGTTAGAATTTAGCAGGGTGTCCAGAAATAAAAACTCAAGGCTGTTGTGGTTGAGTGGGGCGAGAGGCCGCCGGTTCACAGATCTGGTTTATCAACACGGGAAGAACAGGACCCAAGAGGAGGGAAGGTTTGTGAGCCTCCTGAGACCCCGTACTTCCCGGGCTGTGTTTTTAACTTCACCATGGTTTTGGTCATCGGGAAAGGCTGGCCTCGCCCAGAAATATTGCTCTAACTTTAGTCTCCTCCTTTGGCCCGGTTTTTAAACCTCCGCTTCTGGATCAACCGAACCCAAGTCCCAGGAACCGAAATTTCTATTCCGGAAGGATTCCGACTCGGCAAGCGGAAGTGAGCCGCAGCTCGTCTCCGTCTTTTCCGGTGTGGCTTAGCCCGGCCCGTTCTCTTTTCTCCCCGGCGGCGGGCTGGCTGCACGGGCTCTGGTGAGACGGGTGAGGGGATGGGCGGTGGCCGAGGTGGGGAGTCAGATCTGGTGGTGGCCTTCGTGGGGACCCCGCTCGTCCCCGGGCCGCGCGTCTCGCCAGGTCGCCCCTCAGAGGCTTGGGCCCAGCGGTCCTCCGGCCCCGGCCGGGGGCCATCTCGCTTAAAGTGTGCGTTGATCACCCCGTGTATGTATAGTTCGAATATAGACCTTGCTGCCTCGAACGCCTTTAAGGTGATCTTATAAAATTTTTGCTTTTCCTGAAGGAAAAGGATTTCCGCCGTTGGAGCCCGGCTTGGCGCCCCATCGCCCCACGGACCTGGTCATCTTGGCACTTACTGGTGAGCAGTGGTGGAATTTGATGGACAGGAAAAATCTCTGGGTGAGGGGCTTTTTTTCTTTCTTTATCATATCCTCTTTCCACTGTCTTTCTAGCCCGTCTCACTGCCAGCGATTAGATTTTAGCATCCTTCCGTTTTGGAAACAGATACTTTCCATGAGTTAGGTTTTGTTGTTATTTTTAATCTACCATGCACCATTTTGGCAAAAAGAGAAAAATTTAAATGCTCGGGGTGTGCAGACCGCAAATCATCCCTTCCCCTTCTTTTCATCCCCACTATAAAGTGGTCACAAGTGAAAAAAAGGCAGCTTGGCACTGGCTTACAAAACACTGGAATTTGGGACTGGAGAGATGGCTTGGTTGTTAGGAGCTCATGGCGCTTCCAGAGGACCTGCTTATGGTTCCCAGCTATCGTATTAGTGTTTCTAACACTGTAACTCCAGCTATAAGGGGATGGGGAGACCAGGCACTTACAGTCATGTGGTACACATTAGTACATACACATGATTGAATAAGTGGAACTCTATTAGTGAGTGGATGAGGCTTTATTTTTCTAAAGTAGTATATTCGAACTTAATTATTTTCTCTGTGGGGGAGCATGTGTCAGGAACACTTAGAATCTTTGTGTTAAATCTTGCTCTAACTTTAGACTCCTCCTTTGGCCCGGTTTTTAAACCTCCAATAGGTTTCATTATGTGTTTATACATTTCCACTCTGCATTTTGATCTTACAATCTCTTGCGTCTTCCCACCCTCTCTTTTGTCAAATAGTCCCTCATGTAGGCTTTGCTTTAAAAACAAAGTTTATTGGGGCTGGAGAGAAGCCTCTGTTTTAGAGCACTTGTTAGTCTTACAGATGACCTGGGTTCGGTTCCCAGCACCCACGAGGTGGCTCACAACCATTTGTAATTCCAGCTCCAGAGGATTGGACACCCTCTTTTGGCCTGGAGGGTCACTAGCCACTCAGGTGGTACACATATGTTATATGCAGGCAAAACATTAAGAAAGAAATCTTTAAAAAGAGATGTGTGTGTATACCTTTGTATATATGTATGCCTTTCTGTAGAGGCTGAGTTATTGATCACCTGAAGTTGGACTTACAGGTAGGTGTGAGCCACCTGTTGCTGCTAAAAACACCTGTTCCTCTGCAAGAGCATCACTCAACCACTCTGCCATCTCTCTTCTACTTTATTAAATATTATTATGTTTTTAAACAAACTTTCACTTTTTATATGTATGGGTATTTTGTCTGAGTGTAGATCCGTGCTCTCTGTGAGTGGAATTTCCGTGGAGGATATCAGATCACCTGTAGCTGGAGTTACAGGTTGGTGCTGGGAACTGAATCCTGGCCCTTTGAAAGAGTAGCCAGTACTCTTAATTTCTGAGCCATCTCTCCAGTTCCATTATGATTATTATTTTATTTACTCATTTTGAGACAAGGTCTGTAGTCCAGGCTAGCCTGACACTCAGTGTATCCCAGTGCAGTCCTGCTTCAGCCTCTCTAGTGTTTGGATTACAAGCATACATGCAAGTACCACTGTGCCTGGCCTTTTTAAATTTCTTTTTATTATTTTTTTTATCTAGATTTCATTAGAGAAATATAATATTTGCTGGTATATTTGCTTTAATGTGATCTCTTTCTATCCATGTACTAAGCTCAACCATTGTAAGACAATCATTTGTTAATCTATTTGAATTTTAAGGTCTACCTCCTTTGGATTTATCCTATTAAAGTTGCAGCAGTAACTTAGCTGATGAGCGTTGATGGCTTAGTCCTACCTGCTGAGACTGAGGAAGAGATTGTAGTGTCAATGTTGTTGTGTTGCCATGTCAGAAAGTTGAACGCATTTGTAGATTCTTTAGGCCCTTTCTGTTTAGGAAGGGGGAGTTTCAGAGTCGGTCAGCTGAGTACAGGCAGCAGTGCACAGCAGCATGGCTCAGATGTAATCCAGAAGCCATAGAGTCCCCTGGTGTTAGTTAACCTTGTGGAAGGAACATTGGGGAAGCCAAGGGTTGTAGATAGAAGTTTCTGTCCCTCCCAATCCTGCAGCCATTCAGTCCCAAATAAACACACAGAGGTTATATTAATTACAAACTGTTTGGCCTATTATTGCCGGCTTATTACTAATTACCCTTTCAACTTAAATTAACCCATAATTCTTATCTATGTTTAGCCATGTGGCTTAGTACCTTTCCTCAGTAAGGCGTTCTCATCTTCTGCTTCTGGATGATGACTGCGGCTCTCTCTTTTCTCCTCCTAGAATTCTCCTAGTCTGGTTGCTCCGCCTATACTTCCTGCCTGGCTACTGGCATTTTATTAAACCAGTACGAGTGACAAATCTTTACAGTGTACAAGAGCATTATCCCACAGCAAAGGGCAGCATAGATAATTTTGTTATGCTTTGTGGGATTCATGCAGGGTCTTGGCACCAGGTTGTATTTTCCTCTGTTGTAATGAGAAGGCTCTTTGGATTTTGAAGGCTGTGAATTCTAGTCCTACCTGAGACAGGAGAATTTCACCTGATAATCCGGTCAGTTGAGGTACAACAACATATGTGAGATGGGCAATGCGTTTTATATATTAGTCAGAGATCCTTGAAGTAGGTAAGTTGCCTTTAAGGGCCCATGGAAAATCTGTTCAGCAGCAAAGTATAGAATGAGGACTTTTGAGACGAGGTCTTTATTAAGGTCCATGGGCATTTTGAATTTCAGACTTTCTTGCGGGGGTTGTGAATTGAGAATTAGGATTGCTTTATTTTTTTTTTTTTTTTCATTTTTTTTCTTCCTCTTGAGACAGGGTTTTGTATAGACTAGGCTGTTCTTGAACTAGTAAATAAGTATTTTATGAGTTTTTTGTCTGCATGTATATGTGTGCCTGTTGCCCTCAGAGCCGGTGTTGAATCAGTATCCTAGAGCTGAAACTGACAGATAATTGTAATCTACCATGTGCATGCTGGGAACCAAACCTGAGTTTTTTTCTTTTTTTTTTGGTTTTTCAAGACAGGGTTTCTTTGTGGTTTTGGAGCCTTTCCTGGAACTAGCTCTTGTAGTCTAGGCTGGTCTCGAACTCACAGAGATCCGCCTGCCTCTGCCTCCCAAGTGCTGGGATTAAAGGCGTGCGCCACCACGGCTCGGCCAAACCTGAGTTTCTGCAGGAGCAGCAAGTGCTCATTAACCACTAAGCCATCTTCCCAGCCTTATGACCGTGAACTCTTAAGATCCTACCCCACACACCAGTGCTGAGTTTACTAGTGTGCACCATTGGCCTTTAGGTTACGTAGTGGTTAGGAGGATGTAGTGTATGTTGAGATTTTCTACAATAAGATGAAGAGCAAGTGACTACATAGTAAACATGAAGGGGAAAAGGTTTAATAGGTCCCTGCTTTGACTTCTTACAGTATCAGTACTCATTGCCCTAAAATATTCCCCACAATGCCATCATACAGAAGATATGAATTAAAATAGTAAATTCATTATAAAATAATTAAAATATTAAATTCATTATTAAAATAATGAATTAAAATTTGTTCCTACTATTTAAATTTGACTTTGCATTTGGAAATTTGGATCTCAGTCAGAGTAGTTACTAATGAGGCTGGGTATATGGGTCAGGGCTTGCCTGGCATCCATGGTTTTTGTCCCAGCACTGAAATGAATTTGATTCAAAGACTGTATAAGGCCTTTAAGAATTAAATCTTGTATAAAATGTAGCATAGGGTTCTCAATTTGATAAATCTTTGTGTCCTAAACCTGAAAATAAATGATTCTCATAATGAATTGTGATAGACTTGATGCTGTTCATTGAGGTCCCCATATCCAGCAGTCAGATCAGATACACATTTCAAGGCAGTTTCTGTT
>NW_026068123.1:1781521-1784007 GCF_014885135.2 Alexandromys fortis
TTATTTATTATGTATACAATATTCTGTCTGTGTGTATGTCTGCAGGCCAGAAGAGGGCACCAGACCTCATTCCAGATGGTTGTGAGCCACCATGTGGTTGCTGGGAATTGAACTCAGGACCTTTGTAAGAGCAGGCAATGCTCTTAACCACTGAGCCATCTCTCCAGCCCGACATGGCCCTTTTAAATGGATTTCTTGGGCCTAGTCCTCTGGGTCCTGAACTGGTGTATTCTATTAGCTCGGGTATATATGTCTGATCATAGCCCTTTGGCAAAATTACTAGAAGACTCTCTGCATATATCCCATCACTGATTCTTGCAAACCCAATGAATTTTGAGAACATTCAAGGACAAACATTTTGGTTTAACCCATTGACATTATTTTGAGATAAAACTGACTGTTAGACCCCAACTCTGGGATGTTAACTCCTCAGGAGGATCGCCCCATGGAACCATCCATGCATCCAGTTGATGTAAAAGCAAGAGGAATTTTATTCTCGTTTGTACAAATGGGCTCCTCAGCCAGGCAAGGGAGAGAAGCTATTACAGGCTACTTTTAAAGGATATATACACACACACACACACACACACACACACACACACACACACACACATTCAGGGAGGGGAGTACAATGGGTTGTTTGTCAACTGCAGGGATTGGCTCATTTTAAGGGCATTTACTATGATTGATTATGTCAAAGGCGGGATGGGCGGTTGCCTGGGTCAGGTGAAGGACAGGGAAGCACCTGCAGGCTGTTGGAAAACATCTAACGTTCTAGTCAGCAGGCAGGGTGGGGTCACAACTAGTTCACAAAAACATGTTTTCTTTAGTTTGCAAAAACATGTTTTCTTCACTTACAACCAGAAGACATGTTATTTAGTCTTTAAAAAAAAGGAGGCAATGAGTTATTAAACACTGTAAACGAAACCTCATTTATGTTGTCTTGATGGAGAAATAAAAATGATTACATTTTATTTTTTTAAAGATTTATGTATATAATACTCTATGTTCATGTTTGCCTGCATGCCAGAAGAGGGCACCAGATCCCACTAGAGATGGTTGTGAGCCATGGGTGTCGTCTCTTGAAGGCTATTGACTGAAAGATTCCCCATATTAAGCTACCATGTGGGTGCTGGGAATTGAACTCAGGGCCTCTGAAAGAGCTGTCAATGCTCTTAAATGCTGAGCCATCTCTTCAGCCCCAGATTTTACAAATCTTTAACCAGTTTAGTAAGTTTATTGGGTAAATAAACTTACAAACCTTGAGGTACAGAAAGTTTACATAATAATCTTACAAATCTTGAGATAAGAGTCATGCTGTAGCAAAAGTCTTAGGGTTAAAACCAAAAAGGGTATGAAATGAGTAGCAACAGTCACCATTGGGAATGGTCTGTTCTTTTGTCGTGGTTTGCACTCTTTTCTCTGTCATGCAGTCTGGTGGTCTGTCTAGCAGGGAACAGAGATTTTGGAACAAACCTTTAAACACCTATGCTTGGGTCTGGAGGAGGGGGAGCTATACCAACTCCAGAGTCAGCTTTTCATTGAAGTAGAACAGGCATAAACACATTTTAATATTATCTATACCAAAAAGACACCTAAATTCCTGTAAAACTGAACCCAGTGGCCAAGGGGAGGTACAAGAGTAAGTTGAGAAGAAAGAGGGCTTAGATATAAAAACTCTTGAGCCCTTGCTTTTGACAGGATGCTGCAGGAGGGAGATGAGAAACACTGGGTACCAACCAGCGAGGCGTGTATGCTGAATGTGTGCACGCCACAGATGGCCTGCTCCTTCACTCATTCCTCATCTAGAACTAGAACATACCCTTCAAGAGAGATCAAGGACATAATATTAGGAGATAACAAATTGTAACAAACCTGACTCTTGGCTTCCACATTTGTAACAAATTACAAAAACACAGATGTGTCAAATAACTTAAAATGAATATCCCCACAATCGGGAGTGGGGTGGGGGTGGGAGAGGGATGGACCAGATAACATAAACATTTGGTAGCTATCTTCATTCATACATCCAACAGTTGATTTTCATCTTGACTTTTCCAACAAAGGCCAGCGGTGTCCCAGTGGACCCCCTGACTCAGGGATTAACCCTGTGTCAAGCTTTTCTACAAGTGCCAAAATTGGGCGCTACAGACAAACATGATCATTACCTACACCTCCAGAGGTTTTCTGATTCTACTTTTCTCACAGTCTAAAGGTTGAGAACCTGCAGGTGTCTCCCTCCAAATGCTGGGCCCATCTGATTTCTTGTCTCCCAGTATGCTGGGACCCTTTAGGATCCCAAGGCCGATCAGAAAAAGGTAGATCTGGTGAATGCCCAAAGATGAGGTCCCAAATGTTTTGGGTCATTTAGAGAATCATGTTTGACCATTAATAAATTTTAACAAAGAGAGGCTTTTATTCACATAACTGGCATCTGGTCTGTTGTAATAATAATAATAATAAAAAAAAACAGTATGAGAGAGAAA
>NW_026068123.1:1784145-1792424 GCF_014885135.2 Alexandromys fortis
GGGAGGTGGGCAAGACCCACCTTTTAAAAGGGACTGTAGTGAATGTGCACAGGAGGTGCCTTTCATGGTTGCAGCTGAAGACATAGCCTGTCAGGACCCAAGGACAGGCCAGTACAGATGCCTGAGTACTAAGATTCCTCTCTTTTTATTATAAAAAGGTGAGGAGTTAGAAGGGGTACCAGGTGAGGCTGGGATGAGATTGCTGCGTTCTCGTGGCTACTTCCTGCTTATGGGGAGGTGTTGTTCATCTTTGGGGAACCTGAGAAAGCTGGGGTGCTGGCCATGTCCCGGAGTAGCGGGCTGTTTGATTTCACTGTTCTGGCTCTGTGGAATTGTTAGGCATCACTTGGACTGGCAAAATGCCCTTTGAGGTGGATCCAAGTCTACTTAAAGCACCTGATCCTTTCTCATCACCACAGCCTCACCTGGACACTCTCCTAGTCAATCTACCAGGAAACACGTGGTTAATTACGGAGGGCGTCATTGTAGAGTTAGTATCTCTAGGTGCTGCTGGTTGTCACCACCTGGACCGGTTTGGTAATCTTGTGCTCCAGGTGGGGAAGGTGTGACATGGCTGCCTGAAGTAGATAGATCACATTTTCATCTGCACACAGATGAGAGAATAGAAATAGGATGATGAGTCTTATAAAGCCTTGAGGCCACCCTGAGCGAGGTATAGTCTCAAGCGAGGATCCACTTCCTACGGGTTCCATAATCTTTCAGGACTGCCAGCTGAGGACCAGTGTTCAAATACATGAGCCCATGGAGCAGCTTTCTTCTTATACAACAAATATATACGATTCCTCAGTCAGTGCAGGTGCTGTTAATGAATCCATATTACAAGGTATGCATTTTTAGTGGTTTTCATTGTCTCACCTGTAGAGAGCTTGATGACTGCTAAGTGTTGCTTTTTGATTGACGCAGATTAAAGAGAAATGAATATCATCATTTTCCACTTTGATACTTGAGTTTCCCTGGCGTGTCCTTGGAGTCACAGAAGAATTGATTACACATTTTACCATTAGACTCAAAGGATGGACGTTACCAGTTTGTCCTGTGGTGAGTCCTGTTGTTATTTTTGAGAGAATCTGTTGTAGGTCCCTTCTACCCAGTGTAGAGCCAGAGGTCTACCAGTATGTTGTGGAGTGCTGAGGTAGGCCCTCTAGTGTGTGCTTGGAAACAGACACTGCATAATCCATAACTGATTTTTGTCATAGGCAAACTAGAGTTATATTTCTTAGAACTTACTTTTCTTTGGCTTTAAAGCAAAACTGTTGTATTTTTCTTGGTGGGCAAGGCAGTTCACCATTGCATCTTCTTGCTGTAATAATTGCTGCTGTGGCATTGTAGGTTACTAGGGTTATATTTGCAAGTTATCTGAGTGAACTGAGTTATGTATTAATTGCAAACAGATGAACTCCCATCCTCACCGTGAATGTGGGCTTTTTTTCTTGTTTTCAACTTTACTGAAGCATGGTAAACAAAAATTCTATATATCCAAGGAATGCACCGTGATATGTTAGTTTGTGCTGTGAAATGACCCCACTGGCAGACTACTGAATGTAGTATTTATACCTCATAGTTAGCATTTGCAGTGGGAGAGAGGGGTGGAAATAAGTTCGTTTAAGATCTATTATTTCATAGAGTAAAACTATTTTTAAAATTACAACAGAAAATGTGATTAAAATCAGAATTTTCCTTTATCCACACTGCTCGAAGTAAACGTCATTCACATTTTGGTAGCTTTTGTACAGTTACATACAAAGGCACAAATGCTTTTTTTCAAAATTGATAGATGCTATCTATACAGATTTATGGCTTTTTGGCCATCAGTTTATACACTGAGAAATTTTGATGTCCTTGAAAAGTCAGCTATGATATACGAAATAGTGGTAGAAAAGATTTTCTGGAGATATTATCCAGAAATGAAAGGATGTGAAATGAATTATTTTGCATATGCTTCCAGACTTCCCTCTCCCTCTCTAATTCTCTTTCCCGCTTCTCACTCTCTCTGAATGTGGGCTTTTTGGCAGCTTTGGATTGTATCTTTTTCCAGGAAGTCCTCTTTCTGGGGCCCAGGTCTGCAGCCAAGGAGAAGAAACAGGGGGGGAAAGCACACTGGATGATTGCCTGAAAACCTGTAATAAGGTATGAAGACTAACCTCATTGCATATGGAGGTGTACATCTTTCCATGCAGACCAGTTTGTCTCCAGGGATTACCAAAGAGAATAATGCCCCTGACAAGGGCTAATTATCATAGGAGAGGAACTTTTTCACACTGCTGTAATTGTATTAGTATAGTGTTTTTTGTGATGCCAAATGCCAGGTGCTTTTAAAATTTTTTAATATATAATAATATATATTAAAAATAATAAGAAAGTGAAAGTTTCATTTTTTCTCAAAGACTTTGTTTTTCATATTTACCTCATTTATACAGTATGTCCAGGAGTATTATTAAGAAAGAAGGAAGATGAGAGAGGCCAGTGTGTGGTGAGGTGAAAACGTTTGGAACGTGTCATTAAGGTTCCATGGTTAGAGTAAATGGACAGAGTGAGGTGTGAATACAGAGGAGCCTACCTAGGACCCTCAAGCCCCATGGTAGGCAGTGGGAGAACTTGCAGCTCTCTCTGGTCATTGGGTTCCCCATCCCTAGTCTCCTGAGAGGATTGGTGGGGATATTAACTTGGTTGAAGCAGGCATTTTTGGGTGGTTAAGGATTTGGTGACCTTTCAGGGTGAGGCTGTGGATTTCACTCAAGAGGAGCGGACTACGAAGGATCCAACTCAGAAGAGCATACCTAGTGGTGTGACAGTGGGGGACTCTACAAAGCTGGCCTCTGTAGGTAAGCTGGTAGTTATTCTCGTATCCCAGATGCTTCCTTCATGTGGAGCTGACACATGGACTTAGTGTGTTTAGGATCTTTGTCAAATACATGATAACAGTGATAGCAGTTTCTCTTCTAATATATTTAAACATATGATATTAGTTTTATGGGGATGCATAGCAAATTTCAGTGCCTTGTAAATGCTGTCTGTGTGCTTCATTACTGTGCTGCATGCCTAGCACACTAGCTATTTCTTTTTCTTTAAAATTTAGGCTGGTAATGGATGTGTACTTTTAATCCCAGCACCTAGGAGGCAGAGTCAGGTGGATCTCTGTGAGTTCGAGGCCAGCCTGGTCTACAGAGTGAGTTTCAGGACAACCCAGGGGTACTCAGAGGAACTCTGTCTAGAAAAACAAAACCAAAAGGTTTATTTTTATTTATTGCTTTGTGTGAGTGCAGGTGCACATGTGCCAACAGCGCCCCTGTGGAAATCAGAGAGCTGCTCACAGGGAGTCAGTTCTATGCTCCACCTCGTGAAAGGAGGTTCATTCTCATTTCTGCCACCGCACTTCTGGCCAGTTCTCCTGTTTCTGCCTCTCATTTCACTGCAGGAGTGCTGGATTGGGATTACAGCTGTGTACCATTGCTCCTAACTTCTTAGTATTTGGTGTACTAGTCTTGTCGCTGTAATAAAACAGAGTAAATAAGCAACTTGGGGAGGAAAAGGTTTATTTGGCTTAAGGTTATAGTCCATTATCAAGGGATGTCAAGGCAGGAACCTATAGGCAGACCCTGAAACAAAAACCATGGAGGAACACTGCCTTACTTCATTTGGCTTGCTTGTCTACTTTTCTTATACAGATCTTGATGTGGGAGTGATTTCTTATTAATAAAGAAACTGCCTAGGCCCATTTGATAGGCCAACCCTTAGGTAGGCGGAGTAGACAGAAGAGAATGCTGGGAAAAAGAAGCTGAATCAGGGAGTCGCCATGATTCTCCCACGCCAGACAGACGCAGGTTAAGATCCTCCCTGGTAAGCCAGCTCGTGGGCTACACAGAATATTAGAAATGGGTTAGAACAATATGAAAGAGCTAACCAATAAGAAACTGGAACTAGCCGGGCCAGGCAGTGTTTGAAAGAATACAGTTTCCGTGTAATTATTTCTGGGCATAAGCTAGCCATGCGGGCGGCCGGGTGCCGGGGAAGCAGCCCTGCCGCTCCTTCAACAAGATCTGGCCCTTTTGTATCAATTAGCAATCAAATAAAAGTTCTGCAAACATGCTCATAGGCTAATCTGATGGAGGTAATTCTTCAGTTGAGGTTCCCTCTTCCCAAATGTGATGTTGTCAGTCAAGATGCGGATTCTGCATATTGAACTAAGGTTGTCAGTGTTCTGTGGGAAACTTTTAACCTGATGAATTATCTCATGGTGGTATTTCTTAAAATGTGGATCATCTAGTTCTGTTGAAATGTATGTTTATATTTCCACCTTTGATACATTGGATAATAATTTCTAGTTAGTATTCTATTTGTCTTTATCTGAATTAGATGTTCTATAATACTTATAAAGTTAAAGTTAATTGTTTATTGCCTAGGATTTATTTTTGTCTGTTTGATTAAAATGCTAGAGCATCAGAAATGTGAATATGAAATTGATTTGTATTTCAGTAGTCAGAGATTCTTGGGATCATGGAATAAGGCTTTGTCTTTTTAATCTTTCTGAAATAATTAACTGCTTTTATTAGAATTGTAGACCAAAAGCTGCATTTGATTGTGCCTGCCTGTAATCCCAGTAGATTTATAGGTTTGAGGGGCTAGTCTGGGCTACATGAGACCTTGTATTGGGAAAAAAATGTATTATAGACCTGAATCATAGAAAAGTTTGCCATCTCTTCCATTAATGCAACTTTGTCTATGTATAGGATGTCAGACACTTACCAAGCCCAGTGCTTTGACTTGCTTGACAAAAGAATTGGTAACCGCACAGAGAGTTCTTCAAGGTGAATGTTTGTGAAGAATAATATTGATCAGTGGCATACGTCATTATTAACTCTCCTTTTTGTCTTTCCCAAAATTCTGTGATCTCATGGAATAGCATTTTATGATTAAGTTAATTGCTTTTTGCTTTTACTTGTTTCTTTCTTTCTTTTTTTTTTTTTTTTTTTTTTGAGTTACTGTGTATCCCAGACTGACCTGGAACTTACTTTGTACACTAGGCTGGTCTTGAACTCAGAGACTCACTGTCTGCCTCCTGGAGTGCCAAGCTCATTGTTTTATTTACTTTTCTTTTTTTATCTGTCTGTCTCTCTATGTTGTTTGTATGTGTGCTGTGGTAGAACAGTTTCGTTTCAGTTATATATCCTGGGATTTGCCTCAAATGCTTCTCCTTCTCTTTCTTTTTTCATTATGGTATAGTTTTAAATAGTTGATTCTCCAGCCTTAGATTTGTGTGTGCTGGGATTGCATCATCATACCACGCTGTACTTTGATGATATTTCTTCCTTTTTCTCTCTGGTGATGTTTTTGTTTTATTACCACCACATATTAATTTTGACAGAATTAATATTTAGCGAATTTTCCTCTAAATCTCCATTTTGCTTATCAGGTTTATTTAAAAAACCATGGAGACATTTTTAACTTCTTTGCTATACTGTTCTATTATTTATATCTAATCTTATTTTGTGGGTTTAATTCCAGAATTGGAAAAACATCTACAAACCAAAGATTTAACACTAGAGCAAGGTTTTTTGACAAGACATACCTTCATGGAGACACAGCAGGTGGTAAGTTCAATAAAAAGTGTATTTCCTATTTTATGTACTTAGCCAAGATTGGCAGCTTTTTTAAAATCTGAAGTTAATATGAAACTGGCCTAGAAGACATTTTCTCATAGGTAGACTTGGCTTCATAGCAAACCAAAAACCCATGGCATGACAAATCCCTGGTTGAATTTTCCCCAAAGGCACGTGTCTTATTTAGGTGAGGGAATACCTTGAAAATTATCTCCATATTTTAGTAATCATGTGTCTTGAGTTCGGTTAGTGGTGAGATATTTATTATTTTATGTGTTCTGACAAATGATAACAATGAAAATCTCCCTTTTAAAGCAGTAAATTCACTTGTAATGACATAACAATTTGAAATGTCTTGGGAGTGTGTCCCACTTCCATGAGTATACAATCTGTACAGAGTGAGTGTGGATAGAGAGATGTTCTGGAAATACTGAGACTTGAGACAGGTTATCGGGACCTTAGACTTCTATATATATATATATGTTACTTCCACTTTCAGGATGCAGTGACCTTTGAAGATGTGTCTGTGGACTTTACCCAGGAAGAGTGGACTTCACTGGATCCAATTCAGAGAAGCCTCTACAGAGACGTGATGCTGGAGAACTACCAGAACCTGGCCACAGTAGGTGAGACTGCCAACATTTGTTCTAGCTTCATAAACTAACAGAAATAAATAGTGTTCTAGAATGTGATGTCAGCTCAGAGAACAGTGGGAAATAACAGATTAAATCCCTTTCTTAATATAATTATTCCATCATGGTAGTTCTCAACCAAATGGTGGTTAGTAGCATAACTATTACTATACTAATAGTGTTATTTTGAGATTCTTTCTCCTTTTGACTTGTTTTGTATTATGGCAGGGTCTTACTCTATAGCTCAGACTGGCTTTAAGCTGTCAGTATTCTATCTCAGGCTTCTGAGAGCTGGAATTACAGATGTGTGCTATCAAACAGGGTTGTTGTTTTGATTTAGCAATCTTTATGAATCTATTTTTAAAGATAAGATAAAGATTATTTTTTCCATGTATGTTTCTTTGTGGTAGAGTGCTTGTTTAGACATATGTGGCTTTGGGTTTGATCTGTGTCCCTGGGGAGTAGCGGTAGTAGTGACTTTATAACACTTTCATTACTTTTACTAGATCTTATTGGAAGAAATAGTTTAGTGCATTTTATTTTACATTATTTTAAAACATAGACTTTTCATTAATAATGAAGTCATAGGAATATTACACGTCATTAATTAGTATTTATTTATTGGCAGTAGTGGGGATTGAACTTGGGACCTTGTACAGTTTAGGCAAGTGCTCTACTACTGAACTATATCCTCAGCCATTTTTTGGTATCTCACTAGTTAGCCCTGTAGCCATGACTGGCCTGAAAGTCGTGACCTTTTTGCCTCAGGCTTGTGAATGCTGAGATTACATGTAGAGATTACATGTATCCATCAACAGACTTGGTCCTCACTGGTGTTTCTTAAATGTGCATTTAGTTATGAATGGATTTGGTGGGTCACAGAAAACTTCTTGTATTCAATAGCATAAACATTTGTATTTTGAGTTGTTAATAATTTTAAGTATTTCTTGAGAAATGTAGCTTTCTGTCATTGTGGAGTATGTCTGAGACTCCAGTGATGTATCTGTCTCTGTTTAGGAGGTCAGTTGTTCAAACCCAGCCTTATCTCTTGGTTGGAGCAGAAAGTAGAGTTGACAGTAATGGAGCAAGGAATTCTCCAAGGTTAGTATCTGCTGAAAACATTGCTTGTTATTGTCAAGTTCTGTATGTTTGGAAGTGTGTCAAAGGAACTGTTAGAAGATCACCTTGAATCTGAAGACTGAGGTCCTTGGAACACAGTTTTAATAGGAAGAGCTAACGTATGGCATCTGTGATGTACCGCTTTCCCCCTTTTCTCTGATTATTCTATTTACCATCCCATTTAATTTTAATAGAAAAATTTGTTAATTACTATTTCTCTGACACTATATCCTATGCTGGTCAAATTTTAGACTTAGATTCTTTAATCTTTCTTTGCTTTATTGTTTAATATGTTTTAATATGAAAGAAAACATAAATGAAGTTCTGGCCTGGAACTCAACTTTATAGACTAGACTGGCCTTGAACTCATATCTGCTTGCTTCTGCCTCCTAATGGTGTGCACTACCACACCTGGCCACATAATGTAGGTTTTTGCCTCTTTTTAAAAATGTAACCTTTCATTTGTTGTGCAAATTCTTATATATATATATTTTCTGGTTTCACTTTAGAATGGGAAATGCACCTTAAGACAAAAGGGACAGCACTTGAGGAGGATATATTTTGGTCAGATAGGTCAAATGGAAAGCAACTGGTAAGACTCACAAATGAAATTTACTTTTATGTTTATGGGTGCTTTGTCTGTGTATCATGTATATTTCTGGTGGCCTTGGAGAACAGACTAGGGAGGGCATCTGATTCCCTGGAACTGAAGTTATAGACAGCTGTGACCACGTGGGTGCTGGGAAACTAACCTGGGTTCTTTGGAAGAGCAGCAAGTGCTTTTTACCTGAGGCAGCTCTCCAGCCCCAGAATATTTCTCTTCTCTTCTCTTCTCTTCTCTTCTCTTCTCTTCTCTTCTCTTCTCTTCTCTTCTCTTCTCTTCTCTTCTCTTCTCTTCTCTTCTCTTCTC
>NW_026068123.1:1792452-1837180 GCF_014885135.2 Alexandromys fortis
TCCCTTCCCCTCTTTGGTCGCAGCCGGGCCCCTTGCAGACCCCACGTGTGTCTCAGCCCTTGAGAGACACTGTGTGTTCGTGCTCACTTTGTGTTTTTCTCTCTCTCTCTCTCTCTCTCTCTCTCTCTCTCTCTCTCTCTCTTTCTAAAAAAACATTGTTATTTGAAAATATCTCATAAAATGTATTTTGATAATATTCTCCTCCCACTTCTAAATCCCCTAAGACCTGGTAACCTCCACTTCTCTACGCCAACTCTATAACCTTTTTTTTTTAAGCATAAGTAATCTACCAATTTGAATTTGTACTAACCAAACCACTCCTTGGTGTGTGTAGGGCCACACACTAGAGCATGGTTGACCTACCAGGAGCCATACTCCTTGGGGGAACAAGTATACTTCTAATTGTCTCAGTTCAGGGTAGATTAGGAATTCACTAATAAAAATAGATACAAATTAAAGATACTTGATAGAAATAGCTATCACAGGCAAGGGAACTCTTATCTCTTTCTCTCATTTTCTTTCTTTTTTTCTTTCTCATTTTCTTTTTCCTTTACCCCTTTTATCAGACGAGCTCACTATTACTCAAGGTAGACTAAGCCTTCAGAGTGTTGGGACTGCAGGAGTTAACCAACATACTCAGCATAAGTTAGTTTAGTGTGTCAGAATTCTCACAAGTACACATTCCTCTGCAAGTCTGAACAATCCTTTAATCGTGTTTTTTTACCCTTTGTCAATAGGGGAGAAAGCACAGTGGAGGGGTGCTTGGCAACTCTATGCAAGTTGGAAGAGTTTTCAGTGAAGATGCATGCCCCCAGACTCACGTTAGCAGGCTAAATACAGAGAACACGTCAGAGAGTAATTTGTGTGAAAAAGACTTGCTGCCACCACGTAAAGAAACGTCTACTGAAAAGAACATTTTTCAGTTGGACCAATGTGGAAAATCTTTCACTTTGACTCCAGATGTTTCACAGAAAATGTGCACTCTGGGAAAATCCACTGAATGCAGTGACTGTGGGAAAACTTCCCTTAACCACTTAGAACTTGAGGCACATAGCTCTTCTCATAGTGGAAAGAGTCAGTGTGGACAAGCTCTTACTTTTCCTGTGAGTCATAATGAGCATGTTGTAATTCCCCCTGAAAAAAAGTACTATGAATGTAAGAAATGTGAAAAAGTCTTTACACACCCTATCTACCTTAATGTCCATATGCAAAGCCACACCGTGGAGAAGCCCTACGACTGTAAGGAGTGTGGGAAAACCTTCACTGAGCGCTCAAGTTTAATTGTGCATCTACGCCAGCACACTCGAGAGAAGTCTTATGAGTGCAAGGAATGTGGGAAAACCTTCATTCAACCCTCACGCCTTACAGAACATATGAGAAGTCACACAGGAGAGAAACCGTATCAGTGTGACCAGTGTGGGAATGCCTTTGCTTCTTCTTCTTACCTTACTACGCATTTGAGAACTCAAACTGGAGAGAAGCCCTTTGAGTGTAACATATGTGGGAAGGCATTTACACGTTCCTCTTACCTGCTAGGTCACATACGAACTCACACCGGAGAAAAGCCCTATGAATGTAAAGTATGCGGGAAAGCGTTCAGTGGTCGTTCTTGGCTTACGATACACTTACGAAAGCATACTGGAGAGAGGCCCTATCCGTGCACAGAGTGTGAGAAAGCCTTCACCAGCTTTGCTCAGCTGACTGAACATATAAAAACGCACACTGGTGAAAAGCCCTTTCGTTGTAAGGTATGTGCAAGGACCTTTAGAAATTCCTCATGCCTTAAGACCCACTTCCGAATTCACACTGGAATAAAACCATACAAATGTAATTACTGTGGGAAAGACTTCACTGCACGGTCAGGCCTTACTAAGCACGTACTAATTCACAATGGGGAGAAGCCCTACGAGTGTAAGGAGTGCGGGAAAGCCTTCAGTACATCCTCTGGCCTTGTTGAACATATAAGAATTCATACAGGAGAGAAGCCCTTTGAATGCTATCAGTGTGGGAAAGCTTTGGCTCATTCCTCATCTCTTGTTGGACATTTAAGAACTCACACTGGAGAGAAACCCTTTGAGTGTAAGCAGTGTGACAAAACATTTACGCGGTCTTCTTATCTTCGTATCCATATGCGAACTCACACTGGAGAGAAACCATATGAGTGTAAGGAGTGTGGAAAGACTTTCCCTGAGCGCTCATGCCTTACTAAACACATAAGAACACACACTGGTGAAAGGCCCTATGAATGTAAGGAGTGTGGGAAAGGCTTCATTAGTTTTGCTCAACTTACTGTACACATAAAAACTCACAGTTCTGAGAGACCTTTTCAGTGTAAGGTGTGCACAAAATCCTTTAGAAACTCCTCCTCCCTTGAGACCCACTTTCGAATTCACACTGGAGTAAAACCCTATAAATGCACTTACTGCGGGAAAGACTTCACTGCTCGTTCAGGCCTTACTATACACTTAAGAAATCACACTGGGGAGAAGTCCTATGCATGCCAAGAATGTGGAAAAGCCTTTAGCACTTCCTCGGGCCTTATCGCACACATAAGAAGTCACAAAGGAGAGAAACCCTTTGAATGTGACCACTGTGGGAAAGCCTTTGCTTCTTCCTCCTATCTTAATGTGCATTTGAAAATTCACACTGGAGAAAAGCCCTTTCAGTGTACAGTGTGTGGGAAAACTTTTACATGTTCTTCCTACCTTCCTGTTCACATGCGAACTCACACTGGAGAGAAGCCTTTTCAGTGTATAATATGTGGAAAGTCATTTTTATGGTCCTCGTACCTTCGAGTTCACATGCGAATTCACACTGGAGAGAAACCCTATGTATGTCAGTACTGTGGAAAAGCCTTTACAGAGCACTCAGGCCTTAATAAGCATTTACGGAAACACACAGGAGAGAAACCGTATGAATATAAGGAATGCAGGGAATCCTTCACTGCTTCTGCTGATGCTAATGAACATGAGAATCCCCACTGGGGGGAAAGCCTTTGAATGTAAGGTACTCACAAAATTGTTCTGGAAGCCCTTGATCCATCCTTTGCAATCAGAATTCAGTCTATAAAAGTCTTATAATAATCAATGTATGAAAGCATTCAATTGTCACTGATGTAAAAGCAACTCATTCTGAGTTTAAGGCTATGGGAGAGATCAAAATCCCAAGATCGGTGAACTCTGTCAAGGTTTGTACTATAGGAGATGAAAATCTTTAGTGTTTCCATGTGTGTTGATGCAAGACATGTAGAAATGTCATAGTTTTTAAGTTTCTTAGTTCACTTGTAATCTCACAGTTGAGAAAAATCTTACTGAAGTTTGGGAAATAACTTTTTACCTTTGACTTTATGTGGTGGTTAGACTGAACACAAACCACGTATGTGTAAAATAGGGGATTTGCTTCAGTGTCTTGAAGGTTTGGATGGCAACACATGGATTTCCTGGGTGCTTCTAGATGAACTTTGAATATTTCTATATTTGTGTATTTTTATGACTTCAATTATAAATTTCTAAATTTCATTATAGGTTTTCCTTTTTAAAATATTTCTGTTTGATGTGATTGAAAACTGTTGTTTATACCTGGTGTCTAGTATATGTCCCATGGTGGCATTGTGAACTAATGAACACAGTCACTACTTATTTCGTTTGTTGTCACATGCGCCCCTCTTCCCCTTTGTCTTTTTTCAAGTTACTTTCACTTTTTGACCTAGACGAGTATGAAAATCATGTAGTCTTGACTGATCGAGCTCATGGTAGTCTGGCTCAGTCTCCTTAGTGTCGAGATGGCAGGTACAAGCTATCATACCTGACTCTGTCTTAAAGTAATGTCACATCGTGTTTACGTATTTACAGAAGAAGATTTGAGTCTGACCAAGACAACCCCTTTCTTTGAGTTCCCAGTCTCTGGTAGCCACTACCCTTTCTCTGGTTGGAGTTTAGCTTTTCTTTAGTCTCTACTTGTTAAGTCATGTAGTAACAAGTAGTATCTGTATTAACTATTCTTAGGTTTTTATTTTTTATTTTTTGTTCCAGGGTCTTACTTGTCGCTCAAACTGACTCCCAAACTCCCAGCCTTTCTGCTTCAGGCATGTGCCATCATACCTAGCTATTTATATGAGTTTAAGTTTACATGGTGTCCTCAAGGTAGAGCTGTGTTGTGGTCAGTTAATTGTTTTAGGACATTTAATTATCATTTGGTATGTCTATGGATACTTAGTTTCCATACCTTGACTGTTGGGAGTATTGCTGCCTTGAATGCTAGTGTAGCTGTCTCTTTAGTTAGTGACCTTATGTCCTCAGATGCAGTCCCCAAAGTGGGTTTGTTACAGTAATGACAGGTGTACTTTTAATTCAGTATGTCTGGACTATTCTGTAATGGCCATCAGTTTATATTCCCAATGATGTACCTAGTCTTTTTATTGCTTATCTTTTTACTTTTTTCTTTCTATATGCCATTTTGAAATGTGAAATGGTTTCATAAGTTTTGATTTGCATTTTTCTAATCTAAGCCATTTGTATGTCTTTGCTAAAATATTAATTTCAGTTATCAAGTTTAAAATCAATGTATATGTTTTGCTGTGAAGAAGTTACCTGAGTTGCTATGTTTTAGACATAGACCCACTGTAATATATATGATTTGCAGATATTTTTCCGTCTGTATACCTGCCATTTCAGATTTGTTTTCTGCTCTGCTTTGTAAAATCTTCAGTTTGATGTTGCCCTAATTTTTTATATTTGCTTTTTATGCTCGTGCTTTTCATGTCAGCTCCAGAATTCTTTGCTGGTGTGTCAGGTGTGTCAGGTGTGTCAGGTGTGTCGGGTGTGTCGGGTGTGTCGGGTGTGTCGGGTGTGTCGGGTGTGTCGGGTGTGTCAGGTGTGTCAGGAAGCGTTCTTTTTGGAGTTCTGTGTCAACAATCTAAGACTTGATTTTCAGGGTTTGGTTTGTTGGAGGTGATCTCATTATGTAATCTATAATAGCATAGAACTCACTGTGTGGACTAGGTTGATCTTAAACTTGCAGCAGTTTCTCCCCAGGCCTGCTGAGTGCAGAGATTTTCAGTATGAGCCAGCCTACCCAGCTTAACTGTATTTCTTTTACTGTTATTTAAGAGTTACACACACATATACACACCATAGTTAGTGGTATAGTTTTGCTTGCATATCCATTTTTGTTAGTTCCTTTTATTTGTTTAACAATCCTTTTTATGGTTTGATAGTTTTGTTGAAAATTTGGTTATAAGCATTTGTGTTTTGGTGCTAGAAATTGAACTTGTGGCCTCATGAATGCTAGGCACATACTCTACCCTCAAGCTATATAGTTCTAAACCCATTTTTGAAATTATTTTGACTGTATAAGGGTTTTGTTTTAACTTTTTTCTTTCTTTTTTTTCTTTTTCTTTTCTTTCTTTCTTTCTTTCTTTCTTTTTTTTTTTTTTTTTTTTTTTTTTTTTTTTTTTTTTTTTTTTTTTTTTTTTTTTTTTTTTTTGAGGTTGTTTCTCTGTGTTGCTTTGGCTGTCCTAGAACTCACTTTGTGTTCCAGACTGGCTTCAAACTCACAGAGATCTGCCTGACTCTTCCTCCTAAGTACTGGGATTAAAGACATCCACCATCCCTATCTGGCTTGTATAAGGTTTTTGAGATAGGTGTAACTCTGGTTGGTCTGAAACTGACCAGGTTAGCCTCAAACTCACAGAGATCCACCAGTCTTTCTACCTTCCAGAGTGCTGGGATTAAAATTATGTGCCACTATGCCTAGCAATGATAAGTTTATATCTAAGCCATTTTGTTACGTTGTCTATATCTATATTGTACTGTTGGATTACTGCCTATGTAATGTATTTTTCTTTTGTAATTATTCCTTGAGAAAAGGTCTCCTGGAGCTTAGACTGGCTCTGAAATAACTAAATGGTCAAGAATGATCTTGGACTTTTGATCTCTTGCCTCTGCCTCCAGTGGTAGGATTCCAGGCATGCACCACTACACTCACCATTTTTGTTTTGGTTTTGGCGCAGTGCTTGGGTATCAAGTGCATGCTAGGTGAATACTCTACCAACTGAGCTTCATCTCTAGCCTGTGACACACTGTTAAACCTAAAACTTTTGTTTTTATTTGAGTTTTTGGGCTAATTTGAAAGGTTTTGGTTTATTATGACTTGGGAATTTTTTCCTAAGCCTGTGAAGAATGCCATTTGATTTGCTAATGTGATGGCAGTAAATCTACAAAGCACTTTGGGTAGGATGGACATTTTAACAGTGTGCATGGGATACCCTGCCATTTATTTATAGTCTTGTTCATAGTGGTTTAGATTTTCCCTGTTTAATTTTATTCTCATTTTATGCAGGGTGTATAATATTTTTGTTTTTTAAATTTTGCTTTTAAATTTGTAGTATGTAAAGACACTTTGTGTTGATTTGAAAATCATTGAACATTTATGAGTTTCTTAAATTTTTTTTCACAGAGTAATTTTCTATGTTGACACCCTGTCACCTGAAACAGATTTGTTTCCTTGGGTGAAAAAATTTTTTCTTTTTTCTTACCCTAATTGCTCCAGCTAGGCTTTTCGGGTGTTTGCTGAATTGATGGAAAGGTGCGCCTGTCCTGGACAAGTCTGAGCTTTGTCACACTGAATGATAACAGTGTTTGTTTCCCCGTGCTGCCATTATAGTTTCTGTCTAATTTATTGACTGTTGTCACCATCAGTTGATATCCTATGTTGTTACATGATTCTGTATATTTTCTGCAATACAGTTTTTCATTTTGTTCATTCAGTGTATTACATTTATTTCTTTTGTATAAACCATCTTTGCATCCCACTGATAAACTCATTCTTGATCACGATTTGTGCAGTCCTTTTAAAAGTTACTTTGTGAAGTGACCAGGATATTGAAATTGTCTTAATAAATAATTTTTCATTATTTGTTTTTGAGACAGGGTCTTGTTGTGTAATTCAGGTTTGGATTAGAATTCACTGTGTATCGCAAACTGACCTCAAATTAATGATCCTCCTGCATTAGCCTCCCAAGTGGCTTCAGTAGTGGCCCACTGTGCCTGCTGATGATGTTTAGAAAATCATCTGCGCTTCCAGTAAGTGACTCGTTATTGTTAGGGCATAAATAGACCGAAAAAGAGGTAAGGGTGTCATGGTTGTAAAGGTGTGATCCCTGAAACAGAACACTAAGTACGGAGAGCAAATATTAGTGTCCAGGTAGAGAGGAATAAATAGCACTATGATGAGAGTGGAAGGCGGCTTTAGTGCTCCTCAGTGCTGAATTGATAACAGTGAGTCTTAAAATCACCAAGGGAGTAGACTTGAGACCAAGTGGATCTAATAAATCTATACATAACATTCTAAGGGCCAGAGAATACTTTGTGTTTAATTTCACAGGGTATTTTGTGAGAGATTTCACAAGCTTTACTTTTAAAATAATTCTTGGGCAGGATTGAGTTTCTTTAGTTTTTGAGGGACGGTCTCATTGTATAGTCCAGACACCTCCAGCTGCAATTCTGGCTCAAAGATACAATACTGCATTATACTAATATAGTTAGAACTGGCACTAATTTTATTTACTGACTGTAGATACAAATTAATGAATATATTACTCACCTGACATAGTTCTTTTATATTACATTTATTTATTTGGGATGGGGGTGGACAACATCGTGTGTGAAGATGAGAGGACAACTCAGGAACTGGTTTTCTCTGTCACCTTGTGGATCCTGGGAATTGAACTCCTCAGGTGTTTGGGCTTGGAGGTAAGCACTTCCTTTGCCTGCTGAGACAACTTGGCTAGCCCACAACATTATCTTTTATATTTGATATGAAGACATCTAATGTCTTAGCAAATTAGAGAACACAGAGTTCCATAGGCCCTGGAGATAGATGCTTATATGTCTCTCAGAGGATGGTAATTGATGTGGCAGGGACTTCTCTCTTGGAGTGTAACCAGGAAAATCCATCTTAGGCTTCACAGAGTGTTCATTTGTCAGGAACTAAAACCGCCCACCTTACCAACACCTAACGTTGGACAGTGTTCCGTGGACAGTACATTATTGTTCCCTGTTGTCACAGAGGTGACTGTGCTGTCTTGACACTGCTGACAGAAAGTGTGCTCTCGGAAATGGTTATCTCTTTATTTCTCCTAAATCTTAGCCACTGTTGTCATTTACTTCTGTGACTTCAATTTATTTTTTAGATTCCAAGTGTGAGATAATGTAGACTTTTTACTTTTTTTTTTTGAGACAGAGTATATCTGACTAGCCCTGGCAATCTTGGAACTCACTTTTGTCAGACCAGGCTGGCCTCTAACTCAGAGATCCACCTGCCTCTGCCTTCTGAGTGCTGGGATTAAAGGAGTGCACCACCACTGCCCCCTCAGTCTACTTATTAATGAACACCTAAGCTCACTTTTTAAGTTGGCTACTCTGAGTACTGTTAACATGGGTATGCAAACTTCCCTCCTTTGGTGTATACTCAGGAGTGAAATGATACAGCTCAATCAACCATAGTTCTGCTTTCAGTTGTTTGGGCAGCCCCCATACTGATTTCCATTCTCATCAACAATGTACAAGGGTTCTGGTTCACCTCACCCACACCAGGTCTTGTTTTGTTTTCTTGGACAAACCATTCTGAAAGGGAGCATATGGAATCTTAGTGAAGTCTTTTTTTCTGATAGCCAAGAATTTTGAACATATTTTCATGTATTTATTGACCACGTTTTGAGAAGTGATTGTTCAATTATTTTTGCTAATTTATTTAAAAAGATTATTTGTTATATGTCATATGTGTGTGTATACCTGCATAAATTTATGGTCATCACATACATGCAGGTCCCCAAAGAGGCCAGAAGAGCACATAAGATACCCTACAGCTGGTATTCTAGGTAGCTGTGAGCTGCCGGATGTGGGTGCTAGGGGTGGAACCAAGGTCTTCTGCAAGAGCAGTAAGCATTCTAATCTATATTGGCTAATATTTGATATAATACAGTGGTTTGGTGAAGGCCAGAGCCCGAGGCATTACAGGGTATGTGTACTCTTGACTATTTTGTCTAGTCCCTGCCATGAGGTCTGTAGTAGAGAAATCCACTCCTCAGCTTTGACAAAGGACAAGTCCATTGAGTTCAGGAAAGCACACTGGAGTGGGATTCCTCATAGAGATGGTCTGCTTGAGCAACATGACAGTTTGAGTTCTGGGGCTTAGCTTGACAGGAGCAGTCTCAGCATAGCTCCTATACACTGCGATGGCTGCCAATGTAGTCTGTTCATACGACTAACATTTGTAGGAGCCAATAACGGAGTCAATGAATAAAAACCCTAAGGAACTACTGAGTTAGTGGTTGCTAGGAGAGGAAAAGTTATTTTCCTCAGTAGTTACCCACCTGTAATTTGCCGTGCTTCAGTAATTAACCCCCTCTGTGCTCATGAAAGCTACTCCATTTTAGTAGTTCTGGGGGCATTCACGTGCACTAGCATATACACAGAAATAGAACACTTAAAATCCAGTGGGTCACTAAAAGAAAACAGAAGGAGGAAAGAAGTTCAGTGGGACTGGGAGAGAGATGAAAGTAATGAGTGTGTGAAAATGCCCAAAATATATTATACATGTATAAGGGTGTCAGAGGGTGAGGCTGGAGAGAGTGCTCAGTGTTAATCATGCAGAGGACCTGGATCCAGTTCCCAGCCCCCACCTGGTAGTCCCCAATCACATGTAACTTCAGTTCATCCCCACCCTTCATCCCTCTTAACCTTCATAGGCACCAAGTATGTATCTGGTGCACATACATACATACAAGCATGAGGTTTGAATGAGAATGACCCTTATAGACTCATATTTGAATGTTTGGTTCCTAGTTGATAGACCGCTCTTGGGAAGAATTAGGAGGTCTTGCAGAGCCCTCTGCTTCCTACTTGTGGATCAGATGCAAACTCTCACTTGTGCTCCAGTGCCGTGCCTGCCTGCCTGCTGCCATACTTCCCATTATGGTGCTCCTAGACTCACCCTCTGAAACTGTAAGCAAACTCCCCCTTAAATGCTTTCTTTTGGATGCATTGGTCATGGTGTCTCCTTACAGCAATAGAACAGTAATTAAGACAAAGTTTTTGTGATCACTCTTATGCAGATCTACAATGAAAAAGTGCAAGTGGAACAAAAAGAAATACAAACTAGGAAGAAAAAGAGCGCCAGGAAATTTTATGTTGGAGTCAAATCTTGTGCTCAAAGAGAGGCCCAATGTGAAATGGAGTAAAGGGAGTGATGCCCTTGAGGCAAGCCTCCACCCAACCAGACTTCCAGCTTGTAAACAGAAAATACCTAAGGAATCTTCTGTGTAGCAAAAGAAAGCGTATTCAACAAAATAAAGTATCAACAAATCAAAGCTTTTGTAAATGTAATCCAAGGAAGGGGTCAGGGTCCCCAGCCCAGTCAAACAGAATTTGGCAGCACCAACCATGTGGTCCTGGATTTAGAGTCAAGAGGATGCAGGAGTTAAAGGGTTGTGGAACCTTCCTTTGTGGTTAAAGAAAGCCATGGAGGCCCAAAGAGGACACTGTGTGAAACTGTGTGAATCCTGGATTATGTTAGAGACCCCAAGGTTTTGGAGATTCCAGAGCCATAGAATACCTGTTGAGACCTGAACCGAGTGGAACCAGCTCCAGAGAGGTGTGATCTATCACGCCCTTGGTCACAGGACAGAAAGCTATGGCATTTGAGTTTGCCCCGCCAGGTTTCAGTCTTGCTTTGACTAATATTTCCCCACTATGCCCCCTTTCCTCCCCTTTGGAATGGTAATGTATATTCTGTGTTGTATGGTGGAAGTAATTAATGTGATTCGTGATTTTGCAAGGGAGTTGCAGTTAAGAGATAGCCTTGAGACTATAAGAATCTGGGGATTTTTTAAAAGTGGATTTTGCATTATGAGATGGCTACAAGTTTTTGGGGGCTAGGGAGTGGAATGTGATTTGAATGAAAATGGCCACTGTAGGCTCATTTGAGTATTTGGTTCCTTAGTTGGTGGAACTGTTTGGGAAAGATCAGGAGGTGTGGCCTTGTTGGAGGAGGTGTCTCACTTGGAGGTGGGCTTTGAGGTTTCAAAATCCCATGCCAGGCTTAGTCTTTCTGCCTCGTAGTAGTCTGAATATGTAAGCTTTCAGCTACTATTCCACTGTAATGCCTCCTGCCTACCACAGTGCTCCCTGCCAGGATGGTTATATATTCACCAGCGGAAACTGTAAGCAAGGCCAGAATTAAATGCTATTCTTTAAAAGTTGCCTTTGTCATGGTGTTTCTTTACACCAATAGAAAAGTAACAAAATAAAAAGTCATAGACTTATTTATTTTTGAGACAGGCTCTGGGCTGGAATTCATGATGTAGACCAGGCTGGTCCTAAAATCAGAGATCTGCCTGACTCTGCTTCTGGGTGTGCTGGGATTAAAGTTTTCACTATTACACCCAACTAAATCTTTTAAAAATCTTTCTCTTAAAATAATAATAATAATAATAACAACAACAACAACAAAACCGGACAGTGGTAGCACACACCTTTAATCCCAGAACTCAGAAGACAGAGGCAGGCGGATCTTTGTGGGTTTGAAGCCAAGCTTGGTCTACACAGAGAAACCCTGTCTCGAAAAACAAAACAAAAACCTTCAAAAACAATGTCAAAGAATAAGCTAAAAAGAAAAAGTGAAGGAGTTACAGAGGAAGGTCAGCTTGAAAACTCACTCTAGTACTCGAATCGCAAGGCGGGCCTGGCAAACCTGTGGAAATCCAGCAAGCACAAAAGCTGTGCAGATCCAGTGTGCAGTGTTTCAAAGACGGCAGTAGACATGAATGAAACGCTCATGGCAGCAGCTGAAAAGCTTCATAAGCAGGAGCCCCACATGCAGCCATTCCTACCTTCTTGTGATTACTGGGGATTCTGGGCTTTCACTCTTTCTGAGCAAGGATTCTTAGGCTCTCACTAGACCTGGCTGGCCTGGAGCTCACTATGTAAATATAAGGCTGGTCTTGAACTCAGATCTACCAACCTCTGCTTCCAGAATCCTGGTATTAAAATATGTGCCATGATTCCTGGCCTAAATCAGTTACTCTAACTTTATTAATTTCATAAAACAGCACCTCTCCCAAAAAGCACTAAAAAGTTTAAACACTCCTGCGTAAGTGGGAAGTACCCAGCACCAGTGAGTGACAGGCGCTATGGTGAAAGGAGAAAACTGACTGCTCCTTGCCCTCTGACCCCCACAGCCATGCTTGAAGTGGTGCACATGTGACATAGACAAGTAATAAATTAGTAAATACCTAAAAAAGAAAAAAATTTCCTTAGCAAACAGGCTACCTTCTAATTTTGAACCTCATCTTAAATGGTCAGTCTTTGGAGGTCAAATGGTGTTAAAAGATCAACTATATCAAGACAGTAAGCTACCTTTTAAAAACTCTCAAATATAATTCTACTTAACTGGCCCCCATGTCTCTCAACTGCTATAAAAGGACCCCCACGCCGGGGTGTGTGTCAGTTCTCTTCTGCTTTCTCTGATAATTTGCCCAGTTTCTGTTCAATATATTCCTTTAAAAATGTATCAATTAACCCCCAACCCCCGTTCTTTCCCATTTTTTTTTTTTTTCCGAGACAGGGGTTCTCTGTCTAACAGCTCTGGCTGTCCGGGAACTAGCTCTGTAGACCAGGCTGGCCTTGAACTCATAGAGATCCACCTGCCTCTGCTTCCCGAGTGCTGGGATTAAAGGTGTGCACCACCACCGCCTGGCCAGACTTGGTTCTCTCCCTTCACCATGTGGTGGTTGAATTCACGTTGTCAAAGCTGGCAGCAAGCACCTTTATCTTTATCTGCTGAGCCAACTCAGTAATCGAGATTTTTTCTTTTGTTTAGTCTTTTCTCTTTTTAGTAGCTACTTAAATTCCAAATCTTCAGTAAGCAGAGATTGGTAGATCTCTGTGCGTTACAAGCGATCCTGGTCTACATATATAGCAAATTTCAGACAAACAAGAATTAAATGTTAGGAGAGGGGGGGAGGTAGGAAGGGAGGGAGAATGAGAATAAATTGGGGAGAAGAGGAGGGGCAGGGGGAGGGAAAGAGAGGAGAGCGGGTGCAGAGATCTGGAGATGGAATTACAGGTGCTTTTAAGTTGCCCAGTGAAGATGCTGTTAACCAAACTCAGCTTGTCTAAAGACCAGAAAGAATTCATGTCTCCAGCGACTTCCGGTGTCTTTTCATAACAATTCTGTTATGGACTCCTGTGCACTGGGTCCATCCCGATAGGACAGAAAACCCCAAGTCTCAACTGTCGGAACAGAGACGGTATCCAGATAAAGAGGAGAAATCACAATCTAAAAGGCAGAATAATTAAATAGGATTTAGTTCATTTTTATGGAGTCCTACGCTCAACACTGGAGCTAATCACCTCCAAGCTGGTGTGGAAACGACCTGCAAGCACACCGTCTTCGAACCTCCCTGCCTTCTGGCACCTACCTCTGAAGTCCCGCTAGTGGGCGATCCCCACCCGCAGCCCGGACCACCCTCCTAAATGTGACCTCAACCCTGTGGGTCTGTTTCTGCTTCTCTTCCCTGCATCCGGTCCACCGAGGGCCAACTGCACCTTCGTGGGAGGGAATTCTAATTTCTTGACGGGTTTCCAAACTACGAGAAGCAGAACCAGAGATGGAGCCGGAACCGGTCCTGCAGCCGTAGGCCGGAAACGAAAGCACTGCCGGTTGTTTCCTTCGGTTTCTTCCGGTAGGGACTCTGGGATTTGTAGTTTCTTTGCTTCTCCGAGGCTGTGTCCAGCAGGCCGCCTGGGTGACAGGGGTACCCTCCTCTGAGCCGTCGGCGCTTTCTTGGGCTGTTCGCGGGCGAGCGCGACCCCCATTCCGTTTTCTTCCAAAAGGAAAAGGATTTACGCACGTTGGGTTTTGGTCTTAAGTCTTCAGGAGTTGGAGGATCGGAAGTGTTCACTTGGTTGAGGTGAGCGTCTTTTTGGCTTAAGGCGGCTGCGAAATCTGGGAACCAAACCGAACCCGGGTCCTCTGCAAGAGCAGTGTGCACACTCCACTGAGCCAACTACAGCCCCAGCAGCATAGGTCTTAAATTACTGCGTTGTTGCTGGATGTGGTGGAGCACACGTGTGCACTGAAAAGGCGGGGTTAGGAAGATCAGGCGTTTGAGGCTAGTCTGGGAGGCCGTCACAAAATCTTGGCTCAACAACAATGTTACTAATAAGTAGCCTGAGTAAAGCTAAATTTCTCCACACTCCTCCCAAAATACATCTAAATTTATTTTATCTTATTATGAGTATAGTTTTTTTTTTCTGCATGCCTAGCTTTCCATCACATACATGCTTGGTCCCTGTAGAGGCCAGAAGAGGGCATCTGTTCCCCTAGAACCGGAGTTACAGATTGCTGCGAGTATTCATGTGGCTGCTAGGAAGTGAACTCAGGTCCTCTGTGAATGGAAAGGAAAGGAGCGTACCTGCTCCTAGGTATGGCGGAGGAGAAAATATGGATGTGTGGGAGAGTCCAGAGGGGACCTGACCCTAAGCCGTGTGAGGAGATAGGAGAGGGAGACCAGGCTCAGCAGCCAGGAGGGGAAGGGCACAAACAAAGGGGCAGGCAATGAAAACGGTTGGGAAGGTACAGGGAAGAGCAGCCCAGCGTCCTGAGTTGGTGAGTTCAGGTTAGCGGGCAGAGTATGCCAGACAGAGGGATGCTGGGAGAACCTGACAGCCCGGTCTCCTTTGGTAGATCAATGAGGCACCTCAACCATTTGTTCTAGGTTTGAAACTTAACATCCCAGCCTTTTGTTGCTAATAAATAAATGATAAGGGGTGATACAGTCTTCTCTGTGTCTACTCTTTGCTGACTTTGGGGCATCATTGGTGGGGACCCAAGAAAGCTGGAATGCTGGCCAAGTCTGGGAAGAGCAGGCTGTTTCACTTGTGGCACCAGATGAATGGGGGAAAAAAAAAAGAAATAAAAAGGAAAGGACATGACCACTCCTAGGTGTGGTGGGGGAGACAGTTTGCCTTGTTTTATATAAATAGACACGTATTCTTTTATGTTTTTGTTAACTGTCAAGAAAAAGTTCCAAGATGGTGTGTGTGTGTGTGTGTGTGTGTGTGTGTGTGTGTGTGTGCTTGAGTGTGTGCTTGAGAAGGCCAGAAGTCATCCTTAAATCCCCTGGAACAAAATTACAGGCAACTGTGGCCCATTTGAAGAACTGAAGCTGAATCCTTTATAAGAGCAGCAAGTGCTCTTAACCACTGAGCATCTATCCGCCTCCCTGAAGAATTCGTTTGCTTTTGTTTTGTATAATTTTATTGTTTCAAGATAGGATCTCACTGTGTAGCTCTGGCTGGACTAGAACTCACTATATAGGTCAACTTGGCTTCAAACTCAGTGGTTTGCTTACCCCTTTCCCTCAAATGTTGGGATTATAGACATATGCCACCTCCCAGGGCTTGAAGGAGAGAATTTTAAAGTAATTGTCCAGTAACTCATAAATCCAAAGATGAGACCATCTGTGACAGAACATTAAGCAATACAATGATGGCTTGACCTTCCGTCAAGTGTTTCGTGTTTTGGGTACTGCCCTTCATTATGAATGTCCTTGCTACTGAATGGGAAGAACAGAGTTCCATTAAGCTCCATTACATATGACTGTCAACAGTGCCATTTGTATAGTCTACACATTCCCATTATTCACTCGATTAATCTTAAGGGACAAGGGACATTCTAGGTAGTCAGATGTTCCAGGGTAGGAGTGGTCCTCTTCAGCAATCCTCACAATGTCAAGGACTGAGGGCAGGCAAGCCCCTGCCTAACTTGAGGTGGACTATATCAGAGGATCCAAGTTTGGTTTCCATTTGGTTTCTTGCCACGTTTAGGTATTGCTTTTATATAGTAGGTAACAGGCTCAGGGTCTGTGAGATCTCTGTTTCCTTAAGAGCCTCCTTAACATGCTATTCATTCTTTGTTTAGATGGTGAGTAGCATGTCAGCGTTGACATAATTAGAAGGTTAGTGGGATGGTCAGTGGGTCAGGGTATTTGCTGCTTATCCAAATGAGCTGAATTCCATTCCCAGGACTAAATGTAATAATACTACAACTAATAATAATAAAAAAAAACAATAGGAAGAGCAGGATGAGAGGACAGAATTGGTCATTGATAAGTTCAGTGTAGTTGGAAGTATAATGAGTGTGTGTGTGTGTGTGTGTGTGTGTGTGTGTGTGTGTGTGTGATGTGATGTGGGGGTACATGCATGTCACAGTATAGACAGGTTAGAAGACAACTTCCAGAAGTCTGGTCTCCTATGATGTGGTCTTGGGCATCCAGGACATTAGGTTTTACAGCAAACACCTTTACCTCCTGAGCTGTTTCATGGCCCTTACTCTGTTTATCTTTATTTTGAAAACAACTGCAAAGAGGACTATAAGTTTTACCTCCAACTAATTTTTAATTTCTTTGCCTTTTCTGTCTTCAAGCTGAAATTTCTTTTTTGTTTGCAAAATTTCAGAACTGGAAAATGCTTTAAACAAACTCAAACATTTAATATATCAGCAGGATTTGCTGAGAGGACATATTTTCTGAGACATACAAATGGTAAGTTTAACAAAGGATCTTTTCCTTCTCTGTGTTGTCATTGAGCTATACTGTCAGCTCCCAGTATTACTTTCTTTTTAAATTTTCTTTCCTTTTGCTTATTCTAGGGTTTTTACTATGTAACTCTAGCTAGTCTGGAACTTGCTATGTAGACAAGATTGACTTTGAACTCAGAGATAGTCTTTGCCTCCAAGTGCTGTAAAGATGTGAACCACTAGGATCTGTCTGCCTGCCATCCATCCGTCCGTCCTTCTGTCCATCTGTCTGTCCTAGAATTCAATCTGTAGATCAGGCTGGCTTTGAACTCAGAGACCTTCCTGCCTCTGCATTCTGAGTACTGGGATTAAAGATGTGAACCACTAGAATACTTTTTATTTTGTATATTCACAGAAGACTAAGAATTCCAGTGTAGAAAATTGAGACATGGAAAGTTATTTGAGAAATGAAATTCATACAAGATGGAGTGATGTTTCTGAAGAGTACTGTAATAATGAAAAATATAGAGGTTATCTAATAATAGCATGGATTTTATTGGTGTCTTTCCAAAAGATGTGATAATCAGATCAACAGAGAAAACATTTCCTTGTAAGTAGAACTGTACCCACAGCTCATCAGAACAACGGTGACAGCAAAGAATATGTCAAAACTACATTCTTAGTTGGATTTTCCTGGGAAGGTGTGTCTCACATTGGTGAGAAATTACTATGAGGATTATCTTAGTGTTTTAGTAATCATGCTATTCTCAATTTTCCTGGTACTGACAACCTAATATATTTTTCTAAGTATAATAGCAGATGATAAGGAAGTTGCAGATCTCTTTCTCCAAGAATGCACTCATACATGATTAACAAATTATCTTTTTTTTTCTTTTGTTTTTTTTTGAGACAGGGTTTCTCTGTAGCTTTGGAGCCTGTCTTGGAACTAGCTCTTGTAGACTAGGCGGGCTTCGAACTCACAAAGATCCACCTGCCTCTGCCTCCAAGTGCTGGGATTAAAGGTATGAGCTACCACCACCTGGCTTTAACAAATTATCTTTGTGTATGTGTGTTTGGCATGTATGTATGTATGTATGTATGTATGTATACCATGTATATGCCTGCTGCCCATGGAAGTCAGAAGAGAAAAGTGGATCCTCTGGAACTGGAATTACAGATGGTTGTGAAGCACAGTGTGTATGCTAGGAACCAAATCCATGTCCTCTGTAAGAACAAATACTCTTAACCGATATGCCATCTCTTACCCCATATTTAGCAAGTCTTTATATTGTGCTTATGAGTATCTACAAGGCAGATCAACAGGCTGAGAAGAGCTCCCTGTATGAGTTGTAGAAGTGTAACTTTATGAGTCAGTGGTTCCGAAAGTCAGATGATTGATATATGAGGTCCTCAGAATGAGTGTGGATAGGGATGTCTTATCTGAGCTCTGGGATAGAATACGGGAGTAGACCCCTTTACAGGCATGGGGGTCACTTTTGCATTCTCCAGTGAACATAGGTGATGCCACTTTGTTCAAACTGCCATGTATGTGATGGTTTAGGACTCAGTGACCTTTGAGGATGTGGCTGTATACTTTACCAAAGAAGAGTGGAATTTATTGGATGAATTTCAGAGAAGCCTCTACAGAGACGTGATGCTGGAGAACTACCAGAACCTGGCCACAGTAGGTGAGACTGTCATTGTCTCCTGTAGCATCTGTAGATTGATGATGTAACTGTGAATATAGTGGGAAATAAGAGAGACATTGTCATTGTCCTAGCACATTTTAATCTGTTATTGGCAGTTGTCAACAGTGTGGCTTTACAATTAGTAACATCCCTCTCATTTCCTTAGAAATGTACAGCTTTATCTTTAATATACTGAATCAGAAAACTCTCCATTTGTGTTCCTGTCACCTGCTATCACATTTTTCCATGTGACTGTTTCACACAGTAACAACTAGCTGAGCATGATGGTACATACTTGTCGGAGCCCGTTTGGGTCCAACACAGATTCTCTAACTAGACTGGAACGGAGTCGCGAAGAATAATCAGACACAGCTTACACCATCATCATGGAAAGGCCAGAATCCCCGTTTATTGTCCAAACATCTTATATACCCACACCAAATGAGCGGGAACACACAAAGGCTGTTGCCTAGGCAACCAGGTGCCTGGGCTCTCGTTTCGTCTGCATCTAGCAGTCAGGTAGGTCCTGAATTAGCATCTCTATAAGATAACCTTCAAATTGCATAAGGAAAGAAACTCCAAACATCCTGACCAGTTTCAGTCAACACCTCTTCTCAGGTAATCCACACTTTAATAAAAGAAGCTAGGAGCAAGGCATCCTGGCTTTTGTTAAGGGCAGACAGCTTGTCTGCAGAGCTATGTATTCAGCTCAAGCCGGGGCAATGGCTTTTGTGGCATATCGGAATATGCGCCCACACACACTTATAATCCCGGCATGCAGGAGGTTGAGACAGAAGAATTGCCTCAAACTCAAGGCCAATTTAAGCTATGTAACAAGCACAAGGCCAGCCATGGTTGCATAGCAAGACAATGTTTCAACACAATCAAAACAAACAAACAAAAAAACTAAACAATATTGGTATAGTCATTTCCAATGAGATTTAAGATATTTCTCCATTTCTGTTGCATCCAGTTTGAAGAAAAATCTTAGTAATGTTTGCATCTAATTTTTTTTTTTTTTTAAGACAGAGTTTCTCTGTTTAGCCCTGGATGTCTTGGAACTTGCTCTCTAGACCAGGCTGGCTTCGAACTCACCTCTGAGTGCTGGGATTAAAGGTGTTTGCCACCATTGCTTTACTCTATGTTTAGGCCCGAATGTAATATCAGGAATCAAGTATAGCCCAAATATTGAATATTTGCATTTCGAACTACTTAAAACTAATTCCAAGAGTTGGAGAGATGACTAGGTGATTAAGAGCATTTGCTATTCTTATAGAGGACCCAGGTTCAGTTCCTAGTATCCACATGGCAACTCATAACTATCTGTAACTCCAATCTCAGAGGATCTGACAACTTGTTCTGGCCTTCTTGGGCACCTGCACACATATGGTATACATACATACATGTAGGCAAATATTCATAAACACAAAGTAAAAGTAAATCTTTATATAAGAGAGTCTAGGGAATAGGTATGTCTCAGTATTTGTAAAGTGATTGTCTAACATACACAAAGGGTTTAGTTCCTAGTACTGCATAAAACTAAGCATGGTGTTGCAAGCCTATAATTTCAGTACTTAGGAGATAGTCAAGCTCGGCCTTGGTCACATAGTGAGTTCAAGGCTTGCCTGGCTACCTGAGACCCTATTTCAAAAAAGATAATAATTCTCATGTTTCATTAGAAATATAACTTCTCTTTCATGGGAAAGTTTGTCATCCCTTTTGTGAGCTTCTGTCATTGATATATCATTTTCTATATATCAGAGTACAGCTTGTCAAACCCAGCCTGACCTCTTTGTTGGAGGAAGTAAACTTGTTGACTGTAGTGGAACAAGACAGTCTCCAGCGTGATCATGGGTTAAAATAATTTCTTATTGACAAGGTCAGTATATTTTGAAGTATGAGGAACCTTATTTTGGGAAAAAGTTTTTCCTTTATTTTTATTTTTATCTGTCTACATGTATATTTGTGCACCACGTGTGCGGTACCTGTGGAGCCCTGGGACTGGAGCTACAGACAGTTTTGAGCTGCCGTGTGCATGCTGGGAACTGACCCTAGGTTTCGTGCTCTTACTGCTAAGCCATCTCTCTAGTCATAGGAATTTTTTTTTATATATGAATACATTTTATTTTGAGCAAATCCATTCTCAATGCCACTGATGGGAAAAACCCCTTTGAAAACCAAGCTGGGAGTTGATGAGATAACTCAACAGGTAAGGAAGCTTGCGGCCAAGCCTAACTGCCCGAGCTTGGTTCCCTGAACCCACATGCTGCAAACCTAAATTTATGTGTATACATGCACAAACACAGATGCATACAAAATAAATAGATGTAAAAACAGAAGACCGTCTTGAGCCTGAGCACCGCAGTCCTTGGACTGCAGGTTCTGAGGGATTTTCAGCATCTTTTACTGCATTATTTGTTTTATTCACACTTTTTTTTTTAAATTAAAAAAGTTATTTAGAAATATTTCATTTTATGTGTATGTGTGTTCTGTCTGCATGTCAGTCTGTACACCATTTATGTGCTTGGTACCTACAGAAGCCAGAAGAGGGCATCAGACCTCCTGGAACTGAAGCTACAGATAGTTGTGAGCCATTGTGTGGATGCTGGGATTTGAAACCTTGTCTTCTGAAAAAGTGGCAAGTCCTCCTAACCCCTGACCCATATCTCCAGCCCCATATCCAGGCTAAACTTTCAACAGTGATCTTCTCTTTTACACTTTGAGTTCATGTCTGTATTTTTGCAGTTTACCATCATGTGTTACCCAAAATAATTGTTTTGGGGCCACTGAGATTGCTTAGTAGGTAGAGGTGCTTTCTTCCAAGCCTGTTTGTGTTTGATCCTAGAACTCACATTATGGTAGAAGGAGAGAATCATTTCTAGTATTTTTTTCCTAACCTCCACCTTTTTGCCATGCCATGCACTAAATAAATAAATAAATGTAAATAGAAAGAGTAATTTTATTTTGACCCTAGATCCTTATGACTGCCAAATCACAGAGTTATATAATTGGATTCAATTATATAATAAATCTGTTTAATTCTATCTTTGCTTTATTAACTTAGCATGTTCAATATCAGAATAAATACTCAACATCATATTTTGCTGTATAAATGATTGTATGTGTATTTTTTGTTAATGTTTTATTTCAGAAAGGAAAATGAACCTTGAGACAAAAGAGACAGAACTTCAGCTGGAGAGTTTTTGGCCAGATATATCAAATGAGACACAACTGGCAAGATTAACAAAGGTATTTCTTTGTTTCCTAGGTCAGAGAATATTTGGAATTCCGTGATATTTCTATGCATGAATAAAAGATGTTTGAGAGATATAGCCTTTGCCTACAGGAATCTGTTTCCTAGCATGAAGCTTTGAGTTACCTAGCATGGTGTTTTAGAGTTACCCCTAGAACGTCCTGTGTAAGTCTGAAAATATTTTTAGAACTCATTCATCTCTCTGTCAACAGGCAGGAAGCTACAGCGAAGGGGAGCTCTGTGACTCTAAGGAGGCTGGGAAATTCTTCAGTGAACACCCATGCCTTCAGACACATATGAATATGTGCAATACAGAAAAGATTTCTGAATATAGTTGGTCTAGAAAAGACTTACTTCCTTCAGTCAAGAAAGCCTCTATTGAAGAGAAACTTTCTGTGTCGATTCACTATGAAGAAGCCTTTGCTCTGACCCCAAGCATTGTTTACCAGAAGACACGCATTCTGGGCAATTCCATTGCGTGCAGTGATTTTGGGAAAGCCTTTGTTAATCAGTTGCAACTTAAGGCAGACAGCAAAGCTCATAGTAAAGAAAATTTCTATGAATGGGAAGAAAGTAAGGAAGTTTTTACTCAGCCCACAAATTGTTCTGCTTTAAAGAAATGCTCTGGAGGTAAGGGACGTGGAAAAGCCTTTACTGCACACTCAGGCCTTACTACACACGTACAAAGTCATAAAAGGCAGAAGTCTTACGAGTGCACAGAGTGTGGGAAAGTGTTTGGTAAATGGTCAGGACTTACTGAGCATTCTAGAAGTCACACAGGAGAGAAACCTTTTAAATGTAACCAGTGTGAAAAGGCCTTTTCTTCTTCATCCTATCTTACTGCACACTTGAGAACTCACACTGGAGAGAAGCCCTTTGAGTGTACAGTGTGTGGAAAAGCGTTCACACGTTCCTCCTACCTTCGGATTCACATGCGAACTCACACTGGAGAGAAACCCTACATCTGTAAGGAGTGCGGGAGAACCTTTGCTGTGCGCTCATGCCTTAATAAACATTTACGAACACACACTGGGGAGAAGCCTTACAATTGTAAGGAATGTGAGAAGGCATTTACTAGCTTTTATCAACTAACTGAACATATGAAAATTCACACTGGTGAGAAACCCTTTGAATGTCAGGTGTGCACAAAATCATTTAGGAATTCCTCATGCCTTAAGAAACACTTCCAAATTCACACTGGAATAAAACCATTTCAATGTAAGGAATGCGGGAAAGCCTTCACTGGACGGACTACCTTTACCAAACACGTATTGACTCACACTGGGGAGAAGCCGTATGAGTGTAACGAATGTGAGAAAGCCTTCAGTACCTCCTCAGGCCTTATCGAACACTTAAGAAGTCATACAGGAGAGAAACCCTTTGAATGCTATCAATGTGGAAAGGCCTTTGCATCTTCCTCGTATCTCACTGTGCATCTGAGAATTCACACCGGAGAGAAGCCATTTGAGTGTCCAGTGTGTGGGAAAGCATTTACACGGTCTACCTACCTTTGCAGACACATGAAGACTCATAGGGAGACAAACCCTATGCATGTAAGGATTGTGGGAAAGCCTTCAGTGGGTGCCCATGCTTTAACAGACACATAAGGACACTAGGGAGAAGCCCTATCTGTGTTAGCAGTGTGGGAGAGCATCAGGTTTTCTTAACTTACTCAACATATTAAAACTCATACTGGTGAGAAGCTTTTGGATATCAGATATGTACAAAATTTTAGAAATTTGCATGCCTTAAGATGCCCTTCCGAATTCACACTGGACTAAAATCCTATCAGTGTAAGGACTGTGGAAAAGTCTGGTGGCCACCCTGGCTTTGAGACAATTGTACTCACTCACACTGGGAGAAAGTCAGATGAATGCAGACAATTTCAGAATGCCTTCACTCCTTCCTCACATTTTTAACATCTAAGAAATCACACATGAGAGAAACCCTTTGACTGCGTTGTTTCCTCCTCATCTCTTAATATAGATTTGAGAACTCACACTGGAGAGACACCCTTTGAATGTACAGTGTGTGGTATAAAATTTAGATAGTCCAATTTTTGTAGCCACATGAGCATGCGCACAGGAGAGTCACCTTTTCTATGTGAACAATTGCAGAAGAGAAAATCACTACTGATTTGTGATAAGTCTAACAGTTACACGCCTGCTAACTAGTTTAATTAATGCTCACCTGTGATCTCACAGTAGAGAATAGTAGAGCTAAAAGAAATGTGTGACTCACACTGAAGACAAGCTACATATATAAACTATGGCGAATGCTTCCATATATTTTCAAATCTCCTGTGTGCACAGAGCCATGGATTTTAGGTGTCTCTATAGGTGTACTTCTAGTGTTTTGAATACTTCAATGTATGTGTACTAATGATTTGTGTTGTGTTAGCTTTTGGGGGGCAATTGGAATAACAGCTATTCACCCCAGGTAGGGGCACTAGACAGATGAAAGAAATTATTCCATCCAAATAGAGTTTGGTGAGCCACTGAACTTATTGGGGGTTACTTATAGGAACAAGGGTTAGAGGTTTCTGGTAGTTTGAATAAGAATGGCCCCATAGGTTTATATATTTGAATGCTTAGTCACCAGGGAGTGGTGCTATTTGAGAAGATTAGGAGATATGGCCTCGATGGGGGATGTGTTGGTGTAGGTATTGATATTTCAAAAGCCTGTGCCAGACCCAGTCTCACTCTGCCTATGGATCAGGATATAGAACTCTCAGCTACCTGTCTAATATCACATCTGCTTACATCCTACCATATGCTTCCTGCCATGATAGCAGGAACTGTAAGCCAGCCTCCAATTAAATGCTTTTATAATAATTGTCTTGGTTATGGTGTCTCTTCACAGCAATAGACTAAATAGTGACTTAGGTTTACTTTCAGGAGTATGGGTGATTCATACTTGAAAAGCCCACCCTGGGCAACATTTCATTTCATGAAAGCTGCATTCTTGAACCTCTCTGCCCAGTCTGCAGGCAACATCAGGAGAGTCTCTACCTAGTAGTTGTTTATTGTTTTATAATCCTTGTGAAGTGCCCTTGGGAATCTTGTAGCTTTCTGAACTTCTGAATCTTGCTTCCTTAGCTTGTTGAGGGAGGGGATGTTTCTGTTCAGAGACAGTAGCTGCACAATAATACTCCAACCTTTCATTTAGCTCTTAAATTCTTCACATCTGATCCTATACAATGTCGTCTGAACTTTGAATGGGGGTGATATGTAGATTCTGGATTATTTTCATCTGTTTACAGTTGATTACAGAGGACTGGTCCACCAAGCCTCTCTAACAGTCACTTTCAGCAGCTAACTTGACTAGTTAGGAATTTCCATAGTAACCATTGTCATCTGCAAAAAAGAAGCTTCCCTCATAGATGTGCAGTAGCCTTAAATCCAACTCTGAAGCAGTTGATAGTGCTCACAATAGCCATGCCATTAGTAATTCACCAGTGGACAACCTAATATGTCAGTGGTAAGATACTCAGGGTTCATATGTCTTACTTTCAGATACTGCATTATATGTTGTTATAGATCAGCCATTTGGAGAGGGGTATCCAGTACTCTTTTCAAGAGAGTATGCCATCCTATGCCATGTAGAAGAAAGTGGTTATCCCAGGATTCACCCTAAGAGTACTTGAATCTCAGATGCATGTTTTATCACCCATCACAAGGAGCATACAACCACTTATAGCATACTCTACAGCAAGGCAAATGGGGAAATAGAGTCATTATCAGTACTGACTGATATGGGAGTGATTTCTTAATAAAGAAACTGCCTAAGCCCCTTGATAGGCCAACCCTTAGGTGGGTGGAGTAAACAGAACAGAATGCTGGGAAAAAGAAGCTGAGTCGAGGAGTCGCCATGATTCTCCCACTCCAGACAGACACAGGTTAAGATCCTCCCTGGTAAGCCAGCTCGTGGGCTACATAGAATATTAGAAATGGGTTAGAACAATATGTAAGAGCTAGCCAATAAGAGGCTACAGATAAAGGGCCAGGCAGTGTTTAAAAAAATACAGTTTCCGTGTAATTATTTCTGGGCATAACCTAGCCATGCGGGTGGCCGGGTGCCAGGGACACAGCCCTGCCGCCACTCTTTCAACAACTGACCTCATGGAAACTCCAGCTTTACATGCACCAGCCTCAGTTGTATGTCTTCCCACCCATCACAGCCATATAACTGACTCTCTCCAAGTCATATTAGGTTTTATAGGTACATGTTTGCATGATAATTATGTTTAACTTTTCCTGGGTAGACAGAAATAAATGTCTGTTCACTTCAGGTTAGACATGAATGAAACACTAAAAAAGTAATTCTACCCAAGTCTAACTTGGTAGAATTGAGGCAATGAGTTTTTTTTAAAGGTTATTTTCTTAGGGTTACTATTGCTGTGACGAAAGTAAACTTGGGGAGGAAATGGTTTATTTGGCTTACACTTCCATATCATTGTTCACCTTCTAAAGAACAAAGAAAGAATATTAAAAGCTTCAAGGGGAAAAGACCAAGTAACATATAGATGCAGACATATTAGAATTACATCTGACCTCTCAATGGAGACTCTAAGTCAGAAGGGCCTGAACATATGTGCTGCATCCTCTATAAGACCACAGATGCCAACCCAGACTGCTTTACCCAGCAAAACTTTCAGTCAACATAAATGAAGAAAGTAAGATATTCCATGATAAAGTCAAATTTAAACAACATCTACAAATCTAGCCCTATAGAAGGTGCTTAGAAGGAAAACTCCAATCTGAAAAGGTTAACTACACCCATGAAAACACAGGAAATAAATAATCCTGCACCAGCCAAAAAAGAACCACACTCACACCCACACACCACCACTCACCACCACCAACTACAAAAGAACAGGAATCAACAACCATTGATCATTGAAATCTCTTAATATCAATGAACCTAATTTTCTGACATAAAGAGACACAGACTACCCACAGAATGGGTAGAAGCTAGGATCCACCCTTCTGCTGTATCTAACAAACACACCTGAACATCAGGATAGACATTACTTCAGTGGTACAGGTTAGAGAAAGATATTCCATGCAAACGGACCTAAGAAGCAAGTTGGCATTGCTACTTTAATATGTAACAAAATAAACTTCAAGCCAAAACTAATCAAAAGGGATTAGGAAGGACACTTCATACTCATCAAAGGAAAAATCCATCAACTTGACATCTTAATTCTTAACATCTATGCTCCAAAAACAACCATACCCACTTTTGTAAAAAGAAACACACTACAGCTTAAACCACAAATTGACTTTCATACCCAGTGGGAGAATTCAGTACTCCACTCTCACCAATGGACAGGTCATTCAGACAAAACCTAAACAGTTATTGGAGTCAACACATTATAACTAAGTGGATCTAACATATTTACAGAGTATTTTACCCACATACTAAAGAATGGAACTCCAAAACCGACCACATACTTGGTCAAAAGAAAGTCTCAACATAGCTGGGTGGTGGTGGTGCACACCTTTAATCCCAGCACTAAGGAGGCAGAGGCAGGTGGATCTCCGTGAGTTTGAGGCCAGCTTGCTCTACAAAAGCTAGTTCCAGGACAGGCTCCAAAAACTACAGAGAAACCCTGTCTTGAAAAACAAACAAAAACAAAGCAAAACAAAAAAAAAAAGAAAGAAAAGAAAAGAAAAAGAACCAACAGATACTATTGAAAGACCCTCACCCACTTGGGTGCAGGCCCAAGGGGGAGAAGCCCCATGACTCAACCAGTCCAGCAGATGCAAGAAGCAAGAGGCTTTTAACGTTAACGATAGCGCCACTGGGTGTCTCTAGTCTCCAAAGAGGTAGAGCACAACAAACAGTAATTCCAGAAAACTTTTATAGACAAAACTCACAACATTAGCGTGGTTAGCATAGTGGGTATGGGCTACAAAATGATTGGACATAACATAAGCATATTAAATCAGACCTGGGCCACAATTATCAGTTCCCTTAAATTTTCTAGAAATACCATAAAATGTTGACATTTCCCACAAACTTTATCTGTCTCAGTCTGGGCACCAGATGCTTCCTGAGGATGAGCGGAACAGGGTACTATGGTCAGGATGCAAGCACGGGAGTTAGGATTATTTTGCAAAATTTGCAAGTTTATACTTCTCTTTTTTATTGCTAATTATCTTTAATCTAAAAGCAATTGCAAACAGGTGCAAACAGGCTTTTCACTATAAACTAAAATAACTCCCTGAATCTTATCAGATCACCACAAATTAAAGCTGGATATCATCAACAACAGAAACAACAACTTAAAAACTCACGGAAACTGATCAACTCTCTACTTAATGGGGAATGTGTCAAGACAGAAATAAATTAAAGACTTCCTGTCATTGAATGAAAATAAATACACAGCATGCCCAAACTCACATGACACAATAGGAGTGGTGCTAAGAGACATGTACACAACACTCAGTGGCTACACAAAATAATTAGAGAGATCTCATACCAACAACTTGTCATCACACCTGAAAGTTCTAGAACAAGAAGTAAGCACAGGGAAGAGGAGTAGATGGCAATAAATGAACAAACTGAGGGCTGAAATCAATAAAATAGAAACAGAGAAAAATACAAAGAATCAATGAGACAAAGAGTTCTTTGAGAGAATCAATAAGACGAAAGAACCCTTATCCAAACCAAGTAAGAGAAAATATTCAAATCAACAAAATCAAAAATGAAAAGGGGACATACCAGCAAACACCGAGGAAATTCAGAGAATCATAAGAACATACTTTAAAAACCTGTACTCCAAAAAACTGGAAAATATAAAAAGAAATACTTTTCTCAACAGGTATCTTAGGGTTTCTCTTGCTGTGAAGAGATACCATAATCATGGCAGCTCTTATAAAGGAAAACATTTAATTGGGGCTGGTTTACAGTTCCAAAGGTTTAGTTCACTATCATCACAGCAATAGAAACCCCAACAAGGCAATAGTTATTATTTACCAAAGTGAAATCATGATCAGATAACCAATTTAATTAGACCCATAATCCCAAATGAAATAGAAGCTGTCATTAAAAGTCTCAAAGCTGTCATTAAAAGTCTCAAAAACAACAGCAACAAAAAGTCCAGGGCAAGATGGTTTTAGCACAGAATTCTAACAGACTTACAGAGTTAAATGCAAATACTACTCAAATTACTCCACAAAATAGAAACACAAGAAACAATGCTAAATTCTTTTTATGAGGTCACAGTTACCTTCATTCCCAAGCCACATAAATACTCAACAAAGAAAATTACCAATTTCCCTATGAACATAGGTCCAAAAATATTCAATAAAATACTACAAACCAAATTCATGAACACATCAAAAAGATCATCTACCATGATCAGGTAGGCTTCATCCCAGTTGTAAGGATGAGTCAAGATATAAAAATCAATAAATTTAATCCACCATATAAAAAAACTGAAAGTAAAAGCATCATTTTATTAGGTGCAGAGTATGTCTTTGATAGACATATTTGATAGACACTCCTTCATGATAAAAATGTTATGGAGAGAGTTGGGTGATGGTAGCACACACCTTTAACTCCAGCACTCAGGAGGCAGAGGCAGGCAGAGCTCTATGAGTTGGAGGCCAGCCTGGTCTACAGAATGAGTTCTAGGGCAGGCTCCAAAGCTACACATAAAAACCCTGTCTTGAAAAACAAACGAACAATCAAAGTTCTGGAGAGATTAGGGATACAAGGGACTGATCTAATAAAGGTAATTTACAGCAACCTACCAAATTAAATGGAGAGAAGCTCAAAGAAATTCCACTAAAACCAGGAAAAAGATTATTGAGGAATATTTGTTTAAATATGCAAATTAATGTGTTGCATTTGTTTAACTATGTGAAGATGTGTGACTGTTTTACCTTGCCTGCCTAAGGCATCTGATTCATCTAATCAAAAGCTGAACAGCTGATAGTGAGATGGGAGGTATATGCAGGACTTTTGGACAGAGAGAGTAAGTAGGAGGAAGAATTTAGTCCCATGGAAGAAAGGAAAAGAGACAACATGAAGACACCAGGGTCCAGACAGCCAAACATGGAGGAAACAGGAAAGTAGGACATACGGAATGAAAGAAAGGTAAAAAGCCCTGACACAAAATGTACATTAATAGAAACAGGTTAAGTTAAAAGAGCTAGTGGACAAGCCTAAGGTAAGAGCAAACATTCATAATTAATAATAAGTCTCCATATCTGTATTTGGGAGCTAGTTGGTGACACAAAGAAAATTCTAACTACACAATACAAGGTTGTCCATTCTCTCCATATCTATTAAATATGATATGCAAAGTTTTAGGTAGAGAAATGTGAAAACTGAAGGGGGTTAAGGGGATGCAAATTGTAAAGGAATAAGTCCAAGTGTCTTTATTTTTAGATGATATGATCATATATATAAGTGACCTAAAAAGTCCGCAGAGGAAATCTAAGCTAATAAACACTTACAATGAGGAGACTGAATACAAGATTAACCCAAGAAAAATTAGTAGCAAATGGACTGAGAAATAAATCAGGGAAACAGGAAACAATCCCTTTCATAATAGCTTTAAATATATAAAATATGGATGAGTCTAAACAAGCTAATAAAAAAGTTTTATGACAAAATCTTCAAGTCTTTGAAGAAAGAAACTGAAGAAGATATAAGAAGATGGAAACATCTCCATGTACATTTAACAGTAGAATTAGCATAGTAAGAATGGCCATCCTACAAAAAGCCATCGGCGGAGTCAATGAAGTCCCCATAAAAATAACAACACAGTTCTTTGCAGACCTTGAAAAGTCAATCTCTCAACCCAGGATAACTAAAATGATCCTGAAAAATAAAAGAATTCATGCTGGAGGAATTACAATCCCTGATTTCAAGTTATACTATAGAGCAACAGCAATAAAGAGAACATGGTATCGACATGAAACCAGACATCAATGCAATTTAATTGATGACCCAAACATAAATTCACACATCTACAGACTCCTGATTTTTGATAAATCATAAATACACACTGAAAAAAAAAAAAACATCTTCAACAAATGGTGCAGGTCAAACTGGATATCTGATTGTAGAAGAAGGCAAACAGATCCATATTTATCACCCTGCACAAAATTCAAGTACAAGTGGATCAAAGACCTTAACATAAGACCAGATGCATTGAACCTGATGTAATAGCAATTGGGAAATAGCCTTAAACCCATTGGCACAGGAGATGACATTCTGAATAGAACACTGATAGTACAGTCCCTAAGATCAGCAATTAATAAATTTAATGAATGGAATCTCACCAAGCAGTGATAGTGTACATGTGGAGAGGGTGCCTGAACTGGCCTTACCCTATAATCAGATTAATGACTATCTTAAATGTCATCATAGAACCTTCATCCAGCAACTGATGGAAGCAGATGCAGAGCTCCCAAAGTCCAGTAGAAAAGAGGCAAGTTTGGGCCTATGCTGCTTCCCTCGCTATCTTTTCTCATTTTGCATTCCAATCCCAGTTCCCACTCCTTCCCCTCCTCCCACTTCCTCCAACTTCCCCCCAACTCCTCAGAGAGGGTATGGCTTCCCGTGGGGAATTCAACAAAGTCTAGCACATTGCTTTGAGGCAGGACCAAGGCCCTCTTCATTATATCTAGGCTGAGCAAGGTATCCCTCCAAAGAGAATGGATTCCAAAAAGTCAGTACAAGCACTAGGGATAAATCCTGGTGCTATTTCCAGTGGCCCCACAGTCTGCCCCAGCCATAAAACTGTTACCCGCATTAAGAGGGCCTAGTTTGGTCCTATGCTAGTTCCCTCGCTGTCCTGCCAGAGTCAGTGAGCTCCCATTAGCTCAGGAAAGCTGTTTCAATGGGCATCCCCATCATGGTCTTAATTCCTTTGCTCATATGATTGCTCTTTCCTCTCTTCAACTGGACTTTGGGAGCTCAGCCAAGTGTTCTGCTGTGGATCTCTGCATCTACTTCCATCAGCTGCTGGATGAAGGTTCTATGATGACATTTAAGATATAAGGCAAGGCCAGTTCAGGCACCCTCTCCACAATTACTTAGGGTCTTAGCTGGGGGCATCTTTCTGGATTCCTGGGAATTTCTCTAGTGCCAGGTCTCTTACTAGCCCCATAATGGCCCCTTCAATCAAGACATCTCTTTCCTTGCTCTCCCTCTCTGTCTTTCCCCCATCTTGAGCATTCCACTCTCTCAAGTTCTCCTCCCCCTTTCTTCCTCCTCCCCTTCTGCCCTTCCTTCTCTCCCCACCCCTATGCTTCCAATTTTCTCAGAAAATCTTGTCTATTTCCCCTTCCCATGGAGATCCATGTATGTTTCTCTTAGGGTTCTGCTTGTTACCTAGCTTCGCTTGGATCGTGGACTACAGGCTCTTTTATCTTTTGCTTTACATCTAATATCCACTTATAAATGAGGACTTACCATACTCGTCTTTCTGGCTCTGAAATACTTCCCTCAGGATGATTTTATCTAGTTCCATCCATTTACATGCAATTTTCAAGATGTTATTGTTTTTTTACTGCTGAGTAGTACTCTATTGTATAAATGTACCACATTTTTTATTCTTTCTTTGGTTGAGGGGCACCTAGGTTGTTTCCAGTTCTTGGCTATTATTAATAATGCTGCTATGAATATAGTTGAACAAATGCCCTTATAGTATAATTGAGCCCCCCCCAATGCCCAAGGAGTGATATTTCTGGGTCTTGAAGTAGGTTGGTTCCTAATTTTCTGAGAAACTGCTGTACTGGTTTCCAAAGTGGCTATACAAGTTTGCAATCCCACCAGCAATGAAGGGGTATTCCCCTTACTCTGCATCCTCTCCAGCATAAGCTATCATTGGTGTTTTTAATCTTAGCCATTCTGACAGGTGTAAGATGGTATCTCAGAGTTCTTTTGATTTGCATTTCTGTGATGCCTAAGGATGTTGAACATTTCCTTAAGCGTGTTTTGACCATTTGAGATTCTTCTGTTGAGAATTCTGTGTTTAGATCTGTACCCCATTTTAAAATTGTATTATTTGGTATTTTGATGTCTAGTTTCTTGAGTTCTTATATATTTTGGAGATCACTCCTCTATCTGATGTGAGGTTGGTGAAGATCTTTTCCCATTCAGTGGGCTGCTTTTTTGTCTTATTGAATGTGTCCTTTGCTCTATAAAAACTTCTCAGTTTCAGAAGGTCCCATTTATTTATTGCTACTCTCATTGTCTGGTGCTATATTTAGAAAGTGGCTTCCTGTGCCCATGCATTCAAAGGTACATGAGTGAGATTGGTCTGTTCGTTCTTTCTTTCTTTCTTTCTTTCTTTCTTTCTTTCTTTCTTTCTTCCTTCCTTCCTTCCTTCCTTCCTTCCTTCCTTTCTTTCTTTCTTTCTTTCTTGAGTCTTTGTGCGTTTTCAGTGTCAGGGTAACTGTAGCCTCATAAAAAGTTTGGCAGTGTTCCTTCTCTTTTTAATATGTGGAACACTTTGAGTATAGGTATTCACTCTTCTTTGAAGTTCTCATAGAATTCTGCACTGAACCCATCCAGCCATGGACTTTTTTTGGTTAGGAGGCTTTTGATGACTGCTTCTATTTCCATATGGGTTATAGGTCCCTTTAAATTGTTTACCTGGTCTTCATTTAACTTTTGTATGTGGTACCTATCCAGAAAATTGTCCATTTCTTTCATATTTTTCAATTTTGTGGAATACAGAATTTTGTGGTATGACCTAATGATTCTCTGGACTTCCTTAGTGTATATTGTTATTTCCCAATTTTCATTTCTGATTTTGTTAATTTGGATGTTCTCTGATTTTTGATTAGTTTGGATAAGGATTTGTCTATCTCATTGATTTTCTCAAAGAACCAGCTCTTTGTTTTATTGATTCTTTGTATTTTTTTGTTTCTATTTTATGATTTCAGTCCTCAATTTTATTATTTCCTGTCTTCTACTTCTCCTGGAGAGTTTGCTTCTTTTTGTTCTAGAAGTTTCAGGTGTGTTGTTAAGTCGCTACTGTGAGATTTCTCCACTTTCTTTATGTAGTTACTCAGTGCTATGAACTTTTCTCTTGGCACTGCTTTCATAGTGTCCCATAGGTTTGGGTATGTTGTGCCTTCATTTTTGTTGAATTCTAGGAAGTCTTTAATTTCTTTATTTCTTCCTTGACCCAGGGGTGATTCTAATGAACACTGTTCAATGTGCATGAGTTTGTAGGTTTTCTGCAATTAGTGTTGTTATTAAATTCTAACTTTAAACTGCGGTGATCAGATAAGATACAGAAGGTAATTCCTATTTTTTTTTATTTGTTGAGGTTTGCTTTGTTACTGAGTATGAGATCAATTTTAGAGAAGGTTCCATGACGTGCTGAGAAGAAGATACATTATTCTGTGTTTGGGTGGAATGTTCTATAGATTCCTGTTAAGTTCACTTGAGTCATGACATCTGTTAGTTCTGTTATTTCTCTGTTAAGTTTCTGTTTGGTTGACCTGTCCATTGTGGAGAGTGGGGTGTTGAAATCTGCTTTTAGTGTGTGGGGTTTGATGTGCAATATAAGCTTTAGTAATGTTTCTTTTATATATGTGGGTGCTCTTGTATTTGGGTCATAGATGTTCAGGATTGAGACTTCATCTTGATGGATTGTTCCTGAGATGAGTATAAAGTGTCCTTCTCCATCTCTTCTGATTTTAGTTTGAAGTCTATTCTTCTGATTTTAGTTTGAAGTCTATTTTGTTAGATATTAAGATGACTACACCTGTTTGTTTGTTAGAGCTTTTTGATTGGAAAAACTTTTCCCACCCTTTACTCTGAGGTAATGTCTGTCTTTGAGGTTGAGGTGAGTTTCTTGTATACAGAAGGATGTTAGCCTGTGTCTCTTTTTTTTCTTATTAATTTATTAAAAATTTCCACCTCCTCCCCTCCTCCCATTTCCTTCCCACTCCCCCCACTCCTCCTCCCCCTCCCTCTACAGTCCTAAGAGCAGCCAGGGTTTCCTGCCCCGTGGGAAGTCCAAGGTCCTCCCCCCTCCATCCAGGTCTAGGAAGGTGAGCATCCAAACAGACTAGGCTCCCACAAAGCCAGTACATGCAGTAGGATCAAAACCCAATGCCATTGTCCTTGGCTTCTCAGTCAGCCCTCATTGTCAGCCACATTCAGAGAGTCCAATTTGATCACATGCTCTATCAGTCCCAGTCCAGCTGGCCTTGGTGAGCTCCCATTAGATCAGTCCCACTGTCTCAGTGGGTGTACACACCCCTTGCGGTCCTGACTTCCTTGCTCATGTTCTCCCTCCTTCTGCTCATTTGGACCTTGGGAGCTGGGTCAAGTCAGTGCTCCAATGTGGGTCTCTGTCTCTATCTCTATCCATCGCCAGATGAAGGTTCTATGGTGATATGCAAGATATTCATCAGTGTGGCTATGGGATAAGGCCAGTTCAAGTACCCTCCCCTCTGCTGCCCACGGAACTAGTTGGGGAAATCCCCTTGGACACCTGGAACCCCTCTAGAGCCAAGACTCTAGCCAACCCTAAAATGGCTCCCTTGGTTAGGATAACTTCTTTTCTGCTCCCATATCTACCCTTCCTCCATCTCAATTATCCCATTCCCCCAAGCTCTCCCCCAATCCTCCCCTTCTCCCTTCTCTCTCCCTATCTTCCCTTCCCCCAATCCACCCCCACCCCCCTGCTCCCAACTTTTGCCCGGTAATCTTGTCAACTTCCAATATCAAGGAGGATAACTATATGTTTTTTTTTTTTGGGTTCACCTTATTTAGCTTCTCTAGGATCACGAACTATAGGCTCAATGTCCTTTGTTTATGGCTAGAATCTGCTTATGAGTGAGTACATACCATATTCCTCTTTTTGGGTCTGGGTTATCTCACTCAGTAAAGTGTTTTCTATTTCCATCCATTTGCATGCAAAGTTCAAGATGTCATTGTTTCTTACCGCTGAGTAGAACTCTAAAGTATGTATGTGCCACACCTTCTTTATCCATTCTTCTATTGAGGGGAACCTAGGTTGTTTCCAGGTTCTGCCTATTACAAATAGTGCTGCTATGAACATAGTTGAACAAATGCTTTTGTAGTATGATTGGGCATCTCTTGGGTATATTCCCAAGAGTGGAATTGCTGGATCCTGAGGTAGGTTGACTCCCAGTTTCCTGAGAAATCACCACACTGATTTCCAAAGTGGTTGCACAAGTTTGCATTCCCACCAACAATGGATGAGTATTCCCCTTACTCCACAACCTCTCCAGCAAAGGCTATCATTGGTGTTTTTGATTTTAGCCATTCTGACAGGTGTAAGATGGTATCTCAAAGTTGTTTTGATTTGCATTTCCCTGATCATTAAGGAGGTTGAGCATGACCTTAAGTGTCTTTTGGCCATTTGGACTTATGTTGAGAATTCTCTGTTCAGTTCAGTGCCCCATTTTTTAATTGGGTTAATTAGAGTTTTAATGTCTAGTTTCTTGAGTTCTTTATATATTTTGGAGATCAGACCTTTGTCTGATGCGGGGTTGGTGAAGATCTTCTCCCATTCAGTAGGTTGCCTTTTTGTCTTAATGACAGTGTCCTTTGCATTACAGAAGCTTCTCAGTTTCAGGAGGTCCCATTAATTCATTGTTGCTCTTATTGTCTATGCTACTGGGGTTATATGTAGGAATTGGTCTCCTGTGTCCATGTGTTGCAGACTACTTCCCACTTTCTCTTTTATCAGGTGCAGCGTGGTCAGTGGTCAGATTGATATTGAGGTCTTAAATCCATTTGGACTTGAGCCCACTGCAACAGGAAGCTTCTCTGGCAAGGCTGAGAGCAGCATCAATATATGGGTATAAACATTTAGAAGGTGACTTAGTTAGGGTTCTATTGCTGTGAAGAAACACATCACTATAGCAATTCTTATAAAGGAAAACATTTAATTGGGGCTGACTTACAGTTCGGAGATTCAGTCCATGCCAGACATGGTGCTGGAGTAGCTGAGGGTTCTACATCCCAGGCAGCTGGAAAAAAACTGCTTCACTGGACCTGGTTTGAGTTTCTGAAACCTCAAAGCCCACCCTCTAGGATAGTACTTCCTACAAGGCCACACCCACTCCAACAAGGCTCCACTCCCTAATAGTGCCATTTTTATTCAAACCACCACATAAAGACAAATTAACAACAGGGCTATTTAGCAAAATCATAATAGTAGGAACCCCTAGAGCCTATAGGGTGTCTTAATTTTTCTCAGTCTGACCAGAGGATAAACAAGGCAGACCTCCTTTCCAGGCCTTCCTCTCATGTCCCTTTCCTCTCATTTCAGCTTTCTAGTCTGCCTAGATTAGGACTCTAGAAACACAGGCAGTCACTAGAAGAGTATTGTGACAGGAGAGACTGGAAGACGCTACACCGGCATTAACATATAAAAGAAACCAGTTGGCAGAAAAAGACTTCCTTACTGGGTTTTACATAACAAATAGAGTATGCTCAAAAGAAGACCTCACATACTTACGGGAGGAGGCACTTTGCGTTTTTGAAATAAATGGACTTTACTTCTAACCACGTGTTCCTCGTCTAGTGCTGTGACTGGAGACACAAGTACCTGGATACTTAAATGAGTACACGGGGACTGAAACTCAGCCTCTAAGAAGAGCAACTCCTGGCGGCCTGAGCGCTCTGACAGGTCCTGTGTCCAGGCATCCTTTCTTGGCCTGCCCTTCGCCTAAACAAGGCTCGTGAGCCTGGTTCTGCCGTTAGGTCAGCTGAGACTCTAAAGACTGTGATTTCCCTGCCCGAAGGGGCGTAAACTCGGTCTCCGGGTAAACTGAGGCACCTGCAGCCTGAGACTGGGGTCGAAAGCGGAAGTGACATTAGCCGCCCTCCGCGGTCTCTTACGCCCAGGTCTGGGTCCGCGGAGTTATTTTTCCGTCTCAGTGGCGTCAACCTGGGTGAGACCCTGGTGATGCCAAGGAAAAAAAAAAAAAAAAAAAGACGTCTTCCGAACCGCCTGAGCAGGAGCCCGAATCGCTCCTCCGGCCTGGAGCCGGAAGCGGAAGCGCTGTCGGTGTTGCCTTCCATCTCTTCCGGCGCGAGCTTCGAGAGATGGAGTTCCGTTGCTCCGCAAAGGTGGTGCCCCGTAGGCGGCCAGGGAGAGGCGGGCTTGGCCCTCGGCGGCGGCGCTTCCTCGGCCTCTGCGGACCCGCGTATCTCCGCCGCCCGGCCGGTTCCGTCCTGAGTCCTCAGGAACTGGCGGGTCCGGCGCCTTCTGGTGAGTGCGAGGTGAGAGATGTTGAGAGCGTTGGCACCCTGTATATTTACAGACAAATGTATCTTCAGAAACACGGCGTCCTCTTCGCACGCCCCTTATTTGTCTCCAACGCTCACTTACATTTGGGTAAGAAGCCGCTTTCTTAGTTGTCTGTGTGTACTGAAAGCAGCAAAAACAGTATTCAGTCATTCGGTCCACCTGAACTTCTCAGGCCCTGCCCACAGGAGTCAAAGGGTGGAGACTGTTGAAGTACTGGGATTGGTTTGTTTCTGAAGAAAAAAAAAATGTGTGTGTGTGTGTGTGTGTGTTTGTGTGTCAGTGAGTGAGCTGTGTTGATGCAAAACAACAACAACAACACCCAAAAAAATCCTCTCACCTCAAAGGTAGTAAGAGCTGATTCTAAATCAAATAATGACCATGTCCCGAGAACATTTGTTGCCCCAAATAACATGTTCTAATGTAGAAGTGGTTCCACGATTTGTTTTTCTTTTTCATTTATTTTTTTCTGCCAGTCAGGATACACAGCAAGAGTGACACTGTAATCACAAAGTAGATCAGGTTGTCCCGGAACAGAGTTTGGCTTGTCTTCTTCTGAGTGCTAGGATTAAAAGCATAGGCGACTGCACCTGGCAATGTGAACTTTTTGTAGTTCTAGACCAAAAGTCATAAATCAAGGCAATTTGAAAACGTTGGTGGAAACACCAGGTAAAAGATGGGTTATAGCCAGGCCATAATAGGTTGTTACCCTTTGGACTGGTGGAAGCTAGTGTTCTGCTAAGAATACAGACCAAAGGTTGTACCTGACATTTGAAATGATGTTACATCAGATACAGAGGTAGCATTAGATGGATTTTAAGGAGACTAAACGTAGTCCCAGATGACTTTTGCTCTAGATCTGCAGCACTCATTGAGTTCTAATTAGCTTTATAGAATCTTTGATATAAATGTGGCCTTTTTTTAAACTTCAGATTTCATCTGTTTCAAAGGAAATAGTTTGAAAATTGCAGGCTTGGTAATTGAACTTTAAGTGTCTGGTAATGCATCATAAAATAAGGAAATTAGGGACGGAGGAGATGGGTCAGTGGTTAAAGGCTCTTGCTGCTCTTAGGGAGGACCCAGGCTCTATTGCCAGCACCAATATGGAAGCTCACAACTGTCAATAACTCCAGACATAGGTGATCTAACCCCCTCTTCTGACCTCTTTGGGTACCAGGCACATTCATAGTACACAGACATACATGAAACCAAAACACATAAAACACATGAATCTAAAAAATAATAAAGATATTAAAATGTCATTAACGTGTGGTCTTTATGGAAAAAGATTCTCCATATTGTTCAAAAATATGCTTTTGGTTGTTCTTGGTTCTAAGACACCATCAAAGGTAGTTTTGTCTCCCTAAGATATATTTTATTATTTATTTATATGCTTTTGTCTGTGTGCTTATATGTGCACGTGAGTGTGAGTACCTAAAGAAGCCAGAAGAGGGTCCCTTGGAACTGGAGTTAGTTAGTTGTAAGCCTGCTCCTTTGAAAGAGCCATCTCTCTCGTTCCCTTTGGAGGTTTATAGTATTGAAAGTGATTATATCCTTAAGGCTCTCTGTGTTTAGAGCAATGGTTATAGTTATTCTGTTGTGTTGTTTTGAAACACTCCCTCATTCTTTAGGAAAGTTGTGTACTGTGATATTATGTTTCTTTATTTTGTAGTGCAAGGGTTTGAATTCATAGCCTTGTACATGTGAGGCAACCCCTGTACCACCGATGTACATCCCTCTGGACACATTTAAATGTTTTGTTCATTTCTTGTATACATGAGTAGTTGGTTATGGCAAAGCAACACAATCCAGCCTATAGCCATTCTTAGAGAGCTTGTAACAATCGGAAAAGCTTAATATTAACCAAGGAAATAAATATGTAACTGCAAATTGATGAGGACTCATAAGGGGCAATGTTTTTCCTGTCTTTGTATGCAAATAGGCCAAATGAATAAAAGGATGACTATTTAAGTCAAAATACTAGATGTTGGAGTTAGTCATACTGAGAGGGAAGGGAGTGGAAGACAGTGATCCCACCACCTTACTCCCAAAATATTAGTAGGTATTGGGCCTGTCTATTTTAGTGTGTCATCTGAGTCTCCTTGGAGAGGGTTGTTATTGTTAGACCAGGATTGGTGGAGGGAACATGAAAATAAAAGAAAGAGGAGACCAACTTCAATAGAAGCACATTGCTATTGTCCTTTAATACAGAAATAGAGACTGTAGTCAAGGTGCAGGGGACTTGGGGTTTTGGAGGGCAGAGAAAAGATGGAAATTTTATCTGTGTGCTGTTCTTTGTAGTCTCAGAGCCAAGACATGCCTGCAGATTTTTTTTTCATATGTTGTCATGTTTCTCTTGGCTCCTGACTGCAGATGTTCTTATCAGTGTTGGCTGTCTTTTCAAATATGTTTTCTTGTTAGTATGCAGAGTTCAGTTTCTCAGGCCCCCTGAAACCCTTTACTTTAGGTCATGAACGCTTTAGTGTATTGTTATGCTGTGTTCCTGAAGAAGGTGGGTCTCACTGAGCTCTTGCTTGCAATGATAATGCTTGATGACAGATCTGTTAGGTAGCTTGGAAAGTGTGTATTATTTCCCTTTGGAGGTGGAAGCAAACTCCAGCTGAGAGCCTGTTGAAATAAGCATAGAACATGTTGGGAGAGCACTGCACAATTGATTGGAGTCCAGTAATTGCTAGGTGTTGAATGGATGGAATCAGTAATTTCTTCAAGAGTATTGCTTCTGGGGGGCTAGGTGGTGGTACCACCAAGTTAAAGCTATAGGAAGCCATTAATAGATTCCCTTTATGTTTGGATTTTAGCAAACAAAGCTGGCCAAAGATGGAGAAATAATAAGAGATAATCACCCTCCTAGAATGGTTTCTCGTATAAAATTTAACCCTGGAGTCCCTATTTTAGCATATTTTCTGCCATTTTACCAAGCCAGGGAGTGAGAATGTCTTTGATTTTATTTTATGTCCAATATGGAATGTTTTTCTATAATGCAGGCTATGACTGTGGGAAATCTAAGCAAGGATAGAGTTCAAGTAAAATATGTCTGTTGTTTTCTTCCATGTTTATTCATTTGCTTGAGACTTTTGGGGTATATTTAATTTTAGTGGTCTCACCAGGCATGCTATAATCTGAAAACAAGATTGACTGAACTCATACATTTTTTGTTAAGTGGTGTATTTTAGCAAGAGTTAAAATTTAAACACATCCCCGTTCCCTTAGTTTAAAACAACAAAGTAACCTGAGTCAAGTGGCAATGTATAAGACCTGACACATAAAAGTACCATGCTAAAACTCACTAGCTTTAAATTATTATCAAATGAAGAACTTGAAATTGAGAACAGTGTTGTTCTTCTTGGTGTTGATTGTGTCTTTCTAGATTGGGAGCTTAAGCTTAAGTGTTTAGGTGTTTAGGTAAATACCAAGGAGAAAGGAAAGAATTGTTGGTACCTAAAGACCTAGAGATACAAGTAATTTTATTTATTTTATTATTTATTTATTACTTAGTAACTGATTTTATTTGCTAGTTTTTTCTTTATACATAGGAATTATGCATTTTGGTGTATGATGTATTTTAGAACCATTTTGTTCACTATATAATGACCAGATGAGGGTAATTAGCTTACGTACAACTTCAGACATTTTTGTGTTAGGGACATTGAAAACCCTTTCCATATTAGCTGTCTTTTTTGGAAGTATTTTATTTTTTTTATGTGAGTGTTTTGCCTGTAGTTGTACCATTTATATGCAGGTGCCCAAGTCAGAAGAGTAGTTGTGAGCCCACATATGAATTCTGAGACCTAAACCTCAGTATAGAATGAATAATAAAAACCCAGAGACAGATATTGGGGTTCAGCCTGAAGATCAGAAAAGCAAAACAATTAGCCACTGGCTCTTAATCTCTTCCTCACTCTGAAATGGACGATGCTGTCTCCATGAATCTTCAAACTGAGCCTGAGCATGAGATCTGTCTCCTCCTGTTTCATATTCCTCTCTAGTGCTGTGATTAAAGGTGTGTTCCACCACCGCCTGTGCTATATAGTTGACTAGTGTGGCTGCCTTGCATTCTGATCTTCAGGCAAGCTTTATTTATTAAAAAACAAATACGATGCCACTATATATTCCTATTTTCCTCTAAAATAAAAAGAAAGCTATAGTTAATGTGGGAAAAATTATATACAATAAGTACAATATATATATATAATATACAGACAGTAAATATATCAACAATGTCTAGTCCATTTGCATTTGACAAATTTAGAGAAAATACTCCATATCTATCCTATTTTGCTGAGTCAAAAGTCTTGTACCTAATTTGCTTTCTATCATAACTTGTGTAACCATCTAAAACTGTCTTTTGATATCTCTCAACCTTACACACTTTACATCTCTTTAGTGAGTTTCTTTTCTGCATCTGGTAAACATGGAAAACTTTCACTATAACTATCTAGTCTTCAACTACCTCAGAGACCTGGGAAGGAAATGATATTAACTGAGTAAGCAGGAAGTACAAGCAATCAACTTCCAAAAAATGTGAGAAATGACAGAAACAACTGGTTTCCTGGACAGTCATCCGGAGTTCTTCTGTAATGTTGGGGTATCCATCCTCAGTCTAAAGGCCTCGAATATTAGGTGGACTTTTCTATGAACCAGGATTTTTGAAGGACTGTCCCACCTTGAAAAATAGTGATAGAAGAGGAATCCCAGATCAAAGGCACAGAAAATATATTCAACAAAATCATAGAAGAAAACTTCCCCAACCTAAAGAAAGATATTCCTATAAATGTACAAGAAGCTTACAAAACACCAAATAGACTGGACCAAAAAAAAAGTCCATTTGCCGTATAATAATCAAAACACTAAACATGCAGAATAAAGAATATGGAGAACCACAAAGGCCAAGTAATATAATAACAGACCTTTCAAAATTATATCCAACTTCTCAATGGAAACTCTGAAAGCTAGAAGGTCCTGGACAGATGTTATGCAAACACTAAGATACCATGGATGCCAGCCCAGACTACTATACCCAGCAAAGCTTTTAATCATCATAGACGGAGAAAACAAGATATTTCATGACAAAACAAGATTTAAATAATACCTATCAACAAATCCAGCCTTACAGAAAGTACTAGAAGGAAAACTCCACCCAAGGCTATTGTACAAAATATTTGCACAGGGTGGGGATATTTAATATTTCCTGTGGGAGAATCTTCCATTGATCTCCCTTAGCCAACTGAGAATTATTATAAGTAGGCACTTGTGAAGGCATTTTTTTCTCTGTCTTTTTCTTGTAAAGGTATAGTGAAGAAACAGTCTTTAAAACCAGTAGCTAAAAGATAAAATCAATAACTATTACTTTTAGGTAATAGAGAAAGCAAAGGAATTCCAGACTATAGAGAACCCATGGTCTGAATCACCTTAAGAACTCTTTGATTTGCTACCATTCTCCATTTTCCAGGTTTCTTCTTGACAAGTATAGGAGAATTCCAAGGACTGGTTGATTCTTCAGTATGCGGAGCATTTAGCTGCTCCCGTATCAGCTGTTCTGAAGCCTATAGTTTCTCTGCTGTTAAAGGCCTTGTACAACCCATACAGATTTGTCTGTCAACCATTTTAAAGATAGGGTTGTGTGGTTCTTGGACTTGGCCATGGCTGGATGGTAATCGGCGGCTCTACACCACACACAACCAGTCCCAGAAATGGCACAGAAATGGCATCAAGAAACCCCGGTCACAAAGATACGAATCTCTCAAGGGGGTTGACCCCAAGTTCCTGAGGAACATGTGCTTTGCCAAGAAGCACAACAAGAAAGGCCTGAAGAAGATGCAGGCAAATAATGCAAAGGCCCTGAGTGCACGTGCGGAGGCCATCAAGGCCCTGGTGAAGCCCCAGGTGGTGAAGCCCAAGGTGCCAAAGGGCCCCACCCGCAAACTCACCCTTCTGGTTTTAATTGCTCACCCCAAGCTTGGGAAGAGGATTAGAAGCTACATGGCTAGGGGTCGTAGGCTCCAAAAAACAAAGCCCAAGGTTCAAGCCAAGGCAGAGGCCTCAGCTGCAGCTCAGGCTCCCAAAGGTGCCCAGGCCCCTGTGAAGGCCCCATAAAAAAGGTCGCAGTCTGCCAATGTGAAGACAGATGGACTGGTGTGAACACCTACACAGTATTTGCAGATGTTCAGGACCTTATGCTGTTTTTACAAATAAACTTGAGGCAAGTTCTGCTTAAAAAAAAAAAAAAGAAGAAAGATAGGGTTGTTGGTGCCTTTGAAAGATAGTAGCTGTTGTACCCTGTTCTTGTACAACCTGAATGGGCAGTGACTGTTTTTTAGCATATCTTGTAATATTTTCCCCAGACATATACATTAATTTATGGTTTGTTTGTAAGATTTAGGGAATGTTAATGAGGGTATTCTATTGATATAACATTGATATAACAAATTATAGTAGCATAATCTCCTCCTCCAAGAAGTTGATCTTGCTATATTTCCATACCTTTAGCTGTTGTTCTTTTTAAAAAATGCTGCAAGATCCCAGTGGCAGTAGGCAGCAGAAATGCTGTAGGTCCCAAATGGTGGTGGCGGGCCATGTAGTGGCAGGCAGCAGGCTCTGGGAGCAGCCAGTCCCAGGCAGAGATGGCTGCTGGTCTCAGAGCAGTGGTGGCTGGCCATGTGGCAGCAGGCAGTGGGCCCCAGGCAGAGATGGCTGCTGGTCCTAGGCAGGGAGACACATGGCGGGCAGGCAGAAGACAGAAACATGGATAGACATGACATGCAGGGTGAGGTTGAATGTTTATTTAGGGGGTTATGGAGGAGGAAGGGTGAAGGGGGGGACAGAGAGAGAGGGAGGGAGGGAGGGAGAGAGAGAGAGAGAGAGAGAGAGAGAGAGAGAGAGAGAGAGAGAGAGAGAGAGAGAGGGGAGAGGGGAGAG